>NC_084741.1:25836460-26188960 GCF_033978785.1 Entelurus aequoreus | reverse complement strand
GACACTTTGGACGCATGTCAGGAGCAAACATAAATGATGAAGCATCTTTTCTCCTCCATGTTTGTTTGTACATATATAAAGACAACAACACTTTCTCTTTCTGTTTAAATTGCTGGAACGTCTCAAGCCTCACGAATGTAGAACCTTCTTATGTCACATTCCTGTGTCCAACAGGACCAACATTTTTTTTACATGCCATTGTTACGTTTGGATGTCCGACACCCTTTAAGAGGACATGAAAATGCACAAAACTCTTTGCTTGATTCAGCGCTGGTCAAAGTTGTGTTTTTATTGGCCCACATTGCAAACAAAACAAAACAAAAAATGTCGAGAATGGCGCTTTTTATTTTGCCTATCCTTATGAGAGATAAGAATACATTTCTTCTCTTTTTGTGCATTTTAACTTGTAATAATCAGCTCGTTGTAGGTGGCTAACAATGCAGCAAAAGGGAGTTATCCATTCTGCCTCTAAATCACTCTAAAATTGCTTCTAAAAACCGCCAACTAACTAAAGAGTTAACATACAGGAAACGTAGAAAAACCTCGCCTAGCTCACAGAGACACTCACAGACTAGGGCTGGGCGGTATATTACAGGTATCTTTTGATGTGCCTTTTTTACGGCCGTTTGCTATTCTCTGCGCCTGACGGCTGCAGCACGGGGCATTCCCTTTAGTTTCTCTGACGCACAATGACTCAACACAACAAAAAATGTTTTAGAAGAATATGGTGGCTCCGGTGTGACTCCTCGACTCCTGAGTGATGCAATGCATTCGTCACTGAGGGAAAGATGAATGCAACAATATAGAGACATTCCGGATGAAAACCAAAGCTTCCAATCCAACCTGATGAAACTTGAGAGGTGCTGCAAATAGGAATGGGCAAAACTGCCCAAAGATAGGCATGTGAAGCTTGTGGCATTGTATTAAAAAAGACTTAAGGCTGTTACTGAATCCACAAACTACTGAGCTTTGAATACTCATTATGTACACGAGATTTTTTTTTCATTATTTTTTTTTATTTGTAGTACATTTTCAAAATTTAAAAAAAAGAAAAAATGTGTCATTGTGTTTATGTGGTGTTATGTGTAGAATGTTGAGGACAAAAAAGAATGTATTCCATTTTGGAATAAGGTTGTAACATAAAATGTAGAAAAAGTAAAGCGCTGTGAATACTTTCCGGATGCACTGTAGGCGTCTCCCATTAGCTGCAATGTTAGCTGCATCTTGCCAGCATTTTCTTTTTTTAGGTTTAGAATCCTAAAAAAAAAAAAAAGACTTGATAGTTCTTGTTTCTCAATGATTGTGAATGAGAGGTAACATTCCAAAAAAGTGCAATCCCCCTGTAAGCTGCAGGCTGTTTTGTACTTTAAATGGGTCCTTTCCTACTTAAAGTATTTTTACTCCTTGAACTTTTCCACATTTTATCTTGTCAAAGCCACAAACATGAATATATTAAATGTGAAAGACCAACACAAATAATGCATGATTTTACAATTACTTTGACAAATAAGCAAATATTCAACAGGCTGTGTTTGTCAGTGCAATTACAGTTGCAAGTCTTTTATGAGCTTTTTTCTCTGGCAGAGTACTTTTTTTTAAACATTTCCACACATTAAATCAAAGTAAAAAAAAAACTGTTTTTGGTTTTAAAGTGTGGACAAGTTCAAGGAGTATGAGTAATGTTTAAAAATGGTGTAGTCTGTGCTCTACACAGTGGCATGGAGACTTTCGTTTTCATGCCACTCTTAAAAATTGAGAATAATCAAGTTTGTGACATTTCCACAACATCTTTAAAAATTCCTGTCAGACCTGTAGGATGTCTCCAGCACCCTAACAAGGCTGAGTAGGCGTGGTCGGGGAATAGGCTGCGGAGCAAAAAAAGAGAAGAATGCAGATTTGGAGAGTATTTTATTCAAATAAAGTTAGTGTAGTGTTCCGCTGTGGTCCAATATCATTTTAAATGAACGGAATAGGTCTCCTTTAATTATATAGTATGTCACTTCTTAGCTGGAAGGGTTCATTTTAGCCTGTTTGAAAAAATTTCAAATATCAAATTGGCCGCCGCGTCCTTTGATGTTTCAGTCTGCCAAGCCTCAGTGGAAAAAGTTTAGACACCCCTGATGTAATGATGATAACATTTTGAGGATATCTTTATTACATAACATGTACACTGCATGTCGGCTATCCCATTTTGAACACAACCTCCAGGGAGTGCCACAAGTCATGGGTATAATCATTTTTACATGTTTGCACATAATTAATTCTGAAAGTCACAGTTTATCCATAAACTATGACTTTAGAAAGACAAACATGTGTTTTGTTTTGCTTGCAGCAGCAGTGTTGCTATGGAAGTGTTTAGGAAAGAAAACATGTCAAGGACGTACAATTTTAACGATGCATTTGTTGTTTTGTTTAGCACCTTTGAAATTCATGTCTTCATTAAGCTTAGACATTATAATGTAAAAGTCAACATACTGGATTCATATAGCTACTAATAGTATATTTTCATTAGGTACCTTTGTATTGTTCACTTTTTTGTCTTTACATTATGTACAGCAGTGACTCACTCAGTCATTAAGTGCTCTACTACTGTATATATGTCTTTGAGTGGGGATTTTATTTTTCATATTGTTTGTTGGTGTTAAAAATTTGCTAATTTGCCTTTTAAAATAAAATGTGTCCAGCATCTGGCATCTCTAATTTGAATCATTATTATTATCAATAATAATAATAATAATAATAATAATAATGCACTACATTGAGTCAAGATGTTGGTATGGATGTCATGGACCTAATTCAACATTGACTGCCTGGTTCATTGAATGTAATCCTGAATACACATAAAATTAATTCTTTATTTTAATTTTCACTCTAAGCTCTGCCCACATGTCCTGATAAAAAACACTTTTTTAAAATAGTTTTTGCTTGTACAAATGCAAAAATCACCCCCACTCTTCTACTGTTAATTCAGTATTGTAATATGAAATAAAACTTTCATCAACAAACGTGGTTGTCTTAACTGATGTGGTGAAACTGAGGAAATATATACACTATGTATAAATACAGTATATACAGTGGGGCAAAAAAGTATTTAGTCAGCCACCAATTGTGCAAGTTCTCCCACTTAAAAGGATGAGAGAGGCCTGTAATTTTCATCATATGTACACTTTACCTATGAGAGACAGAATGGGGGGTAATAATCCAGGAAATCACATTGTAGCATTTTTAATTAATTGGTACATTTATCTGTAAAATAAGTATTTGGTCACCTACAAACAAGCAAGATTTCTGGCTTTCACAAACCTGTAACTTCTTCTTTAAGAGGCTCCTCTGTCCTCCACTCGTTGCCTGTATTAATGGCACCTGTTTGGCCTCGTTATCAGTATAAAAGACAGAAGTCCACAACCTCAAACAGTCAGACTCAAACTCCACTACGGCCAAGACCAAAGAGCTGTCATAGTACACCAGAAACAAAATTGTAGACCTGCACCAGGCTGGGAAGACTGAATCTGCAATAGGTTGGCAGCTTGGTGTGAAGGAATCAACTGGGAGCAATTATTAGAAAATGGAAGACACACAAGACCACTGGTAATCTCCTTCGATCAGGGGCTCCACGCAAAATCTCCCCCCGTGGGGTGAAAACGATCACAAAAACGGTAAGCAAAAATCCCAGAATCACACGGGGGACCTAGTGAATGACCTTCAGAGAGCTGGGACCAAAGTAACAAAGGCTACCATCAGTTACACACTACGCCGCCAGGGACTCAAATCCTGCAGTGCCAGTTGTGTCCCCCTGCTTAAGCCAGTGCATGTCCAGGCTGAAGTTTGCTAAAGAGCATTTGGATGATGAAGAGTATTGGGAGAATGTCAGATGAAACCAAAATAGAACTTTATGGTAAAAACTCAACCTGTCGCGTTTGGAGGAGAAGGAATGTTGAGTTGCATCCAAAGAACACCATAACTACTGTGAAGCATGGGGGTGGAAACATCACGTTTTGGGGCTGTTTTTCTGCAAAGGCACCAGGACGACTCAAAATGTATCGTGAGATTTTGAGTGAAAACCTCCATCCATCAGCAAAGGCATTGGAGATGAAACGTGGCTGGGTCTTTCAGCATGACAATGATCCCAAACACACCGCCCAGGCAACGAGGGAGTGGCTTCCTAAGAAGCATTTCAAGGTCCTGGAGTGGCATAGCCAGTCTCCAGATCTCACCCCTATAGAAAATCTTTGGAGGGAGTTGAAAGTCCGTGTTGCCCAGCAACAGTCCCAAAACATCACAGAGGAGATCTGCTTAGAGGAATGGGCCAAAATACCAGCAACATTGTGTGAAAACCTTGTGAAGACTTTCAGAAAACTTTTGGCCTATGTCATTGCCAACAAAGGGTAATTAACAAAGTATTGAGATTAACTTTTATTGACCAAATAATTATTTTCCACCATAACGCGATGAAATTGAACATAAATGTAATCAATCAGTATCATATCACATTTTAGTTGATACCTCAATGTACTATTTTTTTGTAAACCCCCAGTGTTTCGGTTGCAAAACAGTGCACATGTTTTGGTAGTGACCACCATTTTGTTTGCAAGGCTGCATCATACTCCCTCAACTTTATTGCTTAACATGAACTCATAACATATGTGATGTTGGAAATATTATAAACACTTATGTTTGGTGGTCAATAAAAGAGAAAACTGTTAATATCAGTTCAAGATGATTAACCACGTTGGTTGAGCACGGTGGTGAGTAGTTAGCGCTTGTGGCTCACAGCGAATAGTTCCTGGGTTCCATATCCCGGCTCAGGGTCTTCTGTGTGGAGTTTGCATGTTCTCCACCTGACTGCGTGGGTTTTTGTGGCTTATTTCGACCTCCAAAGACATGCACTTGGGAATAGGGTGATTGGCAACACTAAATTGGCCCTAGCCAATTATGAGTGTTAATGCTGTCGGTCTATCTGTGTTGGTTCTGCGATGAGGTGGCGACTTGTCCAGGGTGTACCCTGCCTTCTGCCCGAATGCAGCTGAGATAGGCTCCAGGACGGACAGTTTGCACCCTTTGGTAAGTGACAGTTATGTGGCTTAAACTATAAGTGGCGTGTCATTTATTCCACATTATTGAGCTATGATGATGTGTGTGATGCTTTTATTAAAGTTAAAGTTAAAGTACCAATGATTGTCACACACACACTAGGTGTGGTGAAATTTGTCCTCTGCATTTGACCCATCCCCTTGATCACCCCTGGGAGGTGAGGGGAGCAGTGGGCAGCAGCGTAGCCGCGCCCGGGAATCATTTTTGGTGATTTAACCCCCAATTCCAACCCTTGATGCTGAGTGCCAAGCAGGGAGGTAATGGGTCCCATTTTTATATTAAATGACAAATTACACAATATAGTTTACACACAATAACCTCACCTTCACAAATACAGCACAATTAAAATGTTGCCAGTCATATTAATGAACAACAAATATCCACCCCTCTTTTTGTCACAGTAGTTTTCATAGTGATAAAAGTTGCTCTTTCATAAAGCTGCACACTGAATTTATTCTGTTTTAAGTTAAGCAGGACAGACTTTTCTTAAAGAAATATGTTTATTTGTATTCTGTTAAGTAGGAAATATTTATATTTAAGACAATAAAAACTAAAATTTGCACCTAATTATTACTATACTTACTGTCACCAAGTTTTGAGCAAATTATTGATTGCAGTTCAGTTAAGCAGTTAGAAAACGTTCCCGTATAACATTCTGACGTTCCATAAACAGAATATATATTCATACACAGTACACACACACATATATATATATATATATATATATATATATATATATATATATATATATATATATATATATATATATATATATATATATATATATCAGGGGTCACCAACGCGGTGCCCGCGGGCACCAGGTCGCCCGTAAGGACCAGATGAGTCGCCCGCGGGCCTGTTCTAAAATAAAAAAATAAAAAAAATATATATATATTTTTTAAATTAAATCTACATAGAAAAAAACACAAGATACACTTTCAATCAGTGCATCAACCCAAACAACCTCCCCCATGCACACTCATCCACACCCACTCACACAAAAGGGGTTATTTCTTTCTGCTACCAATATTCTGGTTCCCACAACATAGACAACACATCTGCAAGGGACACAGTCCCTGAAGCACACATGATTGTATAGGCTGCTGGTCCACTAACATTTTTATATTGTTTTACTTTCTTTTTTATCCAAGAAAATGTTGTTTATTTATTTATCTTATTTTATTTTATTTTTTAAAAAAGGGCCTTATCTTCAACAGACCAGGTTGTCAATGAAATTAGATTTGTTTAAAGGTTTTTTTTAAACCAGGCCCAGTCCAGATAATGTCCAAGTCGGACTCAGCAACACACACCTTCATTCATGTACACAGAAAAAAATTAGGGAACACAACAGATTGCATATAATTTATAAACAAAATTACATTTTCAAAATAAGCATTTATGTACAGTCCAGATTATGTCCAGGTCACTCAAATTAGGGAACACAACAACAGATATCATATAATCTATAAACGTAATTATACTTTCAAAATAAGCCTTTGAGGACTTCTCATCTTTTTTTTAATGTTTTTTGGCATCATTATCGTTTTCAACCATGTAACTTTCTAAAGTTAGAAAATACTGAATAAATGTTTTAAAGAAAGCAATACTAAGTGAATATCTGTTTTTGGCCATAAAAATAAACATTTTACCGAGTACTATAATTAAATTGAGTAAATCATGATTGTCAATGAACTCTCCTAAAATAACAGAAACCACATTAAGCTTCATAAACAAACCAATCCTTAAACACATTTTTTCAACTTCCACCCAAAACAAAGACACAATATGACAATACCAAAACAAATGCAGGGTGGATTCAAGCTCCTGACAACAAAATCGGCAATCATCTGACTCTGTCATATTCCATAATTTTAACATTTTCCCTGTGGGTAAGAAGTTATAAATAATTTTAATTTGAAAATAACGATTTTGCACATCAATAGTGGTTTTATAGATTAGTTTGAATATGGCATCCCATGGCAACGGGCAGTCAAAAAGTTCCTCCCATTTTCCATATGTGTTGTATGAGGCAGCCTTCAAAGATTTCTTTATTAAATAAAAATTATATATTTTTCTATTTATTTTAGTTCCTTTTCGCCAACTAGAATTTCTTATTAGAGGTTTACAAACTAACTAATTTAGTAGTTCCATAATTAATTATTTGTTTCCATCTTTTCCCAATTACTCCAGTTAGTTGATAAAATGAAAAGCTTGAGCAAGCATCACCATACATAGCTCTAAATTCATCATACTTCATAATTTTACCATTCTCATTGATAATATCATTGACAAAAATGATTCCTCTTTCAAACATATTTTTCCAAAAGAAAGGCTTTCCATCTATTACAATATTAGAGTTCATCCATATTAACTGCTGCAAAATATCGTCTCTTTTTTCTGGCACATAAAATTGAAAACACCACTATGAGTGGATTGTTTCCTTTATGTTTCCCAGCAGACTCTCTGGGAGGGGATCACTTGTAAAAAAGGATACAATTTCTTTTGATACAGTACATGTTTTTTGTCCAACAGGACATTTGTGTACCACTCAATGTTTAAATACATCTTTGGAACAATTGATGCTTTTAAAGACAGACACATAGCTTCAAGGTTGAGAAGTTTCAGGCCCCCATATTCATACTCTTTGTACAAAACCTTTCTTTTAATCTTTTCTGGTTTGCCGTTCCAGACAAAATCGAAGACCCTCCGCTCATAAATCTTAAAAAAGTTTTGTGATGGAGCTGGTAATGACAAAAACAAATAAATAAATTGAGGAATAATTAACGAGTTGGCAATAGACATTTTACCATACAAGGTTAGGGATTTCCCTTTCCATAATTGCATAATTTTGTCCAGCTTTCTTAGTCGATTATCATAATTTACTGAGCCTAGATCTTCCAGATTTTCTGGGACAACAACACCAAGTATGTTAACTGGTCCATCTGTCCACAAAACAGGCACTTTGCATTCCATTCGAAAGGACGTTCCCTTTAGATTTCCGATCCTTAATATTTTACATTTATCATAATTAAGCTTAAGGCCAGATTGCTGTGAAAATATGTCCAAAAGATTAAGAAGGTTCCGCAAACAATGAGGAAAAATCTTATCTTTGTGAATCAGCCTTTTCTGACATGAACTTCATCAAGAACAAACACAGAACACGCCTCACTGATGCACATCTGCAAGACTCACTCAGAGTTGCAGTGTCAAGTTACACACCAGAGTACAACACACTAGTTAACAGCGTGCAATGCCAGGCTTCCCACTAACTGACAAAGAAACAGATAACATATTTGGTGTCCAGTTCAAAGTGTGACTGATTTAAAAATTTGAGAGTTGACTTTTGTATTTTACATGAGTTATTATTTGTACAAACATGGTGCAAAGTAATTCATGATTTGTTCAAAAATGTTAGTGGCTAGCTAGTTAAAATGGGATATTGTGATTTCTTAGAAGTGATCATTTGAAAATGTTCAATTTGAAAAATGTGCACTTAGAGAAAATATAAAAATAAAGTGTTGCATATTGATATTTATCTGTTTCTATATATATTTATTGTGAGAAATCATTAAGATGATCAGTGTTTCCACAAAGATAAATATCATTAATTATTAATAATAACAGAGTTAAAGGTAAATTGAGCAAATTGGCTACTTCTGTCAATTTATTTAAGTGTGTATCTAACTGGTAGCCCTTCGCATTAATCAATACCCAAGAAGTAGTCCTTGGTTTCAAAAAGGTTGGTGACCCCTGCTATAGATGTTAGTGATGCATCGACGCATGCGTCGAGCTCATAGAGCAATACCCTGTGTCGGTGCGCGTACCGCTTTTAGAAAGTCACGTGACCGATCATGAGCTGTTTTGGTCACGTGACCGATACGCGAACTGTGTCACACTCCCGCCTCCTTTGTGCCCTGTGAGCGGGTCTTTTCTATAGCCGGAGAAATAATAACTAAGAAGAGATGACTGAAGTGTTGATACCAACCAAACCTACCAACCCCACCCCTCCCCCCCCCACCCCACCCCACCCCCACCCCCCTCCCTCCTCTATATCTCACACCCCGGATTGTAAATAATGTAAATAATTCAATGTATGTAATCTGATGATTATCTTGTGTGATGACTATTATGATGATAGTATGTATCTGTATCATAGAATCAATTTAAGTGGACCCCGACTTAAACAAGTTGAAAAACTTATTCGGGTGTTACCATTTAGTGGTCAATTGTACGGAATATGTACTTCACTGTGCAATGTACTAATAAAAGTTTTAATCAATCAATGAAAGAAATCGTCTAAAATTGAATACGTTGGAAAAACTGTTTTTTTTTTAAAATAAAAATGTGTAAAAAATAAATTAAAAAAAATCCCAGTCCACAAGCATCTTCATTCACAACACGTTCTCTTAGATTTCCATGTTATGATACATGTTCACATTTTTTATTGACTGTATCTAAAAAAGATTAAAATATATTTTTATTTAAATGAAGATATGAAATAATCCTAAATGAAATACAATGACTTGGTTTATATTATTGTACCCGGGCGCGGCGCCGCTGCTGCCCACTGCTCCCCAAGGGGATGGGACAAGTGCAGAGGACAAATTTCGCCACATCTAGTGTGTGTGTGACAATCATTGGTACTTTAATCTTTAATCTTAATATACTAGGTCAGGGGTCACCAACCTTTTCGAAACCAAGAGCTACTTCTTGGGTACTGATTAATGCGAAGGGCTACCAGTTTGATACACACTTAAATAAATTGCCAGAAATAGCCAATTTGCTCAATTTACCTTTAACTCTATGTTATTATTAATAATTAATGATATTTATCTTTGTGGAAACACTGATCATCTTAATGATTTCTCACAATAAATATATATAGAAACAGATAAATATCAATATGCAACACTTTATTTTTATATTTTCTCTAAGTGCACATTTTTCAAATTGAACATTTTCAAATGATCACTTCTAAGACAGTCTTGTGAAATCACAATATCCCATTTTAACTAGCTAGCCACTAACATTTTTGAACAAATCATGAATTACTTTGCACCATGTTTGTACAAATAATAACTCATGTAAAATACAAAAGTCAACTCTCAAATGTATTTAAGTGTGTATCAAACTGGTAGCCCTCCGCATTAATCAGTACCCAAGAAGTAGCTCTTGGTTTCGAAAAGGTTGGTGACCCCTGATATATATATATATACATATATATATATATATATATATATATATACATATATATATATATATATATATATATATATATATATATATATATATATATATATATATATATATATATATATATATATATATATATATATATGTCCTTGGGCAAGACTTCACCCTTGCTCTTGATGGCTGCTGGTTAGCGCCTTGCATGGCAGCTCCCGCCATCAGTGTGTGAATGGGTGAATGTGGAAATACTGTCAAAGCGCTTTGAGTACCTTGAAGGTAGAAAAGCGCTATACAAGTATAACCCATTTATCATTTATATTATTATATATACACACACACATGTGAATATATATATTGTTATGTTTGACTAAGGGAGATGACGACACAGACACCAGGGGGAAATGTAGCTCTAAGATTTATTATATATATATATATATACCATATGTATATAATAATCAAACAATACTAAATATACTAACTAAGGAAATGGAGTGTGACAAAATCCAAGAGTGTGTATGGTGCGTGTAGACTAGCTGCTGAGTGTTACCGTAAATGTTGAATGAGAGACGAGGAAGTCCAGGGGAGAGAGAACTCTACAGGTCCGAGTCCAAAGCGGGGAAGGTCAATGATCGAGGAAGGCAGTCAGAGTCCAGAGGGAGATCCAGGGAAAAGTGAAACGCACAGCTCACTTTCAAGGCGACAGAGGGTACTGCGGGAACGACACAAGAAAACACACACTGAAAACACGGAGGGGCAAACACAGAGAGAGCTGGATTGCATCAAGCAGGACGTGGCTTGTACGCGAACAGAAGGTTATATTCCAGCGCGGGATGGCAGGTTGTGCCGGCTTATGAAGGCAGCTCGCTCATCACGGGCAGGCGCGCAGATTGCAGATTGTCTGCAGGTGCGAGGAGGCACGCCCGCTGTGGAGAGAGAGCACCTGTTGGCGTGGCCCTCGTCAGGACACAAAGATGAGGGCGCTTTGGAATGCGCCCTGGCCGTGACATATATATATACATATATATGTGTGTGTATATATATATATATATATATATATATATATATATATCACCAAAAATGATTCCCGGGCGCGGCTACGCTGCTGCCCACTGCTCCCCTCACCTCCCAGGGGGTGATCAAGGGGATGGGTCAAATGCAGAGGACAAATTTCACCACACCTAGTGTGTGTGTGACAATCATTGGTACTTTAACTTTAACTTTAACTTTAACTTTAACTTTAATATATATATATATATATATATATATATATATATATATATATATATATATATATATATATATATATATATATATATATATATATTAGGGGTGTAACGGTACACAAAAAGTTCATTTTCGGTACAGTAAGAAAACAACAAAATATAAATTTTTTGGATATTTATTTACCAAATTTGTAAACAATGGCTTTATCCTTTTAACATTGGGAACACTATAATAATTCTGCCCACGTTAATCAACACTAAACTGCCTCAAGTTGTTGCTCAGATTAAATACAATGACAAACATTTTCTTCTACTTATAAAAAGTGCAACATTAAACAGTTTCAAGTTAACTCATCATGCTTAATTTATTACAGCATTTGGGAAGCCTGTAGTTGATTTTTATTATGTAAATGTTATATTTGTATCAACATGTGATAGCAGGGACCCTGCCATTCAAAACTAGGCTGCTCCATTACTATTGATTAATGTAACTATAGCTAAAAGCTAATTAGTCTTCACCTCAAGCCAGGACTGCGAGCGAGCTGAGCTGCCGTTTAGGTTTCTAGAACGTCAACGGGCTCATAGTGATGTTACTAGTAGTTGACTGGGAGGTGTTTATTATAATTTGGGGAGAGTCCGCTGCCTGATACTCACCTGCTTAACACCTACCTGCTCATCACAACGCTGGAGCACTGACGACATGCGCTCTGAATACGCACTGCTGATTGGCTGTTACCGCTCTGAATATGCAATGCTGATTGGCTGTTACCGCTCTGAATATGCACTGCTGATTGGCTGTTACCGCTCTGCGTGTAACCAATCAGATGGTTGTGTGGGTGGGACAATGCTGGGTGCTGTGTAGAGTACTGACAGACACAGAGGCAGAAAGCGGAGCAGCTTGTTAAGACTTTAGCTTCGGCGGCTACTTAATATGTTCGTGTGGAAACTCGTTCGGTACACCTCCGAACCGAACCAAAACACCCGTACCGAAACGGTTCAATACAAATAGGCGTACCGTTACACCCCTAATATATATATATATACACATGTGTGTGCAGTGTTGGGACTAACGCGTTACAAAGTTAGTTTCGGCGGTAACTAGTAATCTAACGCGTTATTTTTTATATTGAGTAACTCAGTTACCGTTACTACATGATGCGTTACTGCGTTATTTTACGTTATTTTTTTATGTAGTATCGGCTAGAAACAGAAAATCTGAGTGTGTTTTATTGCAGCGCCGTCCTTCTGAATCTCTTGTGTCACACGGAGGAGCCGCGCTGGGTGTGTCTGAGTGTGGGAAGGAGGGAGGCGAGGGGTGCACGCAGCAGCATTCGTGAGGGAGGGGCGGAGACAGAGAGAGCGAGAGAGTTGTTAACACGCATGCGTCGCCAGGCTCAGCTTTTTATCGATAGATTTATCAGATTACATTTTTTATTATCTATAGCAGGGGTGTCAAAAGTGTGCCACGGAGGCCATTTGCGGCCCACAGCTAATGTTTTAAAAGCCCACAGCACTTTCTAAAAATACTATTAAAATAAACAAAAACATAACAAAAGTGAAATAAAAAAGCTTAAAGGTGAAATGTAATTTAGAAAAAGTTGCAATGTTGACTAATAAAACAAAGCTGTTTTTTTTTCTTTCAAACTGTCATTGCTCAAAACATAATATTGAATCAAAATCAATATTATTATGAATTATAGTACACACACTCTGTCAATTCTCTTATATACTCTTTCATTCTAGACTTCTAGAGTGTTTGATTGTCACATCACTCTAAATGTATATAATATAAAGTTCACAAACATAAAGTGAAGTGAATTAAAGAGGGATCCTAGTGGGCCAGGCCAATATTTCCTTATCTCTAAACTAAAACTGGGGAAATGTGTAGAGTGTTCTGGGCTTCAGACATGATTTTATTTCAGAATTCCTTGAGCGAAAAAACGCCTGGTTAGGCTTTGGTATGTAAAAGTAAAGTTAAAGTACTTATTTGGTTTACAGCTATGTTGTTATTATGCTGTTTGTTACTTATGTATGTTATGTTGCAGCTATTTAAAATAGTTTTGTCAATTTGTTCTGGCCTGAAATAAGTTGGCCCTTTGAAACATATCTTTGTTTTTGTGTGTTGTATGTAGACCACATTGCTTAGCGGAGTTCAGTGATGCAAATGCATGTCAAGTTGATCAACAGATTGTATTATTCTGCAGTGCAATAACAGTACTGAAATGAAGGCTAAAAGGGCATTAATGGGAGCTTTAAAAAAAAAAGGAGAAAAAAATAAGTAACTAAATAGTTACTTTTCACAGTAACGCATTACTTTTTGGTGTAAGTAACTGAGTTAGTAACTGAGTTACTTTTGAAATAAAGTAACTAGTAACTGTAACTAGTTACTGGTTTTCAGTAACTAACCCAACACTGTGTGTGTGTATATATATATATATATATATATATATATATATATATATATATATATATATATATATATATATATATATATATATATATATATATATATATATATATATATATATATTAGGGCTGTGAATCTTTGGGTGTCCCACGATTCGATTCAAAATCGATTCTTGGGGTCACGATTCGATTCAAAATCGATTTTTTTTCAACTCAACACGATTCTCGATTCAAAAACAATTATTATTTTTTTTTTTTAATGAAAACAATGCACAACAATACCATAATAATGCAATACAATTTCAAAACCAAACCCGACCCAGCAACATTGGGAATAGCAATAAACAGAGCAATTGAGAGCAATTGAGGACACACAAACATGACAGGGAACAATCTAAAAGTAGTGAGACAAAAATGAATGTTATCAACAACAGTATCAATATTAGTAACAATTTGAACATAGCAGTGATTAAAAATCCATCATTGATATTATCATTACAAACATTAATTTAAAAAAAAAGTACAAAAAATGAACAATAGTGTCAGTGGCTTACACTTGCATCGCATCTCATAAACTTTACAACACATTGTGTCCAATATTTTCCACAATGATATAATAAGTCATATTTTGGTTCATTTAATAGTTAAACAAATTTAAAAAATGGATCCCATATTCCAATATATGACTCATTATTATCTAAACTAAATGCAGTTTTTTCTACTGATATCATCTCCATAGGGGCAGCACGGTGGTAGAGGGGTTAGTGCGTCTGCCTCACAATACGAAGGTACTGAGTAGTCGTGAGTTCAATCCCGGCCTCGGGCTCTTTCTGTGTAGAGTTTGCATGTCCTCCCCGTGACTGCGTGGGTTCCCTCCGGGTAGTCCGGCTTCCTCCCGCCTCCAAAGACATGCACTGGGGATAGGTTGATTGGCCCTAGTGTGTGAATGTGAGTGTGAATGTTGTCTATCTGTGCGATGAGGTGGCGACTTGTCCAGGATGTACCCCGCCTTCCGCCCGATTGTAGCTGAGATAGGCTCCAGCGCCCCCCGCCACCCTGAAGGGAATAAGCGGTAGAAAATGGATGGATGGATGGATCATCTCCATAGCTTGTGTGTACCAGTCAGTATGAGTTGGACTATCAGCATCTATCCATTTTTTTAATTTTACCCTTTTTGTTATTATGCATATTGAAAGAAATGCATTTTTACTCTTTGATGACACGTTACTAAATTGATGGAGATCCCCAAGAATACGAGTTTCCAGTGTCATTGGGATATTTATATTAAGGACTGTGATTGCTTCTTTTGTTGTTTTCAACCATAACTCTTTTATTCTCTGACATTCCCACAATAAATGAACAAGAGTTGCCTCGGCTGCCCGACACTTCATACATAACTTGCTATCTACTACACCAATTTTAAACAGCTGAGAAGATGTAAAATACAATCTATTCAATATCTTAAATTGAGTCTGTTTATCTTTAATGCTTCTAAAGGGCTTATTGGCATTTTTCAAAATATCATTCCATGATATGTCTCTTTCATCTAAAATGTTTAAGTCCATCATCCATTTCCCAACACATGCAACACAGCATTTCTAGTGTGGTGTTCATTTATTTTTCCATAAAATAGTTTAATTAATTTCTTAAATGTATCTTGATTAAAAAGTGCATCTTCTAGTTCATGGCTATTTAAAGACATACTTTCAGAGGATATGCATTTATTTACAGCGTGTTTTAAAGAGATAACATTCAAAAAATGATTTCTGGGTACATTATTGATCAACTAAATCATTGAACGGTTTAAAAGAGTTTGTATTAATAATATGATGAGGTTTAGTAATACCTCTGTCTTTCCATGTTGTCCATTTAACCACATTTTTATTAATTATGATATTAGGATTGTACCAAAGCGGTTGATTTACAGATGTCATTGACTTGATTCCTAGTATTTTCTGACACAGTTTTAGAATGTTAAAGGTGGCTTCTATTGGGCTCTGCCTCAATTCATTAGGTATTTTTTTAATATAATATAAACTCCCCACATCAATGTCCAAACTTATTAACATATTTTTGTCTATGTTGATCCAGTCCTTATCTGCAGAAGAATGAAATAAGTGGCTTGCTTGTTCACAACCGAAGGAGATATAATAATGTAATAAGTTTGGTAATTGTAGTCCTCCTTTATCTTGTGTACAAGACAACCTTAAGTATGAACAACTGGCCTTCTTTCCACACCATATAAAATGTGATATCATTGTATGTATTTTCTTAAACCAACTTTTATTAATTAGGACAGGCATCATTTTCAGTATATAATTAACTGCTGGCAGTATACTCATTTGTACTATGTTCACCCGACCCCAAAGTGATATTTGGAGACGTGACCAGCGTTCCATTTTGGATTCTGAAATTTTCCTATTACATTTGATAATCGTGTGGCTAAGATTTTTGCCAAGATTCAAAAGGATTCTCTATTCATTCAATACTTAGGATTTCAGCAGGATCTACCCCAGTCTGCTGACATGCAAACAGAGTAGTAGATTTTTGTAAAAAGATTTTATAATGGTAAAGGACAATGTTTTATCAACTGATTGCAATAATGTAAATTTGTTTTAACTATTAAATGAACCAAAAATATGACTTATTTTATCTTTGTGAAAATATTGGACACAGTGTATTGTCAAGCTTATGAGATGCGATGCAAGTGTAAGCCACTGTGACACTATTGTTCTTTTTTTTTTTATAAATGTCTAATGATAATGTCAATGAGGGATTTTTAATCACTGCTACGTTGAAATTGTAACTAATATTGATACTGTTGTTGATAATATTAATTTTTGTTTCACTACTTTGGGTTTCATTATTGTGTCGTGTTTGTGTCTCCTCTCAATTACTCTGTTTATTGCCGTTCTGAGTGTTGCTGGGTTGGGTTTGGTTTTGGAATTGGATTGCATTGTTATGGTATTGCTGTGTATTGTTTTGTTGGATTGATTAAAAAAATAAAATAATTTTTGATAAATAATAAAAAACAAAACAAAAATCGATTTTTTAAAAATGATAATCGATTCTGAATCGCACGAAGTGAGAATCGCGATTCGAATTCGAATCAATTTTTTTCCCACACCCCTAATATATATATATATATATATATATATATATATATATATATATATATATATATATATATATATATATATATATATATATATATATATATATACAGTCAAGAAAATAAGTATTTGAACACTCTGCTATTTTGCAAGTTCTCCCACTTAGAAATTATGGAGGGGTCTGAAATGTTCACGGTAGGTGCATGTCCACTGTATGAGAGATAACCTAAAAAAAAAAACAGAAATCACAATCTATGATTTTTTAACAATTTATTCGTGTGATACAGCTGAAAATAAGTATTTAAATACCTGTCTATCAGCTAGAATTCTGACCCTCAAAGACCTGTTAGTCCACCTTTAAAAGTCCTCCTTCACTCCACTGTATTATCCTGAATCAGATGCACCTGTGTGAGGTCGTTAGCTGCATAAAGACACCTGTCCACCCCATACAATCAGTAAGACCCAAACATTCAGCATGGCTAAGAGCAAAGAGCTGTCCAAAGACACCAGAGACAAAATTGTACAACTCCACAAGGATGGAAAGGACTACGGAGAAATTGCCAAGCAGCTTGGTGAAAAAAGGTTCACTGATGGCGCAATCATTAGAAAATGGAAGAAACTAAACATGACGGTCAATCTCAATCGGAGTGGAGCCCCATGCAAGATATCACCACGTGGGGTCTCAATGATGCTAAGAAAGGTGAGGAATCAGCCCAGGACTACACGGCAGGACTTGGTCAATGACCTGAAAAGAGCTGGGACCACTGTTTCCATGGTCACTATTGGTAATACACTAAGACGTCATGGTTTAAAATCATGCATGGCACGGAAAGTTCCCCTGCTTAAACCAGCACATGTTAAGGCCCGTCTTAAGTTTGCCAATGACCATTTGGATGATCCAGAGGAGTCATGGGAGAAAGTTTTGTGGACAGATGAGACCAAAATTGACCTTTTTGGTCATAATTCCACTATGCGTGTTTGGAGGAAGAAGAATGATGCGTACCATCCCAAGAACACCAGCCCTACTGTGAAGCATGGGGTTGGTAGCATCATGCTTTGGGGGTGTTTTTCTGCTCATGGGATGGGACGACTGTACTGTATTAAAGAGAGGATGACTGCAGCCATGTATTGTGAGATTTTGGCCAAAAACCTCCTTCCCTCAGTCAGATCATTGAAGATGAGTTGTGGCTGGATCTTCCAACATGACAATGACCCAAAGCACACAGCCAGGAAAACCAATAAGTGGCTTCGTAAGAACCATATCAAGGTTCTGGAGTGGCCTAGCCAGTCTCCAGACCTAAATCCAATTGAAAATCTTTGGAGGGAGCTGAAAGTCTGTTACTCAGCGACAGCCCAGAAACCTGACTGATCTAGAGATCTGTGTGGAGGAGTGGGCGAAAATCCCTCCTGCAGTCTGTGCAAACCTGGTGAAGAACTACAGGGAATGTTTGACCTCTGTAATTTCAAACAAAGGCTACTCTACCAAATATTAATGTTGGTGTTCAAATACTTACACTACCATTCAAAAGTTTGGGGTCACATTGAAATGTCCTTATTTTTGAAGGAAAAGCACTGTACTTTTCAATTAAGATAACTTTAAACTAGTCTTAACTTTAAAGACATACACTTTATACATTGCTAATGTGGTAAATGACTATTCTAGCTGCAAATGTCTGTTTTTTGGTGCAATATCTACATAGCTGTATAGAGGCCCATTTCCAGCAACTATCACTCCAGTGTTCTAATGGTACAATGTGTTTGCTCATTGGCTCAGAAGGCTAATTGATGATTAGAAAATCCTTGTGCAATCATGTTCACACATCTGAAAACAGTTTAGCTCGTTACAGAAGCTACAAAACTGACCTTCCTTTGAGCAGATTGAGTTTCTGGAGCATCACATCTGTGGGGTCAATTAAACGCTCAAAATGGCCAGAAAAAGAGAACTTTCATCTGAAACTCGACAGTCTATTCTTCTTAGAAATGAAGGCTATTCCACAAAATTGTTTGGATGATCCCAAACTTTTGAACAGTAGTGTATTTTCAGCTTTATCACACAAATTGTTAAAAAATCATAGATTGTGATTTCTGGATTTTTCTTTTTAGGTTCTCTCATATACAGTGGACTGCACCTACCATGAAAATTTCAGATCCGTCCATGATTTCTAAGTGGGAGAACTTGCAAAATAGCAGGGTGTTCAAATACTTATTTTCTTGACTGTATATATATATATACATATATATATATATATATATATATATATATATATATATATATATATATACACACACACACACAATCGCGATCAAAAGTTTACATACACTTGTAAAGAACATGGCTGTCTTGGGTTTCCAATAATTTCTACAACTCTTATTATTTGGTGATAGAGTGATTGAAGCACATACTTGTTGGTCACAAAAAACATTCATGAAGTTTGGTTCTTTTATGAATTTATTATGGGTCTACTGAAAATGTGGCCAAATCTGCTGGGTCAAAAGTATACATACAGCAATGTTAATATTTGGTTACATGTCCCTTGGCAAATTTCACTGCAATAAGGCACTTTTGGTAGCCATCCACAAGCTTCTGGTTTAATTTTCGACCACTCCTCTTGACAAAATTGGTGTAGTTCAGCTAAATTTGTTGGTTTTCTGAAATGGACTTGTTTCTTCAGCATTGTCCACACGTTTAAGTCAGGACTTTGGGAAGGCCATTCTAAAACCTTCATTTTAGCCTGATTTAGCCATCCCTTTACCACTATTGACGTGTGTTTGGGGTCATTGTCCTGTTGGAACACCCAACTGCGCCCAAGACCCAACCTCCGGGCTGATGATTTTAGCTTGTCCTGAAGAATTTGGAGCCTCCTTTTTCATTGTTCCATTGGCAGCAAAACAGGCCCAGAGCATAATACTACCACCACCATGCTTGACGGTGGGAATGGTGTTCCTGGGATTAAAGGCCTCACATTTTCTCCTCCAAAACAAATTGCTGGGTATTGTGGCAAAACAGCTCAATTTTTGTTTCATCTGACATCATATGGACAAAGATAAGACCTTCTTGAGAAAAGTTATGTGGTCAGATGAAACAAAAAATTAGCTGTTTGGCCACAATACCCAGCAATAAGAGTTGTAGAAATTATTGGAAACTCAAGACAGCCATGACATTATGTTCTTTACAAGTGTATGTTAACTTTTGACCACAACTGTATGTGTATGAATACATGTTTGGCGAGCCGCTGGATCGATCTATATGTGGTATGGATCGGTTGATGTCCGGTTGAAAAGACATGAATCGGTTGGTTGTAGATCTGATACAAAATATGGCCACTCTAATCCTGCGGGACTTCTCTGAACAAATTACAGTAATGTAATATATTGTAGCCCCCAGAAAAAAATAAAATTTTAATATTTTACGTTTTACCTTCTGTGTACGCACTTTCGACCCGTGAGTCCGCGCTACCCCGCCGGACACACAACAACACTTCCTCATTCTATGCCAATCATCTTTCAGGCACGGACAGTGTGTTTGCAAACATGGGAAAAACTAACATCAAATCCAAACACAAACATAAAACATTAACATTAGCTGGTTGTTACACTACAAATTGATATACTGTACATAGCCCTTTATGTGCACTATTGAGTGATGTACCGAAAACTTGACCACCGAAAAAATACTTTGATCACCGAAATCCATGCTCCTGAATCCGGATGTTAACAAAACGCATACCATTGTGACTGTCTCGAGCATTGTCAGCATGCATGCAATGTGGACATAATTTTAATACATTCCAGATATACCAGTGGACAGCTATCTACAAAATGTGCAAATATTAAGAGGACAGTGGCGGCTTTTAAGAAAAGAAACTAGAGCAACAGCGCGAAGCAAGCGTGACGTCATGGTCACTGCGGCTCTCTTCTTTCATCAGGGACATCGAGGGACAGAAATAGTCTCTAAACACGAGTACATTTTATAATAACACCACAAGATGCTAGATTTGTTGCTAGTTGTTTTTAATTAAAAAAAACCCCTCAAAAGTCTGGAACACTTGAAAAAAATCTCAACAGTACATTGTACAAAAAGCAGCAACAATTGAAAATAGGGCAAAACGTTAAAAACAACAAACTAATTCATTATAAATGTTTACCATGTATGTACACATTTTTGAGCTTTTTAAAGAAAATAGTTTAGGAAATTATGCAAATGAGTCAATGACGTCATGGTGACCACGCTCATAAACCTGCATTTGTACCTGTTTTTGTGTATTTGGGATCCGCATAAGTCCCGAACATGTAAAATCAAACTATGGTGGCCATGCAAAAATATTTATAAAACCATCTTGCCTTTCTTCATACTTTTGGGAAACAAGACGTTTGGAATTTGCTTCATTGGTGTCTCGTACATGAACATGCTTTCTCCGCTGTTGCCATTTCTAATACATCCATCCCTCCAAAGTAGTGTATAGTTTGAAGTAATATCTGTAAGTAGACTCCATATGGAAGCGCTAAAAATATATGAAAGATGGGGAGAAGACGCAATCGAGGTGAAGTCACATAAATAAGATCGTCCACAAAACAGCGCATCCTTAAGAGATGGTCAGAAAGCGGCTTGAAGATAAGCCATAAAACTAATCCAAGCAACACCATTAAATATTATGAAGACAACACAGAAGTGTTTTAAATGTAGAAAAATAATTAGAATTTGACCCCTTTAAAGGACTAATAACATAATCCATGTTTTTAAAGTAACACTAACTACAGTGATCGCCTCAGCAGCTGCAGTCTTTCCTGACGGAAGGGCTCAGTATCCATGGCGTCTGCCTCCTGGAGCGACTCCCGAATTAAACCTTTCAATCGGTCCACACCAAACCCGGTAGTAGTGGAGACAGGAACCACGTGCCTGAATGTCATGTGACCCTTTGGTATCAAGTCAGTGGGCAGCAATGTCCTGCAGTAATCTACAGGAAGATGAGCTCATTTAAAACATGATTAATATTTACAGAATATAGTGATTAGAGGTGGGGGAAATCATCGATTTTTAGATGCATCGCCATTCGGACATTGGTCATTGTAAAATCATAATCAATTATTGTTTTATTGTAAATAAAGTAATGCAGACAGTTGTAAAATTTGGCTCACTAAAGCAAGTCACTTCACCGAGAGATCTGACCAGCTCTTTTATCTTAGGGCACTTATGTTCCAGTTTTGCACACATTTAATTAATTAATTATCGGTAATTTAATAAATGTAATGGGTATTAATTTTAATCCACTGTTTTTAAAAGTTGCAATTAATGCAAGCTTATATAGGAAAACAAATATAAATCTAAAACTGCAACAATATACATAAATTAAGGATGCATTAATTTATTTTGAATCTAATCGTAATTTTTGAATTGTGACCGAATCATGAGATGCCCAAAGATTCCCACCTCTAATAGTGATGGTGCGTGATAATTTAATTGTTTACCTTCTGGGTTTAGTAGCTGCTCTTTTAGCTGCTCCAGGTTCTCTTCAGCAGACGGCAGATCCATCTTGTTGACTACCAGCAGTGCTGGTTTGTTCACAAGCTCCTCCTTGTACAACTCTAGCTCCTGCAGTCCACAAAGAGGACAGAAAGTGGACATTTTTAGTTTACACTCTAAAGACAAACAGAAAAGGTGACTTGATGAATGTCACCTTAGTGAGGAGCTGCACCGCTTCAAAGGCCGACCTGAACGCTGTTTGACTCGCGAGCTGGAATCCGCAAACATCAACCTAAAAAAATAAAGATCAAATCATTGCGCTAACATGCTCTCCCAGTTGACATATATATCTAGTCTGGGATCTGCAACCTGCGGCTCTTTAGCGCCGCCCTTGTGGCTTTCTGGAGCTTTTTCAAAAATGCATGAAAATTTAAAAAGATGGGGGAAAAATATATTTTTGTTTTAATAGGGTTTCTGTAAGAGGACAACATGACACAAACCTCCCTAATTGTTAGAAATGCCACGGTTTATATCAAACATGCTTCACTGATGAGTATTTGGCGAGCGCCATTTTATCCTACTAATTTTGGCGGTCACCGTAGTTTGCTTGCAACAGATGTTCTTCAACGATGTCAGAGAAAGACGTGTTTTATGCCACTCCTTTATCTTATTTTGTCCACCAAACGTTTTATGCTGTGTGCGCATGCACAAAGGTGAACTTTGTTGATCTTATTGACTTGTGTGGAGTGCTTATCAAGCATATTTTGTCAGTGCATGACTGCAAGCTAAACGATGCAAAGATGCTATTTGGGCTAGCTTTATGTACGTATTGCACCATTATGCCTCACTTGTAGGTATATTTGAGCTCATTTAATTTCCTATATCCTCTGTGTATTTAATTTATATCTGCATTCCTCATAATGTATGTGTGTAATATTGGCTGCATTTCTGATAGTTGTTTGTGTGCAATGTTGTTCCAGACCACAGCAATCGTAACCCAGCTTGCATAGACTGTTGTAAATCAATTTTGAAGAAGACAGCCCGCCAGTTCCTTTAACATGGACACACACATCAATACCTTTGGCCATTCTGAGCCAGTAATTTCGACGAGGTATCTCACCCCGAGAAGCCTCAGTTTTACTAATGTTTTCCAATGCTGTAAAAATGGGTAGAATAAATATTACAAGTCAACATTTCTGTCAACGAAGATTTGTGTCAGCCTGCGACAAAGTCATTTTGATAGTAGGCTAATATAGCTAATATAGACACGTATATCATGTGTTGACTTCATTATATCACTTATAGAAGGCTTTTAATTTTTTGCGGCTCCAGACAGATTTATTTTTTGTAGTTCTGGTCCAGTATGGCTCTTTCAACATTTTGGGTTACCGACCCCTGATCTAGTAGAACAGCATATTGCCAATATACTTTTAGGGGTGGGGGTCTGGCTCGGATAGTGCCATTATGAAATCATCATATAATTTGCATAATCAGTGACAATTCTTATATATTCATATATTTCGTTAAAAAGGCTAACAAAATGTTTTTACATATATTTAAAAAATGTTATTGGTAATTAGTATTAACATAAATGTATTTCTTATTATATCTTATGTTTAATTGATGCTGCCTACTTTAATATTACATTATAACACAGGCTGCAATTTGTAAACCCCTAGTTTAATGACATATATTGTTCTGCCCTCCCCGAATGTTAGAATTCCATCCATTCTTCCGTTTTCTACCGCTTGTCCCTTTTTTTTGGGTCGCGGGGGTGCTGGAGCCTATCTCAGCTGCATTCGGGCGGAAGGCGGGGTACGCCCTGGACAAGTCGCCACCTCATCACAGGGCCAACACAGATAGCCAGACAACATTCACACTCAAATTCACACACTAGGGCCAATTTAGTGTTGCCAAACAACCTATCCCCAGGTGCATGTCTTTGGAGGTGGGAGGAAGCCGGAGTACCCGGAGAGAACCCACGCAGTCACTGGGAGAACATGCAAACTGAAACACAGAAAGATCCCGAGCCCGGGATTTAACTCAGGACTACTCAGGACTTTCGTATTGTGAGGCACATGCACTAACCCCTGTGCCAGCTTGCCAAATATGGAAAACAAATTTATTTTTACATAGAGATGAAAAAAACAACTTGAGGTTATTGATTGATAGTCTCTACAATGAAGTTACAGTAAAACTAAGCACACACATATGTTGTTCGACAACAAAAATTAATCAATGTATTATTGTGTGGATGCCACAAATTCCTGCATTACCTGGATTTACCGTACCAGGAATTTCCCCCATCTTCCAATTAAAAAAAGAATTCCCGGAATTTCTGGTTTTCCAATGCCTTATTTTCACATCTTGTCCCAAAGTTTTCACAGTCCACATTTATCAAACAATTCCAACCATTCCACCATCAACACATTTATCTTAGTTGAGACAAGTTTTTGGGGTTATTTTTGTACAAATTATTGATTTTTAAGAAAATTTAGGAATTCCAATATTTTTCAACCAATTCGAAAAATTCCAACACCATCCCATTTATATAATCGAGGACAATTGTGGTATGATCTAAATTTTCAAAAACGTGCAGTTTTCCTGAAATTCCCATATTTCCAGGATATTTACATTAAAATTAAAGCACATATTCAACTCTCCTATGCCCCAAATTTTGCAACATTTTTTTTTTTAAACCTGATTCAGATCTTTCAACTATCCACACACACTACTCTTCCGAGATATCGAAGGCAAAACATGTTTTCCCTTTCCCCAAATTCTTGTTTTTCTCAGAATTTCTACCCATTGAGAATGAATGGGCAATATACAAAATTCTGCATGCCCCACAATTCTTATCTGATTGGAACCGTTGCACCATCCACACACTCCACTCACCTTTTTAGTTAATTAGTTTAGTTATTTTCAGTTTATTTCGAGCATCTATGAAATACACTTACATTGTAATGCATCACATATTTTTAGTTGTGTCATTTCAGCAAGTCCGAAAAGGAGGAAGAAGCAGATCTTATTTAATCCTACCCCTATTCATATCATAGCTGTTTTATCACATGTTCTGTTTGTAACAGAACAGTGAATATATAAATTAGTAAATTAATATACAATAAGTAAGTAAACAACTATTAAAGGCATAAATAAATATTAGACATATAAACATATACACAGTAACATTTTCATAAATATATAGTTAAGTCATTTATGGTTCATCTAGGAGATGAAAGACATTATCTAATTATTTTTTTTGTACTTTAAGAACGCTTGTAGTTTGAAAAGCTTCTTAAACTGAATCATATTAGTGCTTTGTTAGATTTCCTTGCTTAATGCATTCCAGAATTTAATGCCACAAACTGATATGCTAAATGTCTTTGGCATAACATGTGTTGCTAACTGGCATGCTAGCATTAGCATGTTAAATCTGTCTACACCAGGGGTCGGCAACCCGCGGCTCTTTTACCACTCTGATGTGGCTCAGCTTCATACTTGCCGACCCTCCCAATTTTTCCGGGAGACTTCAGGATTGTAGTGCCTCTCCCAGAAATCTCCCGGGGCAAATATTCTCCGGTTTTCACCCAAACAATAATAATAAGGGCGTGCCGTGTAGGCAAAGCGTTTAACCCAATCTACGACCTGTACAAAACAGCTTACCAGCCCAGCCACATGTTGTATGCAGCTTCTGATAGTACATGTAAGTGGCAGCAAGGCATACTTGGTCAACAGCCATACAGGTTACACTGACGGTTGCCGTATAAAACAACTTTAACACTCTTACTAATATGCGCCACACTGTGAACCCACACCAAACAAGAATGACAAACACATTTCGGGAGAACATCTGCACCGTAACACAACATAAACACAACAGAACAAATACCCAGAATCCCATGCAGCCCTAACTCTGCCGGGCTACATTATACACCCCCGCTACCACCAACCCCCGCCCCCCATAAAATGACACCCAAAATGTATATATATATATATATATATACATATATATACTGTATACACATATATATACATACACATATATATATATATATATATACATACACATACATACATATATATACAGTGGGGAAAAAAAGTATTTAGTCAGCCACGGATTGTGCAAGTTCTCCCACTTAAGATGACAGCGGTCTGTAATTTTCATCATAGGTACACTTCAACTGTGAGAGACAGAATGTGAAAAAAAATCCAGGAATTCACATTGTAGGATTTTTAAAGAATTTATTTGTAAATTATGGTGGGAAATAAGTATTTGGTCAATAACAAAAATTCAATACTCAATAATTTAATATAACCTTTGTTGGCAATAACTGAGGTCAAACGAGTACTATACGTCTTTACCAGGTTTGCACACACAGTAGCTGGTATTTTGGCCCATTCCTCCATGCAGATCTTCTCGAGAGCAGTGATGTTTTGGGGCTGTCGCCGAGCAACACGGACTTTCAACTCCCTCCACAGATTTTCTATGGGGTTGAGGTCTGGAGACTGGCTAGGCCACTCCAGGACTTTCAAATGCTTCTTACAGAGCCACTCCTTCGTTGTCCGGGCGGTGTGTTTGGGATCATTGTCATGCTGGAAGACCCAGCCACGTTTCATCTTCAAAGCTCTCACTGATGGAAGGTTTTGGCTCAAAATCTCACGATACATGGCCCCATTCATTCTTTCCTTAACACGGATCAGTCGTCCTGTCCCCTTAGCAGAAAAACAGCCCCAAAGCATGATGTTTCCACCCCCATGCTTCACAGTAGGTATGGTGTTTTTGGGATGCAACTCAGTATTCTTCTTCCTCCAAACACGACGAGATGAGTTTATACCAAAAAGTTCTATTTTGGTTTCATCTGACCACATGACATTCTCCCAATCCTCTGCTGTATCATCCATGACAGGCCTGGACATGCACTGGCTTAAGCAGGGGGACACGTCTGGCCTTGCAGGATTTGATTCCCTGTCGGCGTAGTGTGTTACTGATGGTAACCTTTGTTACTTTGGTCCCAGCTCTCTGCAGGTCATTCACCAGGTCCCCCGTGTGGTTCTGGGATTTTTGCTCACCGTTCTCATGATCATTTTGACCCCACGTGATGAGATCTTGCGTGGAGCCCCAGATCGAGGGAGATTATCAGTGGTCTTGTATGTCTTCCATTTTCTGATAATTGCTCCCACAGTTGATTTTTTCACACCAGGCTGCTTGCCTATTGTAGATTCACTCTTCCCAGTCTGGTGCAGGTCTACAATTCTTTTCCTGGTGTCCTTCGACAGCTCTTTGGTCTTGGCCATAGTGGAATTTGGAGTCTGACTGTTTGAGCTGTGGACAGGTGTCTTTTATACAGATAACGAGTTCAAACAGGTGCCATTAATACAGGTAACGAGTGGAGGACAGAAAAGCTTCTTAAAGAAGAAGTTACAGGTCTGTGAGAGCCAGAGATCTTCCTTGTTTGAAGTGACCAAATACTTATTTTCTACCATAATTTACAAATAAATTCATTAAAATTCCTACAATGTGAATTCCTGGATTCTTTCTCTCACAGTTGAAGTGTACCTATGATGAAAATTACAGACCTCTGTCATCATTTTAAGTGGGAGAACTTGCACAATCGGTGGCTGACTAAATACTTTTTTGCCCCACTGTATATATACATACGATATACATACATACATACATACATACATACATACATACATACATATATATATATATATATATATATACCGTATTTTTCGGACTATAAGTCGCAGTTGTTGTCATAGTTTGGCCGGGGGTGCGACTTATACTCAGGAGCGACTTATGTGTGAAATTATTAACACATTACCGTAAAATATCAAATAATATTATTTAGCTCATTCACGTAAGAGACTAGACGTATAAGATTTCGTCGGATTTAGCGATTAGGAGTGACAGATTGTTTGGTAAACGTATAGTATGTTCTATATGTTATAGTTATTTGAATGACTCTTACCATAATATGTTATGTTAACATACCAGGCACGTTCTCAGTTGGTTATTTATGCGCAACCCCGGGGCAGACCGTCGGAGGGGGGACGCGTGGCGTGGAGCGCTACCTGGACACAAGTCGAGGGACTGATCACCCTCGGCTGGGTCGCCCGGGAGAGGGTGTTTGATTAAGACCCGAAACACCCTATGACTCCGGGAGAATCACTGATGATGTGTCCAGGTTGCACCGTAAGGTGTATTTATGAAACCGATCCAGTATGGCATCGCCATTGACTTCCAGGAAGAGGCTGGATGACAACCCCGAAAGAGTGGTGACAACTGGAGAGACAGTTGACAGCTCGGAAAGACGGCAACCGGGGCAGGGAGGGGTAGCATCCCAAGTTGCAGCTCCCGCAAGGGAGCGCCCATATAACGCTGCGAAAAACCCTGAAGACACATAAGATCAAGATAGGCTGCCTGAGGAAACCCGTGGTGCAACGCACAGGGCCAGTACCTTGTACGGCCCTGATGAGACGGAGGAGGACCCAGGCCCGGACACTCCCCACAGTGCCTGGAACCTCCAAGCACCACCGGCGCAACCCCGGGGCAGACCGTCGGAGGGGGGACGCGTGGCGTGGAGCGATACCTGGACACAAGTCGAGGGACTGATCACCCTCGGCTGGGTCGCCCGGGAGAGGGTGTTTGATTAAGACCCGAAACACCCTATGACTCCGGGAGAATCACTGATGATGTGTCCAGGTTGCACCGTAAGGTGTATTTATGAAACCGTCATATAACGTACACTTTATTTTAAATTGCCTTTCAAATGTCTATTCTTGGTTTTGGGTTTTATCAAATAAATTTCTCCAGTACGACTTATAGATGTTTTTTTCCTTCGTTATTATGCATTTTCGGCCGGTGCGACTTATATTCCGGAGCGACTTATAGTCCGAAAAATACGGTATGTGTTCTGTTAAACCACTATTGGTGACATAAGCTTTTATTATTTTGTTAAGTTGCAAACAGCATCTTTAAGAAAATAATTACAAAAGGAAGATAAACTTTTTTTTTTTTTTACAGTGGATAACTTCTTTCTTTTTACAATGACAAGATTTTTTTTTACAGTGGATAACTTCTTTCTTTTTACAATTATGTGACAAGAATGATGGAAAATTATATACATTTATCATTAAAGACTAATTTACACCTTTTATAAGTTACACAATATCAAAAAGTTCCTTAAATTTAACAAAGGTTTCCACAATCATCAAAAGGTTGACCCTGGAATGGACTATGATTGGACTAAAAGGTGTTTGTAAACAAAACTAAAAAGTTGAATCATCAATGTTGTTGTTATACAAACCACAAAGAGAAGGTGCTTGGTTCTCTCCACATGCTTAAGGAACTTGTGTCCCATTCCTTTGTTCATGTGTGCACCTTCAATCAAACCTGGGAGGTCCGCGACTGAGATCTACATGAAGAAAAAGCAAGCATAACCACACCAATACATGATGCAGTACTGACAGTGTACTTCTCAAAATGAATGCCCTTATGCACTCAAACCCAAGTATGAATACACAAGTGCACCAATTAAGACAGTTTTCAGATTTTCATACCTGCTTGTGGTCATCATATAATAATTTACCAATCTCAGGCTGCAACGTTGTGACTGCAAAATAAAAATAATTATCACAACTGTGAAGCAAAACATGCAGTAAATCATAACAACTAATATGTAGCACCTGTTTATTAAGCGGTTATATACACAAACAAAACTATTCATTGCCTCTCATTTACTTGTGACTTGGTCAAGAGACATACCGGAAACACAATGGTGATTTTTAAAGCTTACTTTGCAGTGAACAGGAAGTCACTTTGTGTACATTTTAATACATTGCAACTTAACAGTACTTGTGTTATTTTTGTTTTTCACACTGCTTATTAAAGTGATGACACACAAAGGTAAACGGACCCATTTTTCGTGGCTCTCAAAATAAAAGTGGTTGACCACGTGATGCAAAAAATATGCAATAGCAAGGAAATGTCAAAAATATGTCATAACTAAAAATACATTTCATGAATACTTTTGCAATAACTGAAAAATACAAATGTAAAATATGTAATAATTTATAAATATAAAGAAAACATATTCAATAACATACATATAACAAGTTTAATATAAAAAAGTAGGTAACAAAAAGTGTAATGTAGAAAATATGTAATAATACAAATAAATATTTATATATATATATAATACGTAATATATGTTATAACTAGAGCTGCAGCTATCGAATTTTTAGTAATCGAGTATTCTATCGAATATCCCAATCGATTAATCGAGTAAATCATATTTTTGCACATGTTAAGATTTTCCCTCAATTATTGTGTTTGGCCTGATTGTCTTTTATTTCCTAAACACCTGTTTTCATTATTGAAGGCTGACATACACAGCTAAAATGCGTCCGTGGTTGACTGTGTCAATTTGTGTGTGCTAATAAAAACATGTGCGCTCACAGCCCTAAGTGCTGTGTGGTGTGACCGCATAAACGAAGTTCTTGTCTCTGGTGCGTTTTTGATTATTATTATACGGTGCAATTTAAACGTTTGAATGTGTGTTGTAAAATATATAATTACATAGATTTAATTATCATTTTTGTTATCTTGTAACCACATTTCATGAGCAATATCCATAAATTAACAATGTTACATGCAACTAAAATAAGCACACATCAGATTGGGGGGTAAGGGTGTACAGTGCCCGTTCGTTTTGCCAAAATGTGAGTAAGCACGAGTTAGCACATTGAAAACGTAATGCAAAATCCTATGACCTGCATGCAAAGAACTCAGATAACATTCCTAAGGTTATATTATGAAGCTTTAAGCTATTATGTGGAAGAAAAGAGTTAAGGAAGTATACCAAGACAAACTGGACCCTGTTTTAAAGGCTCGCTAACTTGAAAATATTAGTAAAATTGGTGGAATTAATGCATGTGAGCACGTCCAATCGACAAGAGATTTATGTAAGTTGCCAAACTAGTCCTGTATCTCGTCAACAGAGTACATTTGTATACAGGCGAGGAATTTAGCAATGCAAAGAGGGTAAAGGCTTACGGACAAACCATTTTTGAGTGGGTGAATTTTCTTTCTAAAGGAGAAACATTTCGTCATTTCAGAGGTAAGTAAACAGGACTTGTCACATAAAGTCACATTTGTCTCCTGGAGAAATTTGTTTCATACTAAATATATTTTAAGTCTGTAATACACTGCATTAACGTGGGAAATGTTTGAGGTATTCTCAGTGATTGATCTATAAATAGGGACAATGATTTTTTCCAAAATACTTCATGTTGTTGTAACCAGCAGCTAGCTAATGCTAGCGCTAACAGCCTACAAAAAGTTACATGTTTCAGTTTATTTCGAACATGCATAAGATACAATGTGATGCATCACATATTTCCAGTTGTTTCATTACAGCTCGTCCGAAAAGGAGTAGGAAGAAGCAGATCTTATTTAATCATACCCCTTTTCCTATCATAACAATTTTATCCCATTTCCTTGTTTTCTGTTTGTAACAGAACACTGAATAAATAAATAAAAAAACATAATTAAGTAAACAAATATTAAATACATAATCTTCTAAAAAAAATTTTTTTCAAGATCTTCATTATAATTGTTCTTCTTTGTACTTTGTGAACACTAGTATTTTGAACAGTCTCAAATGGAATCATATTGGTGCTTTGTTTGATTTCTTTGCTTAATCCATTCCATAATGTAATTCCACATACAGATATAATAAAGATTTTAAGTGTTGTGCGTGCATACAAATGTTTAAAATTATATTCTCCTCTAAGGTTATATTTCTCCTATTCTGTTGAGACGAATTGTTGAACATTCCTGGGTAGCAAGTTATGGTTTGCTTTGTACATAATTTTAGCTGTTTGCAAATGCAAGAAGTCGTTGAATTTCAAAATTTTTGATTCAATAAATAAGGGGTTTGTATGTTCTCTATATCCAACATTGTGTATTATTCTAATTGATCTTTTTTGTAACACCGTTAGTGAATGAAGCACACATTTATAGTTTTTTCCTTATATTTCTACATAATAACTCACATATGGAAACACTACCGAGCAGTAGAGAATATGAAGTGATTTTTTGTCGAGAACATATTTTGCGTTATTCATTATTGACATGTTTCTTGCTACTTTATGTTGTATATTTTTTACATGAAGTTTCCAGTTTATCACACCCAAAAATTTTGTTTTTTTTATCCTTTCAATGTGTATACCGTCTATTTTTGTATTTGTGTTTGACTTTCCCCTCTAGTGTTACCGAATAGCATTATTTTAGATTTACTGAGATTCCAAGATAGTCTGTTTTTGTCAAACCATTTTTTGAATTTGTTAATTACTTCTGTTTTTATTTGTATTCTCTCTTGAACAAAACTTAGTTTTATCATCTGCAAATAACACTAACTTTAAGTCCTTTGTAACTTTATAAATATTGTTTGTATAAAGATTAAACAATTCAACAGTGTTGATCCCTGAGGTACGCCACAAGATATAAGGGGACGGCGTGGCGAAGTTGGTAGAGTGGCTGTGCCAGCAATCGGAGTGTTGCTGGTTACTGGGGTTCAATTCCCACCTTCTACCTTCCTAGTCACGTCCGTTGTGTCCTTGGGCAAGACACTTCACCCTTTGCCTCTGATGGCTGCTGGTTAGCGCCTTGCATGGCAGCTCCCGCCATCAGTGTGTGAATGTGTGTGTGAATGGGTAAATGTGGAAATACTGTCAAAGCGCTTTGAGTACCTTGAAGGTAGAAAAGCGCTATACAAGTACAACCCATTTATCATTATCATTTATATTTTCAGCTCTTGTTGACATGTGTTCACCTATCTTCACGTATTGCTTCCTGTCGGTTAAGTAGTTCAAGACCAACCCTCTGATGCCATACCGTTCTAATTTGTTTATTAAGATATTGTGATTGATTGTGTCAAATGTTTTTGTTAAATCCATAAACACTACAGCAGCAAATTTTTTGCTATCTATTGCATTGATAATCTCTTTCATTATTTTGATTAATGCCGTTGATGTTGAAATGTTGGCTCTGTACCCGTATTGGTTGTCTGTGAGTGTTTCATTTTTATTTATGAATTGTTCAATCTGTTGTTAAACAGTTTTTCAATATTTTTTTAAACGGGTCTGTAGTTTGTAAAGTGGTGTTTGTCTCCAGTCTTACAAATTGGTACGACTTTTGCTATTTTCATTTTATCTGGGAATTTGCCTGTTTGAAATTATAGGTTGCAGATATATAGTAAAGGTTCTGAAATCTTTTCAATAACCTTTTTTATTGTTTCCATATCAATTCCGTTACAAATCAATTGAGGTCTTGGATTTACATTTTTTCACAATATTGATTATTTCCTCTTTTGTCACACCTACGAGGAACATCGAGTGGGGATTTCTGTTTGTAGTGTCATTAAATTCCTCAACTGACTCGGGATATGGAATGTTTTCCTCCAGGATTGATCCAATGTTCACAAACTACTTTTTGAAGCTTTCAACTACTTTATTCATCTCGTCATTTTTTACATTTCCACACAATTTTTAACAATGCTATTTAGGATGCCCTGTGTTCCTCTCATATTGTTTTTGTTCTGGTCCAATAATTTTAATATTCTTTCTTCCATGTTCGTAGTATGCCAGTTAGCTTGTTCTTATACATTTTGTACTCGTTTTCTGCCTCTGTAGATCTTTGTGTTATAAATGTTCTATATAAGATATTTTTCTTGTTGCAAGCATTTTTCTGTCCTTTTGTCCTCCATGGTTGATTGTTTTTCTTTTGCTTCTTACTAAGTTGTTTCAATGGACAGTGTTGTCATAAAGCATCCAGAAAGTATTTTTAAAAATACCATACGCATCATCTACATAATTTTCCTGTATACATTGTCCGAACTTTGATCTCTCAGATCATTCTTGAAAACTTTGTTTTTTCTGTGCATATTTTTCAAAATGTCTTTTTGTTTTCCAATGTTCCTCTTCTTGTACTTTCCGTCATAGAAAATGAAAACTGACAACATGATCACTGATGTTAATTCCACATACAGATGTAATAAAGATTTTAAAGGCCTACTGAAACCCACTACTACCGACCACGCAGTCTGATAGTTTATATATCAATGATGAAATCTTAACATTGAAACACATGCCAATACGGCCGAGTTAACTTATAAAGTGCAATTTTAAAATTCCCGCCACACTTCCGGTTGAAAAACTCCTTTGGATATGATTCATGCGCGTGACGTCACAAAATCCACGGAAGTGGTTGTACCCCATCTGACCCGATATAAAAACCTCTTGTTTTCTTCGACAAAATTCCACAGTATCCTGGACATCTGTGTTGGTGAGTCTACTAAATCCTTTCAGCAAAAATATGGCAATATCGCGAAATGATCAAGTATGACACATAGAATGGATCTGCTATTCCCGTTTAAATAAAAAAAAATCATTTCAGTAGGCCTTTAAGTGTTGTGCGAGCATACCACTTGTGGTATTATTATCAAAATCATTAGTAAAAATATTATGTCCTGAATTTTTGCTTTGCTTTGTGATTTTAGGATATAAACTTAGGCCAGGAGTCGGCAACCCGCGGCTCCGGAGCCGCATGCGGCTCTTTGACCACTCTGATGCGGCTCAGCTGCATACTTGCCGACCCTCCCGATTTTCCCAGGAGACTTACAGATCTCAGTGCCTCTCTTAGAAATATTCTCTGATTTTCACCCTAACAACTAAATTAAGGGCGTGCCTTAATGGCACTGCATTTATTGTCCTCTATAGCCTGTACAAACAGCGTGCCAGCCCGGCCACATGTTGTATGTAGCTTTTACTTGCACACGTAGGACACATCAACGCCCCCCCCCCGGTTGAGGTGGGCGGGGTTTGGTGGTAGCGGGGGTGTATAATGTAGACCGGAAGAGTTAGGGCTGCATGGGATTCTGGGTATTTGTTTTGTTGTGTTTATGTTGTGTTACAGTGCGGATGTTCTCCAGAAATGTATTTGTCATTCTTTTTTGGTGTGGGTTCACAGTGTGGCGCATATTTGTAACATAACAGTGTTAAAGTTGTTTTATACGTCCACCGTCAGTGTAAGCTGTGTGGCTGTTGACCAAGTATGCCTTGCTGTCACTTACTTGTGCAAGCAGAAAGCAGTGCCATCACGCCCTGAAATTCGGGCATCTCCCAGAAAAATTGGGAGGGTTGGAAAAATTGGGAGCGTTGGCAATTATGACGCTATCAAGCGCCATTCATTTAAAACTCGCAGGCCGCACTAACATTACATTTTCATATTAAGGTGCGGGCCGGGGCGTGTGTCTGAGACCCCTGGTTAAAACATAGCACAAAGCAAAAAAAGCTTTGCATGCAGTGTTATTTCATTTAAAATTTTCAATAGAGTTTTGTGGCTCCCATTGTTTTCTTTAATTTGTGAAACTTGTCAAAATGGCTCTTTTAGTGGTAAAGGTTGCCGACCCCTGACTTAGGCTATATTTTGTGTCAATACAGTCATATATGGACTTTTGTCTGTTACGGTTTAAGAGGTCTATGTTGAAGTCTCCACATAATAAACTTATTTTTTGACTGATTTCAGTAAAAGTTACCTTAATCCAGTTTTTAAACGTATCAATATTTGACTTTGGAGATCTATATATACAAAACTGAACAGGATGTTTTGCTTTTTTAATGACATATTTCAATGGTTATACTGTACATTCTAAGATCTTATCAATAGGTAATGACATATTTTTTTTAACCACTTTGTAGTTTAAGTTATTAATCACATACACAGCTACTCCCCCTCCGTTCTTGTTGGTACTGTTAAAATAATTTAGTTCATATCCTTCCAGATCAAAATCCATTCCTTTTTTAGCATCCATCCATGTTTCTAAAATAGCAATAACATTGAAGTAGTCGTTGAATTGTTCCAAAAAAAATGTCACGTTATAGTAGTTTGCATACAAACTTCTGCTGTTTAAATGAATAATCCACAGTTTGCTGTTGATTTTAAAGGCCTACTGAAATTAATTTTTTTTATTTAAACGGGAATAGCAGATCCATTCTGTGTCATACTTGATCATTTCGCGATATTGCCATATTTTTGCTGAAAGGATTTAGTAGAGAAAATCGACGATAAAGTTCGCAACTTTTGCTCGCTGATAAAAAAAGCCTTGCCTGTACCGGAAGTAGCGTGACGTCACAGGAGCTAGTATTCTTCACAATTCCCCATTGTTTACAATGGAGCGAGAGAGATTCGGACCGAGAAAGTGACGATTACCCCATTAATTTGAGCGAGGATGAAAGATTCGTAGATGAGGAACGTTACAGTGAAGGACTTGAGAGGCAGTGATGGACGTATCTTTTTTCGCTCTGACCGTAACTTAGGTACAAGCTGGCTCATTGGATTCCACACTCTCTCCTTTTTCTATTGTGGATCACAGATTTGTATTTTAAACCACCTCAGATACTATATCCTCTTGAAAATGAGAGTCGAGAACGCGAAATGGACTTTCACAGTCGTGAATGTCCATCAATGTCCATTGAATGTTAATCGTGTATTTACATGACTGAACATGTAAATACACGATTAATAATATTCAGCTTTGCGAAACTAAAAAAATACAAGCTAACCTAGCAACGTAGCCAACGTGATAGCATAGCAGTCTCAAATGCAGATAGAAACTAAATTAAAAAAAACCCTGACTGGATGGATAGACAAAAGATCAAAAATACTATTAAACCATGAACATGTAAATACACGATTAATAATATTCAGCTTTTCGAAGCTAAAAAAATAGAAGATAACCTAGCTACGTAGCCAACGTGATAGCATAGCAGTCTCAAATGCAGATAGAAACTAAATAAAAAAAAACCCTGACTGGATGGATAGACAGAAGATCAAAAATACTATTAAACCATGAACATGTAAATACACGATTAATAATATTCAGCTTTTCGAAGCTAAAAAAATAGAAGGTAACCTAGCTACGTAGCCAACGTGATAGCATAGCAGTCTCAAATGCAGATAGAAACTAAATTAAAAAAAACCCTGACTAGATGGATAGACAGAAGATCAAAAATACTATTAAACCATGAACATGTAAATACACGATTAATAATATTCAGCTTTTCGAAGCTAAAAAAATAGAAGCTAACCTAGCTACGTAGCCAACGTGATAGCATCAGTGTCAAATGCAGATAGAAACTAAATTTAAAAAAACCCTGACTGGATGGATAGACAGAAGATCAAAAATACTATTAAACCATGAACATGTAAATACACGATTAATAATATTCAGCTTGGCGAAGCTAAAAAAACAGAAGCTAACTTAGATGTGGCGGCGGGCTTACTCACTGTAGTGCGTCTGCTATCCTGCTCAAAACACAACACGACCTCCTGGTGTTGTTGTTGCTGTAGTACGCCGCTCCACCGATCGCACCTACAACTTTCTTATTTGCAGTCTCCATTGTCCATTAAACAAATTGCAAAAGATTCACCAACACAGATGTCCAGAATACTGTGGAATTTTGTCGACGAAAACAGAGGTATTTGAATTGGGTCCAAACACTTCCCTTGCCCTCGTGACGTCACGCGCATACGTCATCATACCGCAACGTTTTCAAGCGGAAGTTTCCTGGGAAGTTTAAAATTGCACTTTATAAGTTAACCCGGCCGTATTGGCATGTGTTGCAATGTTAAGATTTCATCATTAATATATAAACTATCAGACTGCGTGGTCGGTAGTAGTGGGTTTCAGTAGGCCTTTAATGTTTCCATTACATTGTTTGTCTGTATAACAAAGAATTATTCCTGGTATGAGATAAAAAAATGGTATCTGGATTCATGTGAAACATAATAAAACATGTTTTTTATTCAAATATAGCAGTCTGAAAATGCTGTGAACACACCAACATGTGATGGCGTTAAAAGTGATATTTGATCGTATCATGGCTGCTATCCAGAATATTTGCCGTCCCTTTATTAGCTCACTAACTTCAGTTCCTTGGGTTTGCTTTCACAATGGAAATGAGACAAATCTCACAAAATCGTTTTTGTCCATGAAGCGATCATCACAGACCATTGCAATGTTTTAAATAAGAAATTCAGACGCCAGCAAGCCCACAATGCATCGCGTTTCCACGTCCCACTTTCATGCTCTATAGAAATGTCATTAACAAAAACATGCAAGTGATATTTTGACGCAAAAATAAATGTTTAAAAACGCGAACTTCTGCGGAAAATGTAAATGCCTGCTGTTTTTGTGGCCATGAACGTATCACTAGCTGAGCCAAGTGTGTGCGTCTTTTGGCCCAAATAAAAGTGAAAGAGCGGATGCTGTCAACATGACATATAGTTTGTTTGTTGGGTGTGATTTTGGCAGAAAGTGACTACTTTTGCTAGAGATTAATTTTGTTGCTGACGTTGTGCTGGTGTGGTTAAGGACGACAGCAATCAGTTTTACTCAATAAATTTTATTTTTATGCAGATCTTTCTCCTCCTTAAAAAGTCTCGGCAGACATTGCCAATATTTTCTCTGTTGTGACCACCTGTTGTCACCTGTCACTAGCAGAGTTGCATTGCAAAATGGTACGGATTAAAATGTTTTGTGTTTTTTGTATAGAGTTTAGGTTGAATTTGGGATTTGGAGTTTAAGCACTGCATAGATTTTCCGTGCGCGTAGGACACGGACACCTTGGAGGTAACAGTAGTTCAGCTAATAATAAATAGAATGTCCATCCATTTTCTACCGCTTGTCCCTTTTGGGATGACGGGGGGTGCTGGAGCCTATTTTAGCTGCATTTGGCTGGAAGGCGGGGTACACCCTGGACAAGTCGCCACCTCCTCGCAGGGCCAACACAGATAGACAGACAACATTCACACTCACATTCACACACTAGGGCCAATTTAGTGTTGCTAATCAGCCTATCCCCAGGTGCATGTCTTTGGAGGTGGGAGGAAGCCAAAATATGTAATAACTAATAACTTTAATGTAAAAAAAAATAGAAAAATTAGTAAATATACTTTACCCACCTGCTCCCAGCTATATAAATGTAATCCATTAATAACTTATATAACAGGCACTTACAAGGGTAATTGGCTATCTGAGGGGTGGCATTAGACAAAACTGTCAGCAGGGACGACTTGCCCGCATTTGGGAACCTGATGGTGACAAAGCAAGGTTCATAAGCCACATTTGAGTAGTGCTCCTTCACTACATCACACACACACAGACACACACACACTTACATACACTTACCCAACAAGGCCCATGTCAGCGATGAGTTTGAGGTCTAATTTGATCTGCCTTGACTGGCCTTTACTGGGCAGAAAAGAAGAGGACAAAGATCCTCCGTGTCCTCCTTTGGCCACCATCAAACGATCACCCTTTGCATTAAGGTCTCCTTCGAGAAGAAAAGCAGGATAACTTGTTATCACAATAACTCTCAATGTGACAACATACAGTACAACCTCATCAAATTTTTGGGAAAAAAAATCTGCCTCTAAAATGTCTCATGAGACTCAGAAGGATTACCTCCACATGATTTTTGCTTTTTCTTTGTGCCATCAGAGAAGGGTACCAGTGATGGCAAAGCGGAAAGGTGACATATAATCATAGAACAGGAAGGGGAAGTTATCATTATGTAGAAAAGCGATATACAGTCATGGCTGCTCAGTTCAATATGGCTGAGTAAAGAAAAGAAAAATGTGTAAAGTACAGTGTGTTTTGTCTTCATATGATGAGACTCACTTCTTGGGCACACAAACTAACCCTATTTCTTTTTACACTTTAACAATCGTACGACAGTAAATAAAATGTAAAAAAAGTGCAATGAAGTCAACTCATTAATGTTACCCTTCCTCCCTCGCAACACCTCTGTCACACAACATTAAAGGGTAAGACATTTACTTTAATGTGGTTAACTTATTTTTACACTTGACTTGACAAATGTTAAAGGCCTACTGAAATGATTTTTTTTTATTTAAACGGGGATAGCAGATCTATTCTATGTGTCATACTTGATCATTTCGCGATATTGCCATATTTTTGCTGAAAGGATTTAGTATAGAACAACGACGATAAAGATTGCAACTTTTGGTATCTGATAAAAAAAAGGCTTGCACCTACCGGAAGTAGCGTGACGTAGTCAGTTGAACATATACGCAAAGTTCCCTATTGTTTACAATGATGGCCGCATGAAGTGAGAGAGATTCGGACAGAGAAAGCGACAATTTCCCCATTAATTTGAGCGAGGATGAAAGATTTGTGGATGAGTAAAGTGCAAGTGAAGGACTAGTGGGGAGTTGAAGCTATTCAGATAGGGAAGATGCTGTGAGAGCCGGGGGTGACCTGATATTCAGCTGGGAATGACTACAACAGTAAATAAACACAAGACATATATATACTCTATTAGCCACAACACAACCAGGCTTATATTTAATATGCCACAAATTAATCCTGCATAAAAACACCTGCGTGTTTGTTATGCTAGCTCCTCTGCTAGCTCCTAGCTCCATAGAACACGCCAATACAATTCAAACACCTGATCAACACACACAATCACTCAGCCCAAAAGACCGTTTACCTAACCCAAGGTTCATAAAGCTTATATATTTTTAAAAAGTTACGTACGTGACGCGCACATACGGTCAAGTTATCGAATGTTTAGCAGCCAAGGCTGCATACTCACGGTACCTGATATTCAGCTGGGAATGACTACAACAGTAAATAAACACAAGACATATATATACTCTATTAGCCACAACACAACCAGGCTTATATTTAATATGCCACAAATTAATCCTGCATAATAACACCTGCGTGTTTGTTATGCTAGCTCCTAGCTCCATAGAACACGCCAATACAATTCAAACACCTGATCAACACACACAATCACTCAGCCCAAAAGACCGTTCACCTAACCCAAGGTTCATAAAGCTTATATATTTTTAAAAAGTTACGTACGTGACGCGCACGTACGGTACGGTACGTGTTATGCTAGCTCCTAGCTCCTCTGCTAGCTCCTAGCTCCATAGAACACGCCAATACAATTCAAACACCTGATCAACAAACACAATCACTCAGCCCAAAAGACCGTTCACCTAACCCAAGGTTCATAAAGCTTATATATTTTTAAAAAGTTACGTACGTGACGCGCACGTACGGTACGTGTTATGCTAGCTCCTAGCTCCTCTGCTAGCTCCTAGCTCCATAGAACACGCCAATACAATTCAAACACCTGATCAACACACACAATCACTCAGCCCAAAAGACCGTTCACCTAACCCAAGGTTCATAAAGCTTATATATTTTAAAAAAGTTACGTACATACGCAAAAAAAAAGCCAAAGCTGCATACTCACAGTAGCACGTCTGCGTCTTTGTCATCCAAATCAAAGTAATCCTGGTAAGAGTCTGTGTTGTCCCAGTTCTCTACAGGCGTCTGTGTATCCAGGTCAAAAGTCCTCCTGGTTAGAGTCTCTGTTATCCGAGCTCTTCCATCTTGACTGCATCTTTCGGGAATGTAAACAAAGAAGCGCCGGCTGTGTACTGTTGTGGCTGACTACGTTCGAAAAATACGTCCATTTCGCACCGACAACTTTCTTCTTTGCTTGCTCGGCTTCCTTCTCCATAATGCAATGAACATGATTGAAACAGATTCACGAACACGGATGTCCAGAATACTGTGGAATTATGAAATGAAAACAGAGCTTTTTCGTATTGGCTTCAATGTGGAAGGCATACCTGTGTTCGCCGGTCTACGTCACGCGCATACGTCATCCTCAGAGGCGTTTCGAACCGGAAGTTTAGCGGCAAATTTAAAATGTCACTTTATAAGTTAACCCGGCCGTATTGGCATGTGTTATAATGTTAAGATTTCATCATTGATATATAAACTATCAGACTGCGTGGTCGGTAGTAGTGGGTTTCAGTAGGCCTTTAAAATCTTACTTTTATGACTGACAATTTGACCCTGGAACAGATTACAGTGTAACCTGTTTATGTCAACGCCCCTCAGACTGGTTTATGTCGACAAAAGCAGTTGACATCAAGCAGAACTATGTAGAACTATATATGTGATAATATTGACTGTGATAGTTATCCACCTACCAATTATCTTGCCTTTATCTGTGGTGACTGTGACACCCACTGGAACCAAAATCTCTTTGTCCATTCCGCTTTCACCTTTCAGGGAACGCACACTGTCAACACAAAAACAACTCAAAGAATACACAACCATTATGTTTGGGATACAACAGATCCTATCGTCACTAACCAACCTGCTGTTCGCTCCTACGCCAGCTAGAAACCGTTTATGAGGGTGCTTGTCTTTGATCCTCTTCAATGTCATGTTCTCTGTGGCGACCAACAAGACATTTCCACCCTGTCCTCCGTACCCCCCAAGGCGAGGCAAACCCATACCACCTGTGCCTGCGCGGACATACAGGCGGATGTTGTCCACAAAATGTCCATACTGCAAAATAGTCAGACAAGACACTTTTAGTTTGTTATGAGACAGTGTGGCTTAGACGGTGGCATGGCGGAGCCAGCAACTTCAGGGTCCCATTCCATGCCTTGGACAGACACTTCACCCACCTTACCCCCAGTCCTGCTCACAAGGGTGCATGAATGTGAACAAATGTTTGGTGGTGGTCAGAGGACAGCCACACTTTCTTCAGTCTACCCCTGGGCAGCTGTGGTGGAGTGAAAGTATGATGGGTTCTCAGTTCTCTGTAAAGCGGTATGAGTGTCTGGAAAATGTATGAGTGTTTCTATATTAATCTAATCCATTGCATCCAATTTGTTTATCTGCAAGAGACCCTTTTCTATTGTATTTTCTATGATGAGGACATAGCAACAAATAAAGCACAAAACTAGTAAATCAATCTATCCCAGGGGTTTATTAAGTGTGGCATATCAGCTACACAAAAATAGAGAAAAATAAATTACAGTAATTCAAAATCCGTACTTTTATAGTTCCTGCATTTTATTTGTATACAAACGTACATTTTCCGCGCATGCCTACCAGGTCGCGTTGTGCCGGCGGGTGGAGGAGAAGGGGGGGGGGGCTTAAACCAAAGCATTGTGTGTGTGTGTACAGGGATAAGGTTAGGTGGGTTATATCCTGTATAACCTTAGCCGTCTTAGTGTAGAGGCAACCTAAGTTAGCAAAGGAAAACAACATTTTTTTTTAGAGTATCAAATTACATTGTCTGTGGCGACCATATGAGGCTCACTGTGCAACACTTTGAAACTCCGCGTGTGGTGCTGTGGACTATTTAACGTTTTTAAGTGCCTGATGTTTCTTCTTCTTTAAAAAAATAAAGATACAAAACGGCGAATAACCTGCAAAAACACTTTACTCATTCAGCAGTTACATTGACTGTTTTACACAAGCTTGATGCCGTTTGCTAGCTAGCTAGCAAACGGCCTCTGACCACCACTTCTACTCATGTTTAGCGAAAGCTGCTAACTATAGAATCTTAGTATTAAGTCTTCCCAGCAATACTTACTTTCCGGAGGCAAACTCTACTCAGTTGAACCATGTTTGGTATGGCGGTCATGAAGCAGATAACAAGCGTGAGCTACAAGGACAGCTGGGGGCGTTAACTGTGTCGCGGACTCTCTACGTACCGGTTGCGACGTCCTCACGTGACCACATAGCGAACTATACTGTGTCTGGGCATTTTTAGGGGCAAACATTTCACACTTTTACGAGTGTTGGCTTTCCCGAATGATGTGAAGTGTGTTAACCAACCGCAGCGCGTTAGGGTGAATTACAATTACTGGCAATGGACGAGCGGTAGAACATAGATGGATCTTACAGTTTTAAGCCATCGTGGATTTTTGTTTACATGCTACGACCGAGCTGCTTCTGACGAGCCCGGAAGCCTGAGGTGGTGTGTTCAAAGAACAATATGATCGTCGTATATGTGAACGTTTTTTTTTAAACAGTTATCCGATTCCGAATAGAAAACACAAATCACACAATTTGAAAGTATTTATTTGAAAATTATAGTTTTTTAATGTGTATTTTTAACGTGTGGTTGCATTCTCGCTCTTCTTCTGTTATTGTTGTTTCGGGTGACTCATTAAAGAGCTGAAAAGATACACTCCGCATGTGCAATATGCGCATATGTCCAGACCTTTAACAGGGAATAGATTAGTTTTCCACTCGTTGTTTTAATTCCCAGTTTCGATTTTTAAAAACATTAAAATTGTATGATGGATAAAGATCCGTTTAGAGGTTTTTTTAATTATCGAACCAAAAAATCGGAAAAAGTGGATTTTTATGTTAAAGTGTTTTTCTATTCCAAACAAAAAACGAATCGTACACGGACTCCTGACCCACAAACAAAGCGTTTTTCTTTTTTGGTTTTGAAAAGAAAAATGAAGTTCCCCAGTAAACAAAACTGAAAAACAGACCAAAACGGATGGTTTTTCGTTGCCTGACACCGCAAGTTTTATTTTCAAAGTAAAAGCGGGGATACTACAGGACCTGTGTGTCTGGCTTAAATGTATTTGGAGCCCTACACAGAAAATATTTTACACATAACACATCGAGGTCTGGCGTTTACAGATATCTATATGTACATATCATATGAAAGTGGATATAAAAAAAGGATTCGATCGTGCATCATAGTAGAGATTTTCTTACAGGCCAGTCCGCGGTCCTGTCATTAAAATCCACTATATTTCCGGCAATTTTGGTTTGCGTTTCAGTTTTAGTTGATATGTGCGTAGATATTTCTGTATACGTCTTGAAACTTTGTGCCATCCATCCATCAATCCATTTTCTACCGCTTGTCCCTTTTTGGGGTCGCTGGAGCCTATCTCAGCCTCATTCGGGCGGTAGGCGGGGTACACCCTGGACAAGTCGCCACCTCATCGCAGGGCCAACACAGATAGACAGACAACATTCACACTCACATTCACACACTAGGGCCAATTTAGTGTTGCCAATCAACTTATCCCCAGGTACATGTCTTTGGAGGTGGGAGGAAGACGGAGTACCCGGAGGGAACTCACACAGTCACAGGGAGAACATGAAAACTCCACACAGAAAGAACTCAGGACTACTCAGGACCTTCGTATTGTCAGGCAGATGCACTAACCCCTCTGCCACCGTGCTTTGTGCCATGTCTTAAGTATTTTCTTCTCTAATGTATCAGGCACTTTGCCCAGAACTTAAAACAATTCCATTGTTGCCCTATCCATGGATGTGTGAATAAAAAAATTGCACTGTCCCTGTTAAGTCTGAGGTGAAAGATTTATATAACCTATATAAAAAAAATTGACTCCCAGAAAACAAACATAGAAAACTAAATTAAAGAATGCCAAACTAAGCATGCAGGTAAAAAGACATTTGTCAATACTTGGATGTGTTTACCTAACCAAAAATATGGATACATATTGTTTGTGGTTTTAAAGTGAGTTTCTTTCACCTTGGCTGGTAATGGAAAAAATAAATATAATGTTTGTATTTTTAAAATTGTGCCTTCATTAAATGTAATAAAAAAATATATTGTTTTGTTTACCTGGATTAAAATGTATATTAAGACATGATCTAATAAAATAGTTACTGTATTAATGATTAAGTTATGGAAGTAATAATGGACAGTGTGGCAAACTATCTTTAAGCAGAAATAAGATTTGTTTTGGCAATGCTTTGTGCAATTGTTTGAATTCAGAAAGTGGTGGATGAAAGTGAAATGTGTTGCTCATAATTAAGCAAGTTTTTTTTGTGCATCTGTTACAGGTCCCGGCTTGGGTAGCTGGTTACAGCTTATAGTTATCCTGAAATATGGACACAAGGATCACAAATGGAAAAGTGTTGTCGCTTTCACAGATTCCACAGGATTGTGTTTTTATTGAACCACAAAAAATATATTCTGTCTCTTTCTTTTGTTTTGTTTTCCATTGTCTTTTCAATGTTCACATTTTTGTATTATCACAATAATAATCAATCTAACAATCATTCTGTCATTATTCAAATTCACACTACATAACACATAACACCATTCTCATTTTACATCATTTGTTCTCTTCATCAATATCTCTCATTTTCATTTCCAGCATAATACTGTTACTACAGTGTCCGCATCATTGTTGTGTCACTACATAGCTTTGGCAAAGCCCACTTGTGAGTAGCTGCACCACTACAGTGCACACTGAAAGCAGACAGTGGCTAATGCTAACAACATTGGCAGAACTGGACCAATAAACAAGATAGAAAGTTATTATACCAAAAACGAACTCATATTGTACACATTTAGGCTCCTTGCACTTATCACTTTTGCAGAAGTGGTTAGAAAAAAAAAAAAAGAAAATAAACTGCAGCAGCTCACTTTGCATTACATTACAATGTCCCAAAATGAACACCAAGTGTCACTCACAAGAACACCATCATCTTTACATCAAACTAAAACTCAGTGACTGCACATTACCACGAAATTATTTGTGTTTCAAATATAGCTGCTTTAAGGTAATTACTAACCTGAAATATGGACACAAGGACCACAAATGGAAACGTGTTGTCGCTTTCACAGCATTGTAGAGTTTGGGCGGAAGTGCGTCATTATAGAGGAGACTCCCACGGTGAAACAGACCTACACTGCTCCCTACTGTCAGTAGTTAGCTGTTGTTTAGACATCTGTTGAGACCCTAGTGCAGGGGTCACCAACCTTTTTGAAACCAAGGGCTACTTCTTGGGTACTGATTAATGCGAAGGGCTACCAGTTAGATACACACTTAAATAAATTGACAGAAGTAGCCAATTTGCTCAATTTACCTTTAACTCTGTTATTATTAATAATTAATGATATTTATCTTTGTGGAAACACTGATCATCTTAATGATTTCTCACAATAAATATATATAGAAACAGATAAATATCAATATGCAACACTTTATTTTTATATTTTCTCTAAGTGCACATTTTTCAAATTGAACATTTTCAAATGATCACTTCTAAGACAGTCTTGTGAAATCGCAAAGTCCCATTTTAACTAGCTAGCCACTAACATTTTTGAACAAATCATGAATTACTTTGCACCATGTTTGTACAAATAATAACTCATGTAAAATACAAAAGTAAACTCTCAAATTTTTAAATCATGTCACACTTTGAACTGGACACCAAATCTGTTATCTGTTTCTTTGTCAGTTAGTGGGAAGCCTGGCATTGCATGCTGTTAACTAGTGTGTTGTACTCTGGTGTGTAACTTGACACTGCAACTCTGAGTGAGTCTTGCAGATGTGCATCAGTGAGGCGTGTTCTGTGTTTGTTCTTGATGAAGTTCATGTCAGAAAAGGCTGATTCACAAAGATAAGATTTTTCCTCATTGTTTGCGGAACCTTCTTAATCTTTTGGACATATTTTCACAGCAATCTGGCCTTAAGCTTAATTATGATAAATGTAAAATGTTAAGGATCGGAAATCTAAAGGGAACGTCCTTTCGAATGGAATGCAAAGTGCCTGTTTTGTGGACAGATGGACCAGTTAACATACTTGGTGTTGTTGTCCCAGAAAATCTGGAAGATCTAGGCTCAGTAAATTATGATAATCGACTAAGAAAGCTGGACAAAATTATGCAATTATGGAAAGGGAAATCCCTAACCTTGTATGGTAAAATGTCTATTGCCAACTCGTTAATTATTCCTCAATTTATTTATTTGTTTTTGTCATTACCAGCTCCATTACAAAACTTTTTTAAGATTTATGAGCGGAGGGTCTCCGATTTTGTCTGGAACGGCAAACCAGAAAAGATTAAAAGAAAGGTTTTGTACAAAGAGTATGAATATGGGGGCCTGAAACTTCTCAACCTTGAAGCTATGTGTCTGTCTTTAAAAACATCAATTGTTCCAAATATGTATTTAAACATTGAGTGGTACACAAATGTCCTGTTGGACAAAAAACATGTACTGTATCAAAATAAATTGTATCCTTTTTTACAAGTGATCCCCTCCCAGAGAGTCTGCTGGGAAACATGACGGGGTTCATAAAGGAAACAATCCACTCATAGTGGTGTTTTCAATTTTATGTGCCAGAAAAAAGAGACGATATTTTGCAGCAGTTAATATGGATGAACTCTAATATTGTAATAGATGGAAAGCCTTTCTTTTGGAAAAATATGTTTGAAAGAGGAATCATTTTTGTCAATGATATTATCAATGAGAAAGGTAAAATTATGAAGTATGATGAATTTAGAGCTATGTATGGTGATGCTTGCTCAAGCTTTTCATTTTATCAACTAACTGGAGTAATTGGGAAAAGATGGAAACAAATAATTAATTATGGAACTACTAAATTATTAGTTTGTAAACCTCTAATAAGAAATTCTAGTTGGCAAAAAGGAACTAAAATAAATAGAAAAATATATAATTTTTATTTAATAAAGAAATCTTTGAAGGCTGCGTCATACAACACATATGGAAAATGGGAGGAACTTTTTGACTGCCCGTTGCCATGGGATGCCATATTCAAACTAATCTATAAAACCACTATCAATGTGCAAAATCGTTATTTTCAAATTAAAATTATTTATAACTTCTTACCCACAGGGAAAATGTTAAAATTATGGAATATGACAGAGTCAGATGATTGCCGATTTTGTTGTCAGGAGCCTGAATCCACCCTGCATTTGTTTTGGTATTGTCATATTGTGTCTTTGTTTTGGGTGGAAGTTGAAAAAATGTGTTTAAGGATTGGTTTGTTTATGAAGCTTAATGTGGTTTCTGTTATTTTAGGAGAGTTCATTGACAATCATGATTTAGTCAATTTAATTATAGTACTCGGTAAAATGTTTATTTTTAAGGCCAAAAACAGATATTCACTTAGTATTGCTTTCTTTAAAACATTTATTCAGTATTTTCTAACTTTAGAAAGTTACATGGTTGAAAACGATAACGATGCCAAAAAACATTAAAAAAAAAGATGAGAAGTCCTCAAAGGCTTATTTTGAAAGTATAATTACGTTTATAGATTATATGATATCTGTTGTTGTATTCCCTAATTTGAGTGACCTGGACATAATCTGGACTGTACATAAATGCTTATTTTGAAAATGTAATTTTGTTTATAAATTATATACAATCTGTTGTGTTCCCTAATTTTTTTCTGTGTACATGAATGAAGGTGTGTGTTGCTGAGTCCGACTTGGACATTATCTGGACTGGGCCTGGTTTAAAAAAACCTTTAAACAAATCTAATTTCATTGACAACCTGGTCTGTTGAAGATAAGGCCCTTTTTAAAAAAATAAAATAAGATAAATAAATAAAAAACATTTTCTTGGATAAAAAAGAAAGTAAAACAATATAAAAATGTTAGTGGACCAGCAGCCTATACAATCATGTGTGCTTCAGGGACTGTGTCCCTTGCAGATGTGTTTATGTTGTGGGAACCAGAATATTGGTAGCAGAAAGAAATAACCCCTTTTGTGTGAGTGGGTGTGGATGAGTGTGCATGGGGGAGGTTGTTTGGGTTGATGCACTGATTGAAAGTGTATCTTGTGTTTTTTTTCTATGTAGATTGAATTTATTTTTTTATTATTATTTTTTTTTTCAATTTTTTTTTTTAGAACAGGCCCGCGGGCGACTCATCTGGTCCTTACGGGCGACCTGGTGCCCGCGGGCACCGCGTTGGTGACCCCTGCTCTAGAGGATGCATTATTTCAGGCATCATTAGCCATTTTGCATGTATAGTTTAGGAGTTATGTTTAAATAACTGTCATATTGAGTGTGCACTATCTTATGAGAAAAACCTAATTTTTGTATTTGCAAACCTAAAAAAACAACTGATTCTAGTAAAACTCACATGGATTCAATATTACAGGCATTTTTAGAAATTTTGCATGTTTGGTTTAGAACTTATGATGGAATACATTTTTATTGCTTTTTTCGCGTTATCTCAGGATTCTAAGAACATTACTGTCATATTGAGTAAAAAACACTTTTTGTATTTGCAAGATTTAAAAAAAGAATATGTTTCGAGTAAAACTCCAAAGGATGCATTATTTCAGGCATTATTAGCCATTTTGCATGTATAGTTTAGTAGTTATTTTTTAATAACTGTCATATTGAGTGTGACAGTATACTGTCATAATGAGTAAAACCAAATTTTTGTATTGGCAAACTTACAAAAACAACTGATTTTAGTAACACTCACTTGGATTCAATATTACAGACATTTTTAGACATATTGCATATTTGGTTTTGGAATTATGATGGAAAACTTTTTTATTGCTTTTTTTGCATTATCTCAGGATTTTAAGAATATTACTGTCATATTGAGTAAAAAAACTACTTTTTCTGTTTGCAAGATTTAAAACAGCATATGTTTCGAGTAAAACTCTAAAGGATGCATTATTTCAGGCATCATTAGCCATTTTGCATGTATAGTTTAGGAGTTATGTTTAAATAACTGTCATATTGAGTGTGACACTGTCTAAGAGAAAAACCTAATTTTTGTATTTGCAAACCTAACAAAAACAACTGATTCTAGTTAACTCACATGGATTCAATATTACAGGCATTTTTAGACATTTTTCATGTTTGGTTTAGGAATTATGATGGAATATATTTTTATTGCTTTTTTCGCATTATCTCAGGATTTTGAGAACATTACTGTCATATTGAGTAAAAAACTACTTTTTGTGTTTGCAAGATTTAAAACAGCATATGTTTCGAGTAAAACTCTAAAGGATGCATTATTTCAGGCATCATTAGCCATTTTGCATGTATAGTTTAGGAGTTATGTTTAAATAACTGTCATATTGAGTGTGACACTGTCTTATGAGAAAAAACAAATTTTTGTATTTGCAAACCTAACAAAAAAACCTGATTCTAGTAAAACTAACATGGATTCAATATTACAGGCATTTTTAGACATTTTTCATGTTTGGTTTAAAAATTATGATGGAATACATTTTTATTGCTTTTTTCGCAAGAACATTACTGTCATATTGCGTAAAAAACACTTTTGTGTTTGCAAGGTTAAAAAAAAAAAAATGTTTCGAGTAAAACTCCAAAGGATGCATTATTTCAGGCATCATTAACCATTTTGCATGTGTAGTTTAGGAGTTATGTTTAAATATCATCAGTCATCAACAATTGAGAACAGAGAAATGGATATTGGAACAGTGTAGTCTGACTTGGTAAGATATGTACAGCAAGTAGTGGACATTGAGAGAGCGAGAGAGAGACAGAGAGAGAGAGAGAGAGAGAGAGAGAGAGAGAGAGAGAGAGAGAGAGAGAGAGAGAGAGAGAGAGAGAGAGAGACAGAGAGAGAGAGAGAGAGAGAGAGAGAGACAAAGAGAGAGAGAGAGAGCGAGAGACAGAGAGAGAGAGAGAGAGAGAGAGAGAGAGAGAGAGAGAGAGAGAGAGAGAGAGAGAGAGAGAGAGAGAGAGAAGAATGCATAGGAAAAAGTATCTACATTTGATTGTTTACATTTGATTATTAACAATCCGGGGAGGGTGTTAGTTTAGGGTTGTAGTTGCCTGTAGGTGTACTTTTATTGCGGTTTTGAAGGAGGATAAGATGCCCTTTATTTTATACCTGTTGCGAGCGCATTCCACATTGATGTGGCATAGAAAGAGAATGAGTAAAGACCTTTGTTAGATCAGAATCTGGGTTTAACGTGGTTAGTGAAGCTCCCCCTGGTGTTGTGGTTATGGCGGTTATTTACGTTAAGGAAGTAGTTTGACATGTACTTCGGTATCAGGGAGGTGTAGTGGATTTTATAGACTAGGATCAGTGCAAGTTGTTTTACTCTGTCCTACACCCTGAGCCAGCCCACTTTTGAGAAGTGGGTACGAGTGAGGTGGGATCTGGGGTGGAGGTCTAGAAGTAATCTGACTTGCTAGGATGTTTGGAGTTTAGATTTGAGGGTTTTGGAGGTGCTAGGGTACCAGGAGGTTTATGCGTAATCGAAAAAGGGTTGAACGAGAGTTCCCGCCTGAATCCTCATGGTGCTTTTGTTGACCAGAGAGGAGATTCTATAGAGAAATCTTGTTCGTTGGTTGACCTTTTAGATTTCCTTGGTTGCCATTTTATCACAGGAAAGATTAGCCTCAAGAATGGAACCTAGGTAGGTGACCTCATCTTTCCTGGTGATGACAATGTCACCCACTTTTATAGTGAAGTTATTGACTTTCTTAAGGTTGATGTGGGACCCAAACAGGATGGATTCCGTTTTACCCATGTGTATGGATAGCTTGTTGTCAGCGAGCCAGGTGCAAGTTCTACAGAGTTCAGCATTGAGGATTTTCTCCACGTGTGACTTGTCCTTGTCTGATACCAGCAAGGCCGAGTCATCCGCAAACAAGAACAATTCACAGTCGCATGCCGGTGACAAGTCGTTTATGTATACTAGGAACGTAAAGGCCCCCATATACTGCCTTGGGGGACTCCACAGCTCACTGAGAGGGGGGGGACACACGGTGCCGTTCACCTCTACCACATGTTCCCTCCCCTCCAAGTAAGATTGCATCCAGCTCGATGAGGTTTTGTTAAATCCGATTGCTCTGAGCTTATCCAACAGTATAGCGTGGTCAACGGTGTCAAAGGCCTTCTGAAGATCCAGCATGACCATGCCGCAGTATTTGCCCGCGTCCACCTCATGTTTGATGTGGTCGGTCAGATGGACAAGGCATGTGTCAGTGGAGTGGTTAGTTCTGTAGCCGGATTGGAATTTGTACATGAGTTTATTGGTGGCAAGGTAACCATCGAACCTGTTCATATTGAGTGTGACAGTATACATGGGGACGGCGTGGCGCTGTTGGGAGAGTGGCCGTGCCAGCAACCTGAGGGTTCTTGGTTCGATCCCCACTTTTTACCAACCTCGTCACGTCCGTTGTGTCCTTGAGCAAGACACTTCACCCTTGCTCCTGATGGGTCGTGGTTAGGGCCTTTCATGGCAGCTCCCGCCATCAGTGTGTGAATGTGTGTGTATATGGGTGAATGTGGAAATAGGTCAAAGCGCTTTGAGTTCCTTGAAGGTAGAAAAGCGCTATACAAGTATAACCCATTTACCATAGTGAGTAAAACCTAATTTTTGTATTTGCAAACCTTACAAAAACAACCGATTCTAGTAAAACTCACATAGATACAATATTACAGGCATTTTTAGACAAAATGCATGTTTGGTTTTGGAGTTATGTTTATATAAACTCCTTTCTGAGCCGCCACATTATCGTGGTAGAGGAGTTTGCATGTCCCACTGATCCTAGGAGCTATGTTGTCCGGGGGCTTCTATGCCCCCTGGTAGGCTCTCCCAAGACAAATAGGTCCGAGGTGAGGGATCAGACAAAGAGCAGCTCAAAGACCTTTATGAAAAGTACAAATCGAGGTCCTAGATTTTTCCTCGCCCGGACGCGGGTCACCGTGGCTCCCCTGTGGAGCCAGGCCCAGAGGTGGGGCACGATGGCAAGCGCCTGTTGGTCAGCTCGATGAGGCAACGTTGGTCCCTTCTCCAATGGGCTCACCACTCATGGGCTGGGTCATAGAGGTCGGGTGCAGTGTGAGCTGGGCGGCAGCCGAAGACAGGGCACTTGGCGGTCCGATCATCGGCTACATAAGCTAGCTCTTTGGACGTGGAACGTCACCTCTCTGGGAGGGAAGGAGCCTGAGCTGGTGTGCGAGGTGGAAAAGTTCCGGCTAGATATAGTTGGACTCACTTCGCGCACAGCAAGGGCTCTGAAACCTATTCTCTCGAGAGGGGCTGGACTCTCTTCCACTTTGGCGTTGCAAGCAATGAAAGGCTGGGGTGGCAATTCTTGCTGTTCCCCGGCTCAAAGCCTGCACGTTGGACTTCAACCCAGTTGACGAGATGGTAGCTTCCCTCCGCCTTCGGGTTGGGGGCCGGGTCCTGACTGTTTGTATTTACGCACAAAACAGCAGCTCAGAGTACCCACTCTTTTTGAATTCCCTTGAGGGAGTACTGGAGAGTGCTCCCTCGGGTGACTCCCTTGTTCTGCTGGGGGACTGCAACGCTCATGTTGGCAACGACAGTGAAACCTGGAGAGACGTGATTGGGAAAAATGGCCACCCGGATCTGAACCCAAGTGGTGCTTTGTTATTGGACTTTTGTGCTTGTCACAGGTTGTCCATAACAAACACAATGTTGAAACATAAGGGTGTCCATAAGTGCACTTGGCACCAGGACACCCTCGGCCGCAGTTCCATGATTGATTGTAGTTGTGTCATCGGATTTGCGGCCTCATGTTTTGGACACTCGGGTGAAGAGAGGGGCAGAGCTTTCTACTGAATACCACCTGGTGGTGGCTCTGATGGTGGGGGAGGATGTCGGACAGACCTGGCAGGCCCAAACGCATTGTGAGGGTCTGCTGCGAACGCCTAGCAGAGTCTCCTGTCAGAGAGAGTTTCAATTCCCACCTCCGGAAGAACTTTGATCATGTCACGAGGGAGGTGCTGGACATTGAGTCTGAGTGGACCATGTTCCGTGCCTCTCTTGTCGAGCCGGCTGATTGGAGCTGTGGCCGCAAGGAGTTTGGTGCCTGTCGTGACGGTAATCTTAGAACCCGCTGGCAGTGAAGGATGCCGTCAAGCTGAAGAAAGAGCCTATCGGGTCCTTTTGGCTCATGGGACTCCAGAGGCAGCGGACAGGTACTGACAGGCCAAGCGAAGTGCGGCTTCAGCGGTCGCAAAGGCAAAAGTTTGGACACGGGAGGAGTTTGGGAAGCCATGGAAAACGCCTTCCGGGCGGCTGCGAAGCGATTCTGGACCACCATCCGCCGCCTCGGGTGGGGGGAGCAGTGCACTGTAACACCGTGTATGGTGAGGATGGTGTGCTGCTGACCTCTACTGCGGCTGTTGTGGATCGGTAGAGGGAATACTTCGAAGACCTCCTTAATCCCACCAACATGTCTTCCTATGAGGAAGCAGTGCCTGTGGAATCTTTGGTGTGCTCTCCTATTTCTGGGGCTGAGGTTGCCAAGGTAGTTAAAAAGCTCCTGGTGGCAACGCCCCGGGGGTGGATGAGATCAGTCCGGAGTTCCTTAAGGCTCTGGATGCTGTGGGGCTGTCTTGGTTGACAAGACTCTGCAACATCGCGTGGACATCAGGGGCGGTACCTCTGGATTGGCAGACCGGGGTGGTGGTTCCTCTCTTTAAGAAGGGGAACCGTATGGTGTCTTCGAACTATCGTGGATCACACTCCTCAGCCTTCCCGGTAAGGTCTATTCATGTGTACTGGAGAGGAGGCTACGCCGGATAGTCGAACCTAGGCTCCAGGAAGAACAGTGTGGTTTTTGTCCTGGTCGTGGAACGGTAGACCAGCTCTATACTCTCGGCAGGGTCCTTGAGTGTGCATTGGAGTTTGCCCAACCAGTCTACATGTGCTTTGTGGACTTAGAGAAGGCATTCGACCGTGTCCCCCGGGAAATCCTGTGGGGAGTGCTCAGAGAGTATGGGGTATCGGACTGTCTGATTGTGGCGGGTCGCTCCCCGTATGATCAGTGTCAGAGCTTGGTCCGCAGTAAGTCGGACCCTTTTCCAGTGAGGGTTGGACTCCGCCAAGGCTGCCCGATTCTGTTCATAACTTTTATGGACAGAATTTCTAGGCGCACTCAGCGTTGAGGGGATCCGGTTTGGTGGCTGCAGGATTAGGTCTCTGCTTTTTGCAGATGATGTGGTCCTGATGGCTTCAACTGGCCAGGATCTTCAGCTCTCATTGGATCGGTTTGCAGCCGAGTGTGAAGCGACTGGGATGAGAATCAGCACCTCCAAGTCCGAGTCCATGGTTCTCGCCCGGGAAAGGGTGGAGTGCCATCTCCAGGTTGGGGAGGAGATGGCACATACTTGATGGCCCCAAGTGGAGGAGTTCAAGTACCTAGGAGTAATGTTCACGAGTGAGGGAAGAGTGGATCGTGAGATCCACAGGCGGATCGGTGCGGCGTCTTCAGTAATGAGGACGCTATATCGTTACATTGTGGTGAAGAAGGAGCTGAGCCAGAGGAAAAGCTCTCAATTTACTGATCGATCTACATTCCCATCCTCACCTATGGTCATGGTTATGACCGAAAAGACAAGATCACGGGTACAAGCGGCAGAAATGAGTTTCCTCCACCGGGTGGCGGGTCTCTCCCTTGGAGATAGGGTGGGAAGCTCTGTCATCCGGGAGGAACTCAGTGTAAAGCCGCTGCTCCTCCACATTGAGAGGAGCCAGATGAGGTGGTTCGGGCATCTGCTCAGGATGCCACCCGAACGCCTCCCTAGGGAGGTGTTTAGGGCAAGTCCGACCGGCAAGAGGCCACGGGGAAGACCCAGGACACATTGGGAAGACTATGTCTCCCGGCTGGCCTGGGAATGCCTCGGGATCCCCCGAGAAGAGCTGGACGAAGTGGCTGGGGAGAGGGAAGTCTGGGCTTCTCTGCTTAGGCTGCTGCCCCCGCACCCCAACCTCGGTTAAGCGGAAGAAAATGGATGGATTTAGTACGTACAAAAACAACTGATTCTAGTATAACTCACATGGATAAAATTTTACAGGCATTTTTAGACACAATGATGTTTGGTTTTGGAGTTATGTATATATAACTTTCATATTTGGTTATGACAGTTATACTGTCATATTGAGTAAAAAAACTAACTTGTGTCTTTACAAACGTTAAAAAATATGTTTTTCCAGTAAAACTCACAAAGATACATATCTCCAGGCATTATTAGCCATTTTGCATGTGTGGTTTAGGAGTTATGTTTAAATTACTGTCAGATTGAGTGTAACAGTATACTGTCATAGAGAAAAAAAACATATTTTGTATTTGCAAACATTACAAAAACAACTGATTCTAGTTAAACTCACATGGATACAATATTACAGGCATTTTTAGACATAATGCATGTTTGGTTTTGGAGTTATGTTAAATAACTTTCATATTTAGTATGACAGTATTACTGTCATAATAAGTAAAAAAAACAACTAACTTGTGTCTTTGCAAACCTTACAAAAGATCATTATTCTAGTAAAACTAACAAAGATACATTTCTCCAAGCATTATTAGCCATTTTGCATTTGTTGTTTAGGAGTTATATTTAAATAACTGTCATAGTGAGTAAAACCACATTTTTGTATTTGCAAACCTTAAAAAACAACGGATTGAAGTTACAATATTACAGGCATTTTTTAGACATAACGCATGTTTGGTTTTGGAGTTATGTTTATATAACTTTCATATTTGGTTATGACAGTTATACTGTCATATTGAGTAAAGAAAACTAACAAAATATGTTTTTCCAGTAAAACTCACAGACATTTTTCCAGGCATTATTATTAATTTTACATGTGTGGTTTAGGAGTTATGTTTAAATAACTGTCATATCTAGTGTGACACTGTCTTATGAGAAAAACCTAATTTTTGTATTTGCAAACCTAAAAAAAAAACAAATAAATAACTGTCATATTGAATGTGGCAGTTATACTATCATTATGAGTAAAACCTAACTTGTGTAATTGTAAACCTTACCAAAATACCTGATTCTGGTAAAACTCACATAGATTCAATATTAGAGGCATTTTTAGAAGGATTCATGTTTGGTTTTGGAGTTATGTTTATACAACTTTCATATTTAGTATGACCCTTATACTGTCAAATTGAGTAAAAAAAACTAACTTGTGTCTATGCAAACCTTACAAAGTAAAACTCACAAAGATACTTTTTTCCAGGCATTATTAGCCATTTTGCATGTGTGGTTGAGGAGTTATGTTTAAAAAACTGTCATAATGGGTGTGCAGTAAATATGAAATGTGAAAGTTATTTAACATAACTCCAAAACCAAACATGCATTATGTCTAAAAATGCCTGTAATATTGTATCCATGTGTCATTATGTGTAAAACCTGATTTTTGTATCTGCAAACCTTACAAAAACAACTGATTACAGTAATTGTCACATAGATTCAATATTAGAGGCAGTTTTCCACATTTTGCATGTTTGGTTTAGGAATTATGATGGAATAAATTGTTATTGCTTTTTTCACATTATCTCAGGATTCTAAGAACATTACTGTCATACTGAGTAAAAAACACTTTTTGTATTTGCAAGATTTAAAAAAAGCATATGTTTCGAGTAAAACGCCTAAGGATGCATTATTTCAGGCATTATTAGCCATTTTGCATGTGTAGTTTAGTAGTTATTTTTAAATAACTGTCATATTGAGTGTGACAGTATACTGTCATAGTGAGTAAAACCTAACTTTTGTATTGGCAAACCCTACAAAAACAACTGATTTTAGTAACACTCACTTGGATTCAATATCACAGTCATTTTTAGACATATTGCATATTTGGTTTAGGAATTATGATGGAAAACTTTTTTATTGCTTTTTTCACATTATCTCAGGATTTTAAGAATATTACTGTCATATTGAGTAAAAAAACTACTTTTTATGTTTGCAAGATTTAAAACAGCATATGTTTCGAGTAAAACTCTAAAGGATGCATTATTTCAGGCATCATTAGCCATTTTGCATGTATAGTTTAGGAGTTATGTTTAAATAACTGTCATATTGAGTGTGACACTGTCTTATGAGAAAAACCTAATTTTTGTATTTGCAAACCTAACAAAAACAACTGATTCTAGTTACCTCACATGGATTCAATATTACAGGCATTTTTAGACATTTTTCATGTTTGGTTTAGGAATTATGATGGAATACATTTTTATTGCTTTTTTCACATTATCTCAGGATTTTGAGAACATTACTGTCATATTGAGTAAAAATACTACTTTTTGTGTTTGCAAGATTTAAAACAGCATATGTTTCGAGTAAAACTCTAAAGGATGCATTATTTCAGGCATCATTAGCCATTTTGCATGTATAGTTTAGGAGTTATGTTTAAATAACTGTCATATTGAGTGTGCACTGTCTTATGAGAAAAACCTAATTTTTGTATTTGCAAACCTAAAAAAAGCCAACTGATTCTAGTAAAACTCACTTGGATTCAATATTACAGGCATTTTTAGACATTTTGCATGTTTGGTTTAGAACTCATGATGGAATGCATTTTTATTGCTTTTTTCGCATTATCTCAGGATTCTAAGAACATTACTGTCATATTGAGTAAAAAACACTTTTTGTATTTGCAAGATTTAAAAAAAGCATATGTTTCGAGTAAAACTCCAAAGGATGCATTATTTCAGGCATTATTAGCCATTTTGCATGTATAGTTTAGTAGTTATTTTTTAATAACTGTCATATTGAGTGTGACAGTATACTGTCATAGTGAGTAAAACCTAATTTTTGTATTGGCAAACCTTTCAAAAACAACTGATTTTAGTAACACTCACTTGGATTCAATATTACAGGCATTTTTAGACATATTGCATATTTGGTTTAGGAATTATGATGGAAAACTTTTTTATTGCTTTTTTCACATTATCTCAGGATTTTAAGAATATTACTAACATATTGGGTAAAAAACCTACTTTTTATGTTTGCAAGATTTAAAACAGCATATGTTTCGAGTAAAACTCTAAAGGATGCATTATTTCAGGCATCATTAGCCATTTTGCATGTATAGTTTAGGAGTTATGTTTAAATAACTGTCATATTGAGTGTGACACTGTCTAAGAGAAAAACCTAATTTTTGTATTTGCAAACCTAACAAAAACAACTGATTCTAGTTAACTCACATGGATTCAATATTACAGGCATTTTTAGACATTTTTCATGTTTGGTTTAGGAATTATGATGGAATACATTTTTATTGCTTTTTTCGCATTATCTCAGGATTTTGAGAACATTACTGTCATATTGAGTAAAAAACTACTTTTTGTGTTTGCAAGATTTAAAACAGCATATGTTTCGAGTAAAACTCTAAAGCAGGAGTGTCAAACTCAAATACAGAGTGGGCCAAAATTTAAAATTGAACAAAGCCGCGGGCCAAGGTTGAACAAATTAACCTTTTAATAGGGACCCAAACAGGTTTTGCATTGAATAATGAACAAGCAAGGCTTATATAACTTTATAGTGACATGCAAAATCGAGTTTCAAATAATAATAATAATAATTAAAAAATATCAATGGCATATCAAATACAATTTAAATAAAAATTGAATGCCTCTTTACTATTTACAGCCTTCTGAGGTAAATATCAACATTAACTTTTTCCACTGGCTAATACATTTGAAAATAAAATAACAATGAATAAAACAACCATTCAGGACTTTAAACTGCTCAGTTTGCAACACACTGATCAATCTGATGTGCCCAAGCCAGATACCTGGCATCTTTTCTTGGATGCTAGTTCATTAATGTCGGGGCTCAGGCTTTGAGCTGAGGCAACTTTCGTTATCGAACAAAGGTGTTCAACAGTCATTATATCTCGTCCACCCAATTCTAACATCGTTCAGACCCAGTCACAAGATATGAGCGGATTCCGTACACATACACGAGTGAATGCAACACATACTTCATCAACAGCGATACAGGTTACACTGAGGGTGCCAGTATAAAAAACTTTAACACTGTTAGAAATATACACCACACTGTGAACCCACACCAAACAAGAATGACAAACATTTTTTTTACTCAATATGACAGTATCTGTCATACTAAATATGAAAGTTATATAAACATAACTCCAAAACCAAACATTCATTACGTCTAAAAATGCCTCTAATATTGTATCTATGTGAGTTTTACTAGAATCATATGTTTTTGTAAGGTTTACAAATACAAAAATTAGGTTTTATTCATAATGACAGTATAACTGCCACATTCAATATGACAGTTATTTAAACATAACTCCTAAACCACACATGCAAAATGGCTAATTATGCCTGAAGTTTTACTGGGGAAAAAAATATCTTGTAAGGCTTGCAAAAACACAAGTTAGTTTTTACTCATTATGACAGTATCTGTCATACTAAATATAATTGGCGTTGTTAGGCCTATTTTAGGGGGCCTGAAGCCCCCCTAAAATATTCTTAAGCCCCCCTAAATAATTTAGTGTTAAAAAAAAAACAACAACTTTTTTTAATTTATTTTTTATTTTTTTACAAATACTTGCCGACATATTAATTATAAAGTGGCCCGAATATGACTTTAAATAAATAATCATATAAACTGTCATTATTCACTCAGTTTCCCCTCACTTCATAGCGTAAGGTAGAGAGCCCCTTTAGTGCGTCGGTATCCAATCCATTCCACTTGTTCATTAGAAAATGCCCACATCAGTCAAAATCCAGTCCGCATTTTCTCAGCGACCTTGCTTGCGGAGTTGCGGTCCTGCAGGTGTACGAAGCACATTAGCACACAGCACTGCAGAACAAGAACGTGAACGGATGCAAAATGGACATAAGAAACTTTTTCAAGAAAGTAAGTATTCATCACTGCGTGTAGTAAAATGTATTAGCTCCACTTTACACCAGCTCTAAAACAATGCTGCTACTTAGTTAGCTAGTTAGCCTGAAATGCATCATAAAGGTCCTGGTTATTTATAAAGTTAAATGTGCACTCTTTTTTACCATTTGCTATCTTTGGGGTTACTTCCTTCTGCAGCATCAGCTGTGTTTCTCACTTTACACATGGAGGAGAACAGCAGCTGAGCTCATTCACGTATGACTATCATCAGTAGATAATAATAATAATAATCACTCCACAACACCTTTTGACCTGTAGGAGTCAGGGCAGAGGAGCACAGAAAGGGAGAGGAGAGAGTCCTCTACTGGAAAGGTGAGTGGGAGAATAATGATACATATAAATAAAACTTAAAATTTTTTTTTTTTTAAATGGCTTATCGATAAGCTATTTGTTTTATTTATTTCTGGGTGGATCATATTGGCTATTAGTCCTCCTAATTGTCAATATATATATATATATATATATATATATATATATATATATATATATATATATATATATATATATATATATATATATATATATATATATATATATATAATAGATTGTATTTGTGATCTACTTTACATTTGATTCCAAATCTCAAAGTGCTACAGAATTACAACCATTGGCGTTGTTAGGCCTATTTTGGCGTTGTAATAAATAAATAAATAAAAAATAGCTTATCGATAAGCCATTTGTTTTATTTGATATATATATATATATATGTCCTTACGTAACATCACCAGAATGATTGACAATTAGGAGGACCAATAGTCAACATGATCCACAACATTCTCTAGTATACCTTTAAGTCTTTCATATATATGTTGTTTGTTTGTTGTTGTTTTGTTTGTTTGTCTTGTTTTATCGCACTGTATGGAATGGCCTCAATCTCGTTACCCTGCGTAATGACAATAAAGCTGATTCTGATTCTGATGTATATATATATATATATATATATATATATACAGTATACTGTGTATATATATATATATATATATATATATATATATATATATATATATATATATATATATATATATATATATATGTATGAAAGACTTAATATATATATATATATATATATATATATATATATATATATATATATATATATATATATATATATATATATATATATATATATATATATATATAAGAAAAACCCAGACACCATATTTGTAGTCATTTTTCTCCTGCGTGGACTTCCGTCTTCCTTTACAATGAGTGAAGCTGCACGAAACCTTGTGTCTGCAATTGTAAATAATTTAGTTTTTAAGTTTCGTGTTTCTTGTAGAATCTATATAAAGTAATATACATTAGCCTATTGTTAAAATAATGAAAAAAACATCATTAAATAAATTTGTTTTATTGTATTGTTACATTAATAGCTGTTGTATTATTATAGGATGGCTTGTTAAACATTTCATAGGATTTTCAGAGGGAGGAAAAACCAAGACATTTAATATAAAATGAATAAATACATAAAAAGAAAAAGAAAAAAAAATGGTTAAAAGCCATCGTCCCGGGGGGCATTTAATTTCATCTCGTGCATTTTTTTTCCGTCCCTGGGACGACGGGACTAGTTAATCTCAAGCCCTGGAAGTTACATTTTATTGTTTGCATTATTTGTTTCAGCATTGCACTTTGAAGATGGTCCCTCAGCTCTTTGACAGCTTTGGCTCTTTTTCAGATCAGCAGACGGACTCTAAGTCTTTCTTATTTACAGTATATATAAACCTTTCTCATTTCTATTCAGACTTCCATATATATTTAATTTCCTTAACGGCTTGCCATAATATATATATAAATATATTATATATAAGCCAAATTATCCCGATCCAGATATTACTTTAATTCAAGTAATTAAGTAATATTTCCAGGGCTTAAATTTACAACAATTTTAGTCACATATGTGCCCAAAATGTAATCTGTGCAATTAAAAATATTTGGGAACAAACAATTATTGTATTGTGAGCGAAAGTCGTGGCATAGCCTCTATGTTGTGAATGAATAACATAGAGGCTAATGCCATGACTTTCATTGTGTTTCAGTGTATCCTGAAGGATCATGCAAGTAATTGTTTCTTGTTGATGATGTAAACAAAATGTCACTGTGCAAACCCATGTTTGTTGTTGTATTGAACACAGATTGAAAATAAACTCACTGAAATAATAATTATTTCTATAATATATAATATATGTAATAATAATATAATATGTAATATAATATATAATATAATATATAATATAATATATAATATAATATATAATATGATAATATAATATATTATATATATTATATATACTGTATATAATAATAATTTGTAAGTCTTTGTTAGCCGTTTGTGAAGTTTTGTGCTTGTGCGCTACGTTCGCTCGCATCCTGTACATCTCCTGGGGGCTAAGCCCCCCCTGTCCTTAAAAGCTAGTGACGCCCCTGGGTTAGAGTGATCGGTAGTTGTGAGTTCAAACCCTGGCCGAGTCATACCAAAGACTAAAAAAATGGGACCCATTACATCCCTGCTTGGCACTCAGCATCAAGGGTTGGAATTGGGGGTTAATTCACCAAAAATGATTCCAGGGCGCGGCCACCACTGCCGCCCACTGCTCCCCTCACCCCCCCAGGGGGTGATCAATGGTGATGGGTCAAATGCAGGGAATAATTTCACCACACCTAGTGTGTGTGTGACAATCATTGGTAATTTAACTTTAACTTTAACTTTAATAACTGCCACGTTCAATATGACAGTTATTTAAACATAACTCCTAAACCACACATGCAAAATGGCTAATAATGCCTGAAGTAATGTATCTTTGTGAGTTTTACTGGGGGAAAAAAATATTTTATAAGGTTTGCAAAGACACAAGTTAGTTTTTACTCAATATGACAGTATCTGTCATACTAAATATGAAAGTTATATAAACATAACTCCAAAACTAAACATGCATTATGTCTAAAAATGTCTGTAATATTGTATCTATGTGAGTTTTACTAGAATCAGATGTTTTTTTAAGGTTTACAAATACAAAAATGAGGTTTTACTCATAATGACAGTATAACTGCCACGTTCAATATGCAGTTATTTAAACATAACTTCTTACCACACATGCAAAATGGCTAATCATAACTGAAGTTTTACTGGGGAAAAATAAAATCTTGTAAGGTTTGCAAAAACACAAGTTAGTTTTTTTTACTCAATATGACAGTATAACTGTCATACTAAATATGAAAGTTATATAAACATAGCTCCAAAACCAAACATGCATTATGACTAAAAATGCCTGTAATATTGTATCTATGTGAGGTTTTACTAAAATCAGATGTTTTTGTAAGTTTTACAAATACAAAAATTAGGTTTTACTCATAATGACAGTATAACTGGCCTAGTGGTTAGAGTGTCCGCCCTGAGATCGGTAGGTTGTGAGTTCAAACCCTGGCCGAGTCATACCAATGACTATAAAAATGGGACCCATTACCTCCCTGCTTGGCACTCAGCATCAAGGGTTGGAATTGGGGGTTAAATCACTAAAAATGATTCCAGGGCGCGGCCACCGCTGCTGCCCACTGCTCCCCTTAACCCCCCAGGGGTTGATCAAGGGTGATGGGTCAAATGCAGAGAATAATTTCGCCACACCTAGTGTGTGTGTGACAATCATTGGTACTTTAACTTTAATTTTAACTTTAATAACTGCCACGTTCAATATGACAGTTATTTAAACATGACTCTAAAACCACACATGCAAAATGGCTAATAAAGCCTGAAGTTTTACTGGGAAAAAAAGATATAAGGTTTGCAAATACAAAAATTGGGTTTTACTCACTATGACAGTATACTGTCACATTCAATATGACAGTTATTTAAACATAACTCCTAAACCACACATGCAAAATGGCTAATAATGCCTGTAATATTGTATCTATGTGAGTTTTACTAGAATCAGATGTTTTTGTAAGGTTTACAAATACAAAAATTAGGTTTTACTCATAATGACAGTCTAACTATCCCGTTCAATATGACAGTTATTCAAACATAACTCCTAAACCACACATGCAAAACGGCTAATAATGCCTGAAGTTTTACTGGAAAAAAAATAAAATTGTAAGGTTTGCAAATACAAAAATTGGGTTTTATTCACTATGACAGTATACTGTCACATTCAATATGACAGTTATTTAAACATAACTCCTAAACCACACATGCAAAATGGCTAATAATGCCTGTAATATTGTATCTATGTGAGTTTTACTAGAATCAGATGTTTTTGTAAGGTTTACAAATACAAAAATTGGGTTTTACTCATAATGAGAGTATAACTGCCACATTCAATATGACAGTTATTTAAACATAACTTCTAAACCAAACATGCAAAATGGCTAATTATGCCTGAAGTAATGTATCTTTGTGAGTTTTACTAAAATCAGATGTTTTTGTAAGGTTTACAAATACAAAAATTAGGTTTTACTCATAATGACAGTATAACTGAACTAGTAGTTAGAGTGTCCGCCCTGAGATCGGTAGGTTGTGAGTTCAAACCCTGGCCGAGTCATACCAAAGACTGCAAAAATGGGACCCATTACCTCCCTGCTTGGAGGTAATGCACTCAGCATCAAGGGTTGGAATTGGGGGTAAAATCACCAAAAATGACTCCAGGGCGCGGCCACCGCTGCTGCCCACTGCTCCCATCACCCTCCCAGGGGGTGATCAAGGGTGATGGGTCAAATGCAGATAATAATTTCGCCACACCTAAACTATAACTTTAATAACTGCCACGTTCAATATAACAGTTATTTAAACATAACTCCTAAACCACACATGCAAAATGGCTTATAATGCCTGAAGTAATGTATCTTTTTGAGTTTTACTGGGAAAAAAATATTTTGTAAGGTTTGCAAAGACACAAGTTAGTTTTTTTTACTCAATATGACAGTATAACTGTCATACTAAATATAAATAAATAATGATAAATGGGTTATACTTGTATAGCGCTTTTCTACCTTCAAGGTACTCAAAGCGCTTTGACAGTATTTCCACATTCACCCATTCACACACACATGGCGGGAGCTGCCATGCAAGGCGCTAACCAGCAGCCATCAGAGGCAAAGGGTGAAGTGTCTTGCCCAAGGACACAACGGACGTGACTAGGAAGGTAGAAGGTGGGAATTGAACCCCAGTAACCAGCAACACTCCGATTGCTGGCACAGCCACTCTACCAACTTCGCCACGCCGTATAAACATAACTCCAAATTTAAACATTCATTACGTCTAAAAATGCCTCTAATATTGTATCTATGTGAGTTTTACTAGAATCAGATGTTTTTGTAAGGTTTACAAATACAAAAATTAGGTTTTACTCATAATGACAGCATAACTGCCACATTCAATATAACAGTTATTTAAACATAACTCCTAAACCACACATGCAAAATGGCTAATTATGCCTGAAGTTTTACTGAGAAAAATATCTTGCAAAAGGCTTGCAAAAACACAAGTTAGTTTTTACTCAATATGACAGTATCTGTCATACTAAATATGAAAGTTATATAAACATAACTGCAAAACTAAACATGCATTATATCTAAAAATGCTTGTAATATTAAATCTATGTGAGTTTTACTAGAATCAGATGTTTTTTTAAGGTTTACAAATACAAAAATTAGGTTTTACTCATAATGACAGTATAACTGCCACATTCAATATAAATGATAAATAAATAAATATGACATTTATTTAAACATAACTCCTAAACCACACATACAAAATTGCTAACTATGCCTGAGTAATGTATCTTTGTGAGTTTTACTGGAAAAAAAAAAAAATTGTAAGGTTGCAAAGACACAAGTTAGTTTTTTTACTCAATATGTCATACTAAATATGAAAGTTATATAAACATAACTCCAAAACCAAACTTGCATTATGTCTAAAAATGCCTGTAATATTGTATCTATGTGAGTTTTACTAGAATCAGATGTTTTATAAGGTTTACAAATACAAAAATTAGGTTTTTCTCATAATGACAGTATAACTGGCTTAGTTGTTAGAGTGTCCGCCCTGAGATTGGTAGGTTGTGAGTTCAAACCCTGGCCGAGTCATACCAAAGACCATAAAAATGGGAACCATTACCTCCCTGCTTGTTACTCAGCATCAAGGGTTGGAATTGGGGGTAAAATCACCAAAAATGATTCCAGGGCGCGGCCACCGCTGCTGTCCACTGCTCCCCTCACCCCCCCAGGGGGTGATCAAGGGTGATGGGTCAAATGCAGAGAATAATTTCGCCACACCTAGTGTGTGTGTGACAATCATTGGTACTTTAAATTTATTTTTAACTTTAATAACTGCCACGTTCAATATGGCAGTTATATAAACATAACTCCGAAACCACACATGCAAAATGGCTAATAATGCCTGAAGTAATGTATCTTTGTGAGTTTTACTGGGGGAAAAACATATTTTCTAAGGTTTGCAAAGACACAAGTTAGTTTTTACTCAATATGACAGTATCTGTGCATTAAGTCTAAAAATGCCTTTAATATTGTATATATGTGAGTTTTACTAGAATCAGATGTTTTTGTAAGGTTTACAAATACAAAAATGGGGTTTTACTCATAATGACAGTATAACTGCCACATTCAATATGACAGTTATTTAAACATAACTTCTTACCACACATGCAAAATGGCTAATTATGCCTGAAGTAATGTATATTTGTGAATTTTACTGGAAAAAAAAATATTTTGTAAGGTTTGCAAAGACACAAGTCAGTTTTTTTACACAATATGACAGAATAACTGTCATACTAAATGTGAAAGTTATATAAACATAACTCCAAATTGAAACATTCATTACGTCTAAAAATGCCTCTAATATTGTATCTATGTGAGTTTTATTAGAATCAGATGTTTTTGTAAGGTTTACAAATACAAAAATTGGGTTTTACTCACTATGACAGTATACGGTCACATTCAATATGAGAGTTATTTAAACATAACTCCTAAACCACACATGCAAAATAGCTAATAATGCCTGAAGTTTTACTGGGGAAAAATTATCTTGTAAGGTTTGCAAAGACAAAAGTTAGTTTTTTTTACTCAATATGACAGTATAACTGTCATACTAAATATGAAAGTTATATAAACATAACTCCAAATTGAAACATTCATTACATCTAAAAATGCCTCTAATATTGTATCTATGTGAGTTTTATTAGAATCAGATGTTTTTGTAAGGTTTACAAATACAAAAATTAGGTTTTACTCACTATGACAGTATACGGTCACATTCAATATGACAGTTATTTAAACATAACTCCTAAACCACACATGTAAAATGGCAAATAATGCCTGAAGTTTTACTGGGAAAAAAATGATCTTGTAAGGTTTGCAAAGACAAAAGTTAGGTTTTTTACTCAATATGACAGTATAACTGTCATACTAAATATGAAAGTTATATAAACATAACTCCAAAACCAAACATGCATTATGTCTAAAAATGCCTGTAATAATGTATCTATGTGAGTTTTACTAGAATCAGATGTTTTTGTAAGGTTTACAAATACAAAAATTGGGTTTTACTCATAATGACAGTATAACTGCCACATTCAATATGACAGTTATTTAAACATAACTTCTTACCACACATGCAAAATGGCTAATAATGCCTGGAGTAATGTATATTTGTGAGTTTTACTGGAAAAAAAAATATTTTGTAAGGTTTGCAAAGACACAAGTAAGTTTTTTTACTCAATATTACAGAAAAACTGTCAAACTAAATCGGAAATTATATAAACATAACTCCAAATTGAAACATTCATTACGTCTAAAAATCCCTCTAATATTATATCTATGTGAGTTTTACTAGAATCAGATTACATACATATTGTAAGGTTTACAAATACAAAAAATAGGTTTTACTCTTAATGACAGTATAACTGCCACATTCAATATGACAGTTATTTAAACATAACTTGATTGATTGATTGATTGAGACTTTTATTAGTAGGTTGCACAGTGAAGTACATATTCCGTACAATTGACCACTAAATGGTAACACCCGAATAAGTTTTTCAACTTGTTTAAGTCGGGGTCTATCATATACTATCATCATAATATAGTCATCACACAAGATAATCACATTGAATTATTTACATTATTTACAATCAGGGGTGTGGAGGGGGGGGGGTAGGATATGGACAGCAAGTAGTGAACATAGAGAGAGAGAGAGAGAGAGAGAGAGAGAGAGAGAGAGAGAGAGAGAGAGAGAGAGAGAGAGAGAGAGAGAGAGATCAGAAGGCATAAGAAAACGTATCTGCATTTCATTGTTTACATTTGATTATTAGCATTTGATTGTTAGCAATCCGGGGAGGGTGTTAGTTAAGGGTTGTAGCTGCCTGGAGGTGAACTTTTATTGCGGTTTTGAAGGAGGATAGAGATGCCCTTTCTTTTATACCTGTTGGGAGCGCATTCTACATTGATGTGGCATAGAAAGAGAATGAGTTAAGACCTTTGTTAGTTCGGAATCTGGGTTTAACGTGGTTAGTGGAGCTCCCCCTGGTGTTGTGGTTATGGCGGTCATTTACGTTAAGGAAGTAGTTTGACATGTACTTCGGTATCAGGGAGGTGTAGTGGATTTTATAGACTAGGCTCAGTGCAAGTTGTTTAACCCTGTCCTCCACCTTGAGCCAGCCCACTTTGGAGAAGTGGGTAGGAGTGAGGTGGGATCTGGGGTGGAGGTCTAGAAGTAACCTGACTAGCTTGTTCTGAGATGTTTGGAGTTTAGATTTGAGGGTTTTGGAGGTGCTAGGGTACCAGGAGGTGCATGCGTAATCGAAAAAGGGTTGAACGAGAGTTCCCGCCAGAATCCTCATGGTGCTTTTGTTGACCAGAGAGGAGATTCTGTAGAGAAATCTCGTTCGTTGGTTAACCTTTCTGATTACCTTGGTTGCCATTTTATCACAGGAAAGGTTAGCCTCTAGAATGGAACCTAGGTAGGTGACCTCATCTTTCCTGGTGATAACAATGTCACCCACTTTTATAGTGAACTCATTGACTTTCTTAAGGTTGATGTGGGACCCAAACAGGATGGATTCCATTTTACCCAAGTGTATGGATAGCTTGTTGTCAGCGAGCCAGGTGCAAGTTCTACAGAGCTCAGCACTGAGGATTTTCTCCACCTGTGACTTGTCCTTGTCGGATACCAGCAGGGCAGAGTCATCCGCAAACAAAACCAATTCACAGTCGCATGCCGATGACATGTCGTTTATGTATATTAGGAACAGTAAAGGTCCCAATATACTGCCTTGGGGGACTCCACAGCTCACCGAGAGGGGGGGAACACACGGTGCCGTTCACCTCTCCCACCTGCTCCCTCCCCTCCAAGTAAGATTGCATCCAGCTCGATGAGGTTTTGTTAAATCCGATTGCTCTGAGCTTATCCAACAGTATAGCGTGGTTAACAGTGTCAAAGGCCTTCTGAAGGTCCAGCATGACCATGCCGCAGTATTTGCCCGCGTCCACCTCATGTTTGATGTGGTCGGTCAGATAGAGAAGGCATGTGTCAGTGGAGTGGTTAGTTCTGAAGCCGGATTGGAATTTGTACATGAGTTTATTAGTGGCAAGGTAACTATCGACCTGTTCATAAACTATTTTCTCCATTACTTTCGAAATGGAACTGAGAATAGAAACAGGTCGGTAGTTGACAGGTTCCAATTTGCTTCCTTTTTTAAAGAGGGGAGTTACTCTTGCTATTTTAAAATCTTTTGGTACTTGGCCTTGTGTAATTGATAGGTTTATTATGTGCGTGATGATCGGGGCAATGATGGAGGCAGAGTCCCTGAGGAATCTGGAGGGAATATTATCAAGGCCGGTGGCCTAAACCAAACATGCACAATGGCTAATTATGCCTGAAGTAATGTATCTTTGTGAGTTTTACTGGAAAAAATAAATATTTTGTAAGGTTTGCAAAGACACAAGTTAGTTTTTTTACTCAATATGTCATACTAAATATGAAAGTTATATAAACATAACTCCAAAACCAAACATGCATTATGTCTAAAAATGCCTGTAATATTGTATCTATGTGATTTTTACTAAATCAGATGTTTTTGTAAGGTTTACAAATACAAAAATTAGGTTTTACTCATAATGACAGTGTAACTGAACTAGTAGTTAGAGTGTCCGCCCTGACATCGGTAGGTTGTGAGTTCAAACCCTGGCCGAGTCATACCAAAGACTGTAAAAATGGGACCCATTACATCCCTGCTTGGCACTCAGCATCAAGGGTTGGAATTGGGGGTTAAATCACCAGAAATTATTCCAGGGCGGGGCCACTGCTGCTGCCCACTGCTCCCCTCACCCCCCCAGGGGGTGATCAAGGGTGATGGGTCAAATGCAGAGAATAATTTCGCCACACCTAGTGTGTGTGTGACAATCATTGGTACTTTAACTTTAACTTTAACTTTAATAACTGCCACGTTCAATATGACAATTATTGGCCAGTTGAAGCCATCAGGACCACATCATCTGCAAAAAGCAGAGACTTAATCCTGCAGCCACCAAACCAGGCGCAGTCATGGTGTTGAGAGGATCCTCAACGCCATGACTGTGCCTACAAATTCTGTCCATAAAAGTTATGAACAGAATCGGTGACAAAGGGCAGCCTTGCCAACCCTCACTGGAAAAGGGTCCGACATACTGCCGGCAATGCGGACCAAGCTCTGACACTGATCATACAGGGAGACACCCGCCACAATCAGACCTGCCGATACCCCATACTCTCTGAGCACTCCCCACAGGATTTACCGGGGGGGCCACGGTTGAATGTCTTCTCCAAGTCCACAAAGCACATGTAGACTGGTTGGGCAAACTCCCATGCACACTCAAGGACCCTGCCGAGAGTTTAGAGCTGGTCTACCGTTCCACGACCAGGACGAAAAACCACACTGTTCGTCCTGGATCCGAGGTTCCTCCTCTCCAGTACACATGAATAGACCATACCGGGAAGGCTGAAGAGTGTGATCCACGATAGTTGGAACACACCCTCCGGTTCCCCTTCTTAAAGAGAGGAACCACCACCCCGGTCTGCCAATCCAGAGGTACCGCCCCCGATGTCCACGCAATGTTGCAGAGTCTTGTCAACCAAGACAGCCCCACAGCATCCAGAGCCTTAAGGAACTCCGGACGGAGCTCATCAACCCCCGGGGCCTTGCCACCGAGGAGCTTTTTAACTACCTTGGCAACCTCAGCCCCAGAAATAGGAGAGCCCACCACAGATTCCCCAGGCACTGCTTCCTCATAGGAAGACGTGTTGGTGGGATTGAGGAGGTCTCGCTTGGCCTGTCGGTATGCCCGCTGCCTCTGGAGTCCCATGAGCCAAAAGGACCCGATGGCTCTTCCTTCAGCTTGACGGCATCCCTCACTGCTGGTGGATTACCGCCACGACAGGCACCAAACACCTTGCGGCCACAGCTCCAATCAGCCGGCTCGACAAGAGAGGAAAGCAACATTGTACATTCAGACTCAATGTCCAGCACCTCCCTCGAGACATGTTCAAAGTTCTTCCGGAGGTGGAAATTGAAACTCTCTCTGACAGGAGACTCTGCTAGGCGTTCCCAGCAGACCCTCACAATACGTTTGGGCCTGCCAGGTCTGTCCGACATCCTCCCCTGCCATCGGAGCCAGATCACCACCAGGTTGTGATTGGTAGAAAGCTCTGCCCCTCTCTTCACCCATTTGTCCAAAACATGAGGCCGCAAATCCCATGACACAACTACAAAGTCAATCATGGAACTGCGGCCGAGGGTGTCCTGGTGCCAAGTGCACATATGGACACCCTTATGTTTGAACATTGTGTTTGTTATGGCCAATTCGTGACAAGCACAAAAGTCCAATAACAAAGCACCACTTGGGTTCAGACCCGGGTGGCCAATTTTCCCAATCACGACTCTCCAGGTTTCACTGTCGTTGCCAGCATGAGCGTTGAAGTCCCCCAGCAGAACAAGGGAATCACCCGAGGGAGCACTCTCCAGTACTCCCTCTGGGGAATCCAAAAAGAGTGGGTACTCTGAGCTGCTGTTTTGTGCGTAAACACAAACAACAGTCAGGACCCAACACCCAACTCAAAGGCGGAGGGAAGCTACCATCTCATCTACTGGGTTAAAGTCCAACGTGCAGGCTTTGAGCCGGAGGGCAACAAGAATTGCCACCTCAGCCTCTCATTACTTGCAACGCCAGAGTGGAAGAGATTCCACTCTGGCGTTGCAAGTAATGAGAGTTCAGCTCAGTCCTGCCCCTCTTGATGGAACAGGTTCCAGAGCCCTTGTTGTGAGTCCAACTATATCTAGCCGGGAACTTCTCCACCTCATGCACCCGCTCAGGCTACTTCCCTCCCAGCGAGGTTACGTTCCACGTCCCAAGAGCGAGCTTATGTAGCCGATAATCGGACCACCAAGTGCCCTGCCTTCGGCTGCCGCCCAGCTCACACTACACCCTCTATGACCCAGCCCATGAGTGTTGTAATGCAGTAGTTTTTCCAATAGATGGCACTGTTGTACTGTTTATCATTTTCATTCCATTTTGTATGCACTTGCTCTCTGTGTGTTTGCCAGTTAATAAAAACTCTGCCGAAGAACAGGTTATGGGCCCAGATCGTCGCTAAAAAGCTGTTGTGCACGGACTTTGTGTGAAGATAAACGGTATTGTGGGAACTCACAATGGAGGATAAGATGTTTATTGACAGACTGAGCAGGCCAGAGAATTGGGCAACATGTAAGTTTCAGATGGAACACTTGCTAAAGGCTAAAGGACTATGGGGCATGCTAACGGAGACGCTAGCCGCAGATGCTAACGCAGCAGCACAGGTGGAATTCACAAGACGGAGAGAGAAAGCGTTCTCTATGTTAGTGCTAAATGTAAGTACACCCCAGTTGTACCTGATAACAAATTGTCAAACTCCCAAAGAGGCGTGGACCACGCTGAAAGCCCATTTTGAGAGGGATACTTTGGCTAATAAACTGTTTCTGAAGAAAATATATTTCAGATGTGAAATGAAGGAAGGAGAGGCTTTAACTGACCATTTAAAAGAAATGAAGGAGCTAACTGATCAGCTATCGGCAATTGGATCTGTAATTGAAGAGGAAGACCAAATTGTAACACTGTTGGGTAGCTTGCCACCAAGTTATGCTACAATTGTCACTGCACTAGAAACAAAGATTGACAACCTGACACTGAAGTTTGTTCAGCAAGCATTAATAAATGAAGAGCAAAAGCGAGTGAATGCTAATGATTCCAGTGGTGCTATGTCAGGTGGTGCATCCGCCATGTCATCACAATTTCGGGGAAATGTGCAGGATAGCTCCCAGACAGTAGGAGCAGCAGACAAAAGCAAATGGAGATGTTACAAATGTGGTAGAGAAGGCCATACCAAGCGCGAATGTCCAACCTTGAAAAACAAACCAAAAAAGAAAATCCACAAGGCCAGCACATGATGTGTGAGGATGAAGAAGATTCCTCTGAAAGTGCCTTTGTGATCAGGGATGCAAACAGTGACAGACCACAACAGGCTGAGTGGTTCATTGATTCTGGAGCATCAAAACACATGACGTGTGATAAAGACATTATTAAAGAATACCAGCCGTTCACAAAATCACATTCTGTGAAACTGGGTGACGGCAGGGTGGTTGACGTCCTAGGAATTGGAAATGTAAACCTGAAAATGACTTTCAAATTAAGTGATGTAAAAAATGTCACAATGTATGATGTGCTGTATGTTCCAAAGCTGTCTGGGAATTTATTCTCAGTGGGAGCTGCTACCAAGAAAGGGAATACAGTGCAGTTCAGAAAGTCTTGTTGTTACATACGTGGAAAAAGTGGAACACTTCAAGGAATGGGAACACAAAGAGCTGATGGACTATATCAGCTGGATATTAAAGGAAGTGAAACTGTATGTCACAGTGCTTCTGTAGCGGCCAGCCTGTGGCACCAGCGCCTTGGTCACACTAGCAAGCTTAAAGAACTCAATGATCTGGTGAACGGAGTGAACTTTTCTGCAGAAAAAGAGATTCCCTTCTGTGAAGGATGTGTGGAAGGCAAGTTGGCTAAGAAGCCATTCAAGTCGATTGGAGGAATTCGTTCCAAACGCAAGATGCAGCTGATTCACAGTGATGTCTGTGGTCCCATGCAGACTGAATCTATAGGTGGAGCAAAATATTTTGTGACTTTCATTGATGATTACACAAGATGCTGCAAGGTATACTTCTTGAAACAGAAAAATGAGGTGCTAAGCAAATTCAAGGAATTTGAGAGAACATTCTCAAATGAGTCTGGTCTAAGCGTCACAAGGCTGAGGACAGATAATGGTGGTGAGTACACATCAAAGGAGTTTCAAGAATATTTGAAGTCTCAAGGCATCCACCATGAAATGACTGTACCTCACTCACCACAACAAAATGGTGTTGCAGAAAGAAAAAACAGGACATTAGCTGAAGCCGCTAGAAGCATGCTGTCACATGCAAAGTTGTCAAATATGTTCTGGGCAGAGGCTGTAGCCACCGCAGCTTACATACAGAACAGGCTGCCCACAGCGGTTCTGAAGGAAGAGACACCCTATGAGAAATGGTGTGGAAAGAAACCTGACATGAATCACATGAAGGTGTTTGGCTGTATTGCTTATGCACATATCCCATATGAAGAAAGAAGGAACCTGGACAAAAAGGCTGTGAAGCTTCGTTTTGTGGGATATGCAAACAATGCCAAGGGATATCGCCTGTATGATGAAGAGAAGAGGAAGATTCTAATCCGTCTTGATGTCATCTTCGATGAATCAAACTTCAGCTGGAAGCAGGAAATGAAAGTATTCTGTTCAGAGAACGAGATAACCATACAAACAGATGAGAATGAAACACAATGATGAAGTCACAGTTGACAGCACTGTCAGAACAAGTGGAAGAATCAGAAATGCTCCAAGGAGATTTGGATATGATGAGTTTGTTGATATAGTGACTGTTGATCATCATGCCAATATGTGTCGTGTGACAGAGCCAATCACACTAAAAGAAGTATTGGTGAGTCCTAATGCAAAAGAATGGCAGGAGGCAGCTGACTTGGAATATGAGTCACTGCTTGAAAATGAGACGTGGGACTTGGTGAATTTACCAAGAGAAAGAAAGGCAGTAGGATCGAGATGGGTGTTTAGAGTCAAGCATCATAGTGATGGAAGAGTGGAGAGATACAAGTGCAGGCTCGTTGCCAAGGGCTACTCACAGTTGTATGGTGCTGACTATGATGAAACATTTTCACCTGTGGTACGTTTCAGCTCTATTCGTACATTATTGTCCTTTGGCATTCAAAACAATTTACATGTACACCAGATGGATGTTGTAACTGCATTCCTTAATGGGCACCTGGAATACATAATAATGATAAATGGGTTATACTTGTATAGTGCTTTTCTACCTTCAAGGTACTCAAAGCGCTTTGACAGTATTTCCACATTCACCCATTCACACACACATTCACACACTGATGGCGGGAGCTGCCATGCAAGGCGCTAACCAGCAGCCATCAGGAGCAAGGGTGAAGTGTCTTGCCCAAGGACACAACAGACGTGACTAGGATGGTAGAAGGTGGGGATTGAACCCCAGTAACCAGCAACCCTCCGATTGCTGGCTCGGCCACTCTACCAACTTCGCCACGCCGCCCCTGGAAGAAGAAATCTACATGGAGCAGCCAAAGGGCTACATCAAACCAGGGCAGGAACACCTGGTATGCAAACTAAAAAAATCAATCTTGCTCCAGCAGTCTCCTCGCTGCTGGAGTAAGGCTTTCACAGAGTTCATGATGGGAATTGGATTCAAGCAAAGCATATCAGACCCCTGTGTGTTCGTGAGATCAAGAAAAGAGCTTGAGATACTCGCAGTTTACGTCGATGATTTGATTGTGATAACAGAGTCAACTGAGAGCATGAACGAGCTCAAAGTGGCTCTCAAGGAGCGCTACAAGATGAAAGACATGGGAGAGCTGTCCTATATCCTGGGCATCTCTGTGATCCAAGATAAAGAGAAGAATCGTGTAATTCTTCATCAGAAGCATTACGTTGAACCCATACTTCAGAAATATGGAATGGATAATGCAAATCCTGTGGCAACTCCTGCTGATGCCAATGTCAAATGGAGAAATAGCGATGGTGTCAGTAAGCAAGTGGACCAGCATACCTATCAGTCAATGGTGGGAAGTCTACTGTATGCTGCAATGGCCACACGACCAGATATAGCTCAAGCAGTGAGTGCTGTGTCAAAGTTCGACGCAAATCCAGATGCTGCACATCTGACCGCTGTGAAGAGGATACGTCGATACTTGAAAGGGACAGTGAACTTTGCTCTCAAGTATGAGCAGTCAGACTCTGGAGCTTTGATTGGATTCTCAGATGCTGACTGGGCTGGAGATCAGCTCAACAACAGGCAACGTTTTTCTCCTGAGTGGAGGAGCAGTGAGCTGGCTCAGCAAGAAACAAGCAACAGTTGCACTTTCAACAGCAGAAGCGGAGTACATCGCACTCAGTCAAGTCGCTCAAGAAGGAATCTGGCTAAAATGATTACTGAGTGATCTCGGAGTGAAAACTATGTCCACAGTGATCCTGGAAGACAACCAAGGAGCCATCGCAATCGCAAATATTCATGTGAACCACTCCAGGACCAAACACATAGACATTCGCTATCACTACATCCGTGAATGTGTGCAGAATGGACAAATAGAACTGCAATATTGTCCAACAAATGACATGAAAGCGGATATATTTACCAAACCACTGCCTAGACAGAAGTTTGAATATCTCAGAGGTGAGATTGGACTTTTCCCTATTTAGATAAAGTGGTTAGTTGTGCTTGACAGGTGTACGCTGAACGCTGCCTGATCAAAGCAAGTTAAAAAAGAAAAAACATGTGTGAAAGAGTTTCAGTGAAATTATTGTAAACAAATTAAAATAGTTCCTGTGAAAACTATGTAAAAAACAAAAATATTTTGTTGTTGTTTGACATAGTATTGTAAAGGAGAGCACGGCTCTATAATATTATTTAAAGGGACTTTGTCATTGAAAAAACTTAGTGGGAGTGTTGTAATGCAGTAGTTTTTCCAATAGATGGCACTGTTGTACGGTTTATCATTTTCATTCCACTTTGTATGCACTTGCTCTCTGTGTGTTTGCCAGTTAATAAAAACTCTGCCGAAGAACAATGAGTGGTGAGCCCTAGAGGGGGGATCTACGTTGCCTCTTCGAGCTGAGCACGGCTGGGCCCCATGGGGACAGGCCTGTACACCAGTAACTCACCATCGTGCCCCACCTCTGGGCCTGGCTCCACAGGGGAGAAATCTAGGTCCTCGATTGTACTTTTCATAAAGGTCTTTGAGCTGCTCTTTGTCTGATCCCTCACCTAGGACCTGTTTGTCTTGGGGGACCCTACCAGGGGGCATAGAAGCCCCCGGACAACATAGTTCCTGGATCAGTGGGACACGCAAACCACAAAGGTGGCGGCTCCGAAAGCACGTTATATAAATATAACTCCAAAACCAAACCTGCAATATGTCTAAACATGCCTGTAATATTGTATCAATGTGAGTTTTACTAGAATCGGTTGTTTTTGTAAGGTTTGCAAATACAAAGATTAGGTTTTACTCAATATGACAGTGTCACACTCAATATGACAGTTATTTAAACATAACTCCTAAACTACACATAAAAATGGCTAATAATGCCTGAAAAAACTCAAAACATTGCTTTTTTAAGGCTTGCAAACACAAAAAGTATTTTTTTACTCAATATGACAGTTATTGTCTTAAAACCCTGAGATAATGCGAAAAAAGCAATACAAATGTATTCCATCATAATTCCTAAACCAAACATGCAAAATGTCTAAAAATGCCTTTAATATTGAATCCTTGTGGTTTTACTAGAATTAGTTGTTTTTGTAAGGTTTGCAAATACATAAATTAGGTTTTACTCACTATGACAGTATACTGTCAAGCTCAATATGACAGTTATTTAAACATAACTCCTAAACCACACATGAAATAATGCCTGAAATAATGAATCCTTGGGAGTTTTAAAGGAAATTATGCTTTTTTACATTTTGCAAACATAAAAAGTAGTTTTTTACTCAATATGACTGTAATCTTCTTAGAATCCTGAGATAATGCGAAAAAGGCATGCATATTGGCTAATAATGCCTGGAGACATGTATCTTTGTTAGTTTTACTAGTAAAATTATATTTTGTAAAGTTTGCGAAGACACAAGCTAGTTTTTTTTAATTCAATATGACAGTGTAACAGTCATACTAAATATAAAAGTTATATAAACATAACTCCAAAACCAAACATGCATCATGTCTAAAAATGCCTGTAATGTTGTATCTATGTGAGTTTGTAGGGTTTGCAAAAACAAAAGGTATTTTTTTACTCAATATGAAAGTAATGTTCTTGGAATCCTGAAATAATGCGAAAAAAGCAATACAAATGTATTCAAACACAACTTTTAAACCAAACATGTAAATTGTCTAAAAATGCCTGTAATATTGAATATATGTAAGTTTTACTAGAATCAGTTGTTTTTGTAAGGTTTGCAAATACAAAAATTAGGTTTTTACACATAATGACATAATAACTGTAACACTCAATATGACAGTTATTTAATTATAACTCCTAACCACACATGAAACATGTCTAATAATGCGTGAAAAAATGTATCTTTGTGAGTGTTACTAGAAACATTTTCTTTTGTAAGGTTTGCAAAGACACAAGTTGTTTTTTTTACTCACTATGACAGTGTAACTGCCACACTCAATATGACAGTTATTTAAACATATTCCTTAAACTACACATGAAAATGACTAACAATGCCTGAAATAATGCATTCTTGTGAGTTTTACTTGAAAAATATGCTTTTAGGCTTGCAAACACAAAAAATATTTGTTTACTCATTATGACAGTAATGTTCTTAGAATCCAGAGATAATGCGAAAAAAAGCAATAAAAATGTATTCATACATAGCTCCTAAACAACACATGCAAAATGGATAATAATGCCTGGAGACAATTATCTTTGTTAGTTTTACTAGAAAAATGATATTTTGTAAAGTTAGCAAAGACACAAGCTAGTTTTTTTTAATTCAATATGACAGTATAACAGTCATACTAAAAATGAAAGTAATATAAACATAACTCCAAAATCAAACATGCGTCATGTCTAAAAATGCCTGTAATATTGTATCAATGTGAGTTTGTAGGTTTGCAAAAACGAAAAGTAGTTTTTTACTCAATGTGAAAGTAATGTTCTTAGAATCCTGAGATAATGCGAAAAAAGCAATAAAAATGTATTCAAACACAACTTTTAAACCAAACATTTAAAATGTCTAAAAATTCCTATAATATTGAACGTATGTTAGTTTTACTAGAATCAGTTGTTTTTGTACGGTTTGCAAATACAAACATTAGGTTTTACACGTAATGACAGTATAACTGCCACACTTTATATGACAGTTATTTAATTATAACTCCTAACCATACATGAAGTATGTCTAATAATGCGTGAAAAAATGTATCTTTGTGAGTGTTACTAGAAACATTTTCTTTTGTAAGGTTTGCAAATACACAAGTTAGTTTTTTTTACTCAATATGACAGTATAACTGCCACATTCAATATGACAGTTTTTTAAACATAACTCTTAAACTACACAAAAAAGTGTTTAAAAATGGCTGAAATAATGCATTCTTGTGAGTTTTACTCGAAACATATGCTTTTTTTAAGGCTTGCAAACACGAAAAGTAGTTTTTTACTCAATATGACTGTAATGTTCTTAGAATCCTGAGATAATGCGAAAAAAGCAATACAAATGTATTTAAGCATAACTCCTAAACAACACATGCAAAATGGCTAATAATGCCTGGAGACATGTGTCTTTGTTAGTTTTACTGGAAAAATTATCTTTTGTAAAGTTTGCGAAGACAAAGCTAGTTTTTTTTAATTCAATATGACAGTATAACAGTCATACTAAAAATGAAAGTCATATAAACATAACTCCAAAACCAAACATGCGTCATGTCTAAAAATGCCTGTAATATTGTATCTCCGTGAGTTTGTAAGGTTTGCAAAAACAAAAAGTAGTTTTTTACTCAATATGAAAGTATTGTTCTTAGAATGCTGAGATAATGCGAAAAAAGCAATAAAAATGTATTCCAACATAATTCCTAAACCAAACATGCAAAATGTCTAAAAATGTCTGTAATATTGAATCCATGTGAGTTTTACTAGATGTATTTGTTTTTGTAAGGTTTGCAAATACATAAATTAGGTTTTACTCACTATGACAGTATACTGTCACACTCAATATGACAGTTATTTAAACATAACTCTTAAACTACACAAAAGAAATGTTTAAAAATGCCTGAAATAATGCATCCTTGGAAGTTTTACTCGAAACATATGCTTTTTTACATTTTGCAAACACAAAAAGTAGTTTTTTACTCAATATGACTGTAATGTTTTTAGAATCCTGAGATAATGCGAAAAAAGCAATAGCAATTTATTTAAACATAACTCCTAAACAACACATGCAAAATGGATAATAATGCCTGGAGACAAGTATTTTTGTTAGTTTTATTAGAAAAATTATATTTTGTAAAGTTAGCAAAGACACAAGTTAGTTTTTTTTTAATCAATATGACAGTATAACAGTCATACTAAAAATGAAAGTAATATAAACATATCTCCAAAACCAAACATGCGTCATATCTAAAAATGCCTATAATATTGTATCTATGTAAGTTTGTAAGGTTTGCAAAAACTAAAATTTGTTTTTTACTCAATAGGAAAGTAATGTAATTAGAATCCTGAGATGATGGGAAAAAAGCAATAAAAATGTATTCCATCATAATTCCTAAACCAAACATTCAAAATGTCTAAAAATGCCTTTAATATTGAATCCATGTGGTTTTACTAGAATAAATTTTTTTCGTAAGGTTTGCAAACACATAAATTAGGTTTTACTCACTCTGACAGTATACTGTCACACTCAATATGACAGTTATTTTAACATAACTCCTGAACCAAACATGAAAAATGGCTAATAATGCCTGAAATATTGCATCCTTGGGAGTTGTACTCGAAACATATGCTTTTTTACATTTTGCAAATACAAAAAGTAGTTTTTTACTCAATATGACTGTAATGTTCTTTGAATCCTGAGATAATGCGAAAAAAGCAATACAAATTTATTTAAACATTACTCCTAAACAACACATGCAAAAAGTGCTATTAATGCCTGGAGACATGTATGTTTGTTAGTTTTACTTGAAAAATTAACTTTTGTAAAGTTTGCAAAGACACAAGCTAGTTTTTCTTTTATTCAATATGACAGTACAACAGTCATACTAAATATGAAAGTTGTATAAACATAACTCCAAAACCATTTTTAACTCAACTCCAAAGGCATTTTTAGACATGTATCATGTCTAAAAATGCCTGTAATATTGTATCAATGTGAGTTTGTAATGTTTGCAAAAACAAAAAGTAGTTTTTTACTCAATATGAAAGTAATGTTCTTAGAATCCTGAGATAATGCGAAAAAAGCAATAAAAATGATTTAAACACAACTCCTAAACCACACATGCAAAATGGATAATGATGCCTGGAGACATGTATCTTTGTTAGTTTTACTAGAAAAATTATCTTTTTGTTAAGTTTGCAAAGACACAAGCTAGTTTTTTTTATTCAATATGACAGTATAACAGTCTTACTAAATATAAAATTTGTATAAACATAACTCCAAAACTAAACATGCGTCATATCTAAAAATGCCTGTAATATTGTATCTAGGTGAGTTTGTAAGGTTTGCAAAAACAAAAAGTAGTCTTTTACTCAATATGAAAGTAATGTTCTTAGAATCCTGAGATAATGTGAAAAATGCAATAAAAATGTATTAAAACACAACTTTTAAACCAAACATGTAAATTGTCTAAAAATGCCTGTAATATTGAATCTATGTAAGTTTTAATATAATCAATAGTTTTGTAAGGTTTGCAAATACAAAAATTAGGTTTTACACATAATGACATTAACTGTAACACTCAATATGACAGTTATTTAATTATAACTCCTAACCACACATGAAACATGTCTAATAATGCGTGAAGAAATGTATCTTTGTGAGTTTACTAGAAACATTTTCTTTTGTAAAGTTTGCAAAGATACAAGTTAGTTTTTTTTTACTCAATATGACAGTAAAACAGTCATACTAAATATAAAATTTATATAAACATAACTCCAAAACCATCATGTCTAAAAATGCCTGTAATATTGTATCTATGTGAGTTTGTAAGGTTTGCAAAAACAAAAAGTAGTTTTTTACTCAATATGAAAGTACTCTATGACCCCATAGCAGGGGTCATAGAGGTCGGGTGCGATGTGAGCTGGGCGGCAGCCGAAGGCAGGGCACTTGGCGGTCCGATCCTCGGCTACAGAAGCTAGCTCTTGGGACGTGGAACGTCACCTCGCTGGGGGGGAAGGAGCCTGAGCTAGTGCGCGAGGTGGAGAAGTTCCGGCTAGACATAGTCGGACTCACTTCGACGCACAGCAAGGGCTCTGGAACCAGTTCTCTCGAGAGGAGCTGGACTCTCTTCCACTATGGCGTTGCCGGCAGTGAGAGGCGACGGGCTGGGGTGGCAATTCTTGTTGCCCCCCGGCTCAGAGCCTGCATGTTGGAGTTCAACCCGGTGGACGAGAGGGTAGCTTCCCTCCGCCTTCGGGTGGGGGAACGGGTCCTGACTGTGGTTTGCGCTTACGCACCAAACAGCAGTTCAGAGTACCCACCCTTTTTGGATTCACTCGAGGAAGTACTTGAGAGTGCGCCCCCGAGTGATTCCCTCGTTCTACTGGGGGACTTCAACGCTCATGTTGGCAGCGACAGTGAAACCTGGAGAGGCGTTTTTGGAAAGAATGGCCGCCCGGATCTGAACCCGAGCGGTGTTTTGTTATTGGACTTTTGTGCCCGTCACAGATTGTCCATAACGAACACCATGTTCAAACATAAGGGTGTCCATATGTGCACTTGGCACCAGGACACCCTAGGCCGCAGTTCCATGATCGACTTTGTAGTTGTGTTGTCGGATTTGCGGCCTCATGTTTGGACACTCAGGTGAAGAGAGGGGCGGAGCTTTCTACCGATCACCACTTGGTGGTGAGTTGGCTGCGATGGTGGGGGAGGATGCCGGACAGACCTGGCAGGCCCAAACGCATTGTGAGGGTTTGCTGGGAACGTCTGTCAGAGTCTCCTGTCAGAGAGAGTTTCAATTCCCACCTCCGGAAGAACTTTGAACATGTCACGAGGGAGGTGCTGGACATTGAGTCCGAATGGACCATGTTCCGCTCCTCTATTGTCGAGGCGGCTGATTAGAGCTGTGGCCGCAAGGTAGTTGGTGCCTGTCGTGGCGGTAATCCTAGAACCCGTTGGTGGACACCGGCGGTGAGGGATGCCGTCAAGCTGAAGAAGGAGTCCTATCGGGTTCTTTTGGCTCATAGGACTCCTGAGGCAGCGGACAGGTACCGACAGGCCAAGCGGTGTGCGGCTTCAGCGGTCGCAGAGGCAAAAACTCGGACATGGGAGGAGTTCGGGGAAGCCATGGAAAACGACTTCCGGACGGCTTCGAAGCAAATCTGGACCACCATCCGCCACCTCAGGAAGGGTAAGCAGTGCACTATCAACACCGTGTATGGTGAGGATGGTGTTCTGCTGACCTCGACTGCGGATGTTGTGGATCGGTGGAGGGAATACTTCGAAGACCTCCTCAATCCCACCAACACGTCTTCCTATGAGGAATCAGTGCCTGGGGAACCTGTGGTGGGCTCTTCTATTTCTGGGGCTGAGGTTGCTTAAGTAGTTAAAAAGCTCCTCGGTGGCAAGGCCCCGGGGGTGGATGAGATCCGCCCGGAGTTCCTTAAGGCTCTGGATGCTGTGGGGCTGTCTTGGTTGACAAGACTCTGCAGTATCGCGTGGACATCAGGGGTGGTACCTCTGGATTGGCAGACCGGGGTGGTGGTTCCTCTCTTTAAGAAGGGGAACCGAAGGGTGTGTTCTAACTATTGTGGGATCACACTCCTCAGCCTTCCCGGTAAGGTCTATTCAGGTGTGCTGGAGAGGAGGCTACGCCGGATAGTCGAACCTCGGATTCAGGACGAACAGTGTGGTTTTCGTCCTGGTCGTGAACTGTGGATCAGCTCTATACTCTTGGCAGGGTCCTTGAGGGTGCATGGGAGTTTGCCCAACCAGTCTACATGTGTTTTGTGGACTTGGAGAAGGCATTCGACCGTGTCCCTCGGGAAGTCCTGTGGGGAGTGCTCAGAGAGTTTGGGGTATCGAACTGTCTGATTGTGGCGGTCGGCTCCCTGTATGATCAGTGCCAGAGTTTGGGCCGCATTGCCGGCAGTTTCCAGTGAGGGTTGGACTCCGCCAAGGCTGCCCTTTATCACAGATTCTGTTCATAACTTTTATGGACAGAATTTCTAGGCGCAGTCAAGGCATTGAGGGGATCTGGTTTGGTGGTTGCAGGATTAGGGCTCTGCTTTTTGCAGATGATGTGGTCCTGATGGCTTCATCTGGCCAGGATCTTTAGCTCTCACTGGATCGGTTCGCAGCTGAGTGTGAAGCGACTGGGATGAGAATCAGCACCTCCAAGTCAGAGTCCATGGTTCTCGCCCGGAAAAGGGTGGAGTGTCATCTCCAGGTTGCGGAGGAGACCATGCCCCAAGTGGAGGAGTTCAAGTACCTCGGAGTCTTGTTCACGAGTGAGGGAAGAGTGGATCGTGAGATCGACAGGCGGATCGGTGCGGCGTCTTCAGTAATGCGGACGCTGTATCGATCCGTTGTGGTGAAGAAGGAGCTGAGCCGCAAGGCAAAGCTCTCAATTTCCCGGTCGATCTACGTTCCCATCCTCACCTATGGTCATGAGTTTTGGGTTATGACCGAAAGGACAAGATCACGGGTACAAGCGGCCCAAATGAGTTTCCTCCGCCGGGTGGCGGGGCTCTCCTTTAGAGATAGGGTGAGAAACTCTGCCATCCGGGGGGAGCTCAAAGTAAAGCAGCTGCTCCTCCACATCGAGAGGAGCCAGATAGTTCGGGCATCTGGTCAGGATGCCACCCGAACGCCTCCCTAGGGAGGTGTTTAGGCCACGGGGAAGACCCAGGACACGTTGGGAAGACTATGTCTCCCGGCTGGCCTGGGAACGCCTCGGGATCCCCCGGGAAGAGCTGGACGAAGTGGCTGGGGAGAGGGACGTCTGGGTTTCCCTGCTTAGGCTGCTGCCCCCGCGACCCGACCTCGGATAAGCGGAAGAAGATGGATGGATGGATGGATATTCTTAGAATCCTGAAATGCAAAAAAAGCACAAAAAGAAATGTATTCAAACACAACTCCTAAACCAAACAAATAAAATGTGTAAAAATGCCTGTAATATTGAATCTATGTGATTTTTACAAGAATCAGTTGTTTTTGTAAGGTTTGCAAATACAAAAATTAGGTTTTACACATAATGACAGTATAACTGCCACACTCAATATGTTATTTAAACATAAGTCCTAAAGCACATTAAAAATGTCAAAATATGCTTGAAGAAATGTATCTTTGTGAGTGTTACAACTGCCACACTCAATATGACATTTATTTAAACATAATTCTTAAACTACACATGAAAAATGACTAACAATGCCTAAAATAATGCATTCTTGTGAGTTTTACTCGGAACATATGCTTTTTTAAGGCTTGCAAACACAAAAATTATTTTTTTACTCAATATGACAGTATTGTTCTTAAAATCCTGAGATAATTCTAAAAAAGCAATGAAATTGTATTTCAACATAATTCCTAAACCAAACATGCAAAATGTCTACAAATGCATGTAATATTGAATCCATGTGAGTTTTGCTAGAATCAGTTGTTTTTGTAAGGTTTGCAAATACAAAAATTGGATTTTATTACAGACACAAGTTAATTTTTTTACTCATTTTAACAGTATAGCTGTCATACTATATATCAGGGGTGTCAAACTCAAATACAGAGTGGGCCAAAATTTAAAACTGAACAAAGCCGCGGGCCAAGGTTGAACAAATTAACCTTTTAATAGAGACCCAAAGAAGTTTTGCATTGAATATTGAACAAGCAAGGCTTATATAACTTTATTAACATGCAAAATCGAGTTTCAAATAATAATAATAATAATTAAAAAATATCAATGGCATATCAAATACAATTTAAATAAAAATTGAATGCCTCTTTTCTATTTGCAGCCTTCTGAGGTAAATATCAACATTAACTTTTTCCACAGGCTAATACATTTGAAAATAAAATAACAATTAATAAAACAACCATTCAGGACTTTAAACTGCTCAGTTTGCAACACACTGATCAATCTGATGTGCCCATGCCAGATACCTGGCATCTTTTTTTGGATGCTAGTTCATTTATGGCTAAGGCTTTGAGCTGAGGCAACTTTCATTATCGAACGAAGGTGTTCACAGTCATTATATCTCATCCACCCAATTCTAACATCGTTCAGACCCAGTCACAAGATATTTACAGCTTCAGTACACATACACGAGTGAATGCAACGCATAGTTAATCAACAGAGATACAGGTTACACTGAGGGTGCCAGTATAAAAAACTTTAACACTGTTAGAAATATACGCCACACTGTTAACCCACACCAAACAAGAATGACTAACACTTTTCGGGAGAACATCCGCACCGTAACACAACATAAACACAACAGAACAAATACCCAGAAACCTTTGCAGCACTAACTCTTTCGGGATGCGTCAAATTACACCCCCGCTACCACCAAACCCCCCCCCCCCCCCCCCCACACACACACACCGTGTAGTGTCCCGGAAGATTTAATGCTGCAAAGGGTTCTGGGTATTTGTTCTGTTTTGTTTATGTTGTGTTACGGTGTGGATGTTCTCCCGAAATGTGTTTGTCATTCTTGTTTGTTGTGGATTCACAGTGTGGCGTATATTTCTAACAGTGTTAAAGTTTTTTATTTGGCTACCGTCAGTGTAACCTGTATCGCTGTTGATGAAGTATGCGTTGCATTCAATTGTGTGTGTGGGTGCAGAAGCAGCACATGATATGAAACAGAGCCAGCACTCTTTTGACTAACTGGAAAAAAAATAATTATTCAGGAGGAGTGGCAAGTAATGGAAGTAGCAGTGAATGCAGTGTTACTGCGGCACTGCCGCAATATGCAATCGGCAGTCCAGCTTTAGTGAAAATTTGATATTAGTGATGGGTTGATGAGGCGTCATGAAGCGTTTCGACACATTGCAAAACTGTATTAATACTGTGTCACTAAATACTGACATCTGCTGGACATTAAAAATCCCTACAGGCAACCTATGGACCGACTCAACTGACACTGATTTTATGACCTACTATATACAATAATATAAACCAAGTCATTGTATTTCATTTAGGATTATTTCATATCTTAATTTAAGTAAAAGTATATTTTTATCTTTTTTAGATATAGTCAATAAATAATGTGAACATGTATCGTGACTAGGATGGTAGAAGGTGGGGATTGAACCCCAGGTACCAGCAACCCTCCGATTGCTGGCACGGCCACTCTACCAACTTCGCCACGCCGTCATTCCTGTAACAGTTTTCCATGATTAATATCAATAAATTAACATTAATAATAAATGACAGAAAAATAAGCACACGTATGACTGAGGAGTCATAGTGTAACTTTGTGTGGTGTTTGAGTTGTCCGACTTTTTGTGTGGCCATAAACGCACCAGTGGCTTAGTGGTATGCGTGTTGTTGACAGATGACAAGTTGGTTTTGGCCTGGTTTGTACGGCACAAAATGACTAGTTTTTCGAGATAGAAGTCTTTTACTCATATTTTTGGTGTGGTTATGGCCGAATATAAACAGTTTTGCTCAATAAAATGATCGATATAATTCCTGGCCTCGAAGCATCTCGATAGACGTTACAATAATTGAACGGTGTTCAATTGAACGGTGTTGACGAACACCGTTAGGGCCGCTTGTTGTCACTGTCACTCAAAGTTGCATTGCAAAATTACATAGAATAAATATGTTTATTTTGTTTACAATTCAGATGGGATTTGATTTGGTGCGCGGCATATATTTTGCTGCGCGCAGCGGACGCTTGAGCAGTGCGCAATTGCGCAGGCACGCACCTTAGAGGGAACGTTGCTTGGCAGTCCATGTCTTGTTGGAAACACGCCATTCTTCATCAACTTTTCTCTTTAATTTCTAGTTTTACTAGAATCAGATGTTTTTGTAAGGTTTACAAATACAAAAATTGGGTGTTACTCATAATGACAGTATAACTGCCACGTTCAATATGACAGTTATTTAAACATAACTTCTTACCACACATGCAAAATGGCTAATAATGCCTGAAGTAATGTATCTTTGTGAGTTTTACTGGAAAAAAAAATTGTAAGGTTTGCAAAGACACAAGTTAGTTTTTTTACTCAATATGACAGTATAACTGTCATACTAAATATGAAAGTTAGAGAAACATAACTCCAAATTTAAACATTCATTACGTTTAAAAATGCCTCTAATATTGTATCTATGTGAGTTTTACTAGAATCAGATTTTTTTGTAAGGTTTACAAATACAAAAATTAGGTTTTACTCATAATGACCCTAACCCTAACCCTTTGTATTTGTAAACCTTACAAAAACATCTGATTCTAGTAAAACTCACATAGATACAATATTAGAGGCATTTTTAAACGCAATGAATGTTTAAATTTGGAGTTATGTTTCTCTAACTTTCATATTTAGTATGACAGTTATACTGTCATATTGAGTAAAACAACTAAATTGTGTCTTTGCAAACCTTACAAGATATTTTTTTTCCCAGTAAAACTTCAGGCATTATTTGCCATTTTGCATGTGTGGTTTAGGAGTTATGTTTAAATAACTGTCATATTGAATGTGACAGTATACTGTCATAGTGAGTAAAACCCAATTTTTGTATTTGCAAACCTTATAAAAACATCTGATTTTAGTAAAACTCACATAGATACAATATTACAGGCATTTTTAGACATAATGCATGTTTGGTTTTGGAGTTATGTTTGTATAACTTTTAGGGCTGGGAATCTTTGGGTGTCCCACGATTCGATTCAGAATCGATTCTTTGGGTCACGATTCGATTCAAAAATGATTTTTTTTTTCAATTCAACACGATTCTCGATTCAAAAACGATTTTTAAAAATTTTTTTTTTTAATTTTTTTTTTTTAAATGAAAACAATACACAACAATACCATAATAATGCAACACAATTTCAAAACCAAATCCAATTTTGGAGTTCTGAAATTGGGATTTCTTGCAGTGTTAAGTGGTAATATTTAACATTTGTCCCAATTGACTTTATACCCTGATAAACAGCCATATTCAGTGATGACATTATTGATATAGTGTAGAGAGGAGTTAACATGTGACAAGTAGAGAATTATGTCGTCACAATACATCGATAGCTTATTATACTGAGAGCCAATTTTTATAACATGAATATTATTTTCACTTCTTATTTTTGCAGCTAAGGGTTCAATAACCAAATAAATAATAACCCAGATGCAGGACATCCCTGTTTTACTCCTCTTTTTAACGAAAAAGGTTCTGAAATATGATTATTGGTTTTGACTGATGCCATGGGCCTTGTATAAAGCATCTTAATCCATTGTATAAAATGATCTCCAAATCCAAATTTACGTAATGTGCAAAACATAAATGACCAGTTTATGCGGTCGAATGCCTTCTCCGCATCAACAGTACATACTGCTGTGGGATAAGGGAGACTTCTAGCATAGTAAATAACATTCAACAATTTCATTGTATTGTCTGAAGATTGTCGACCTTCCATGAAGCCAGTTTGGTCAGTATGAATTCATTTTCCTATTACACTTGATAATCGTGTGGCTAAGATTTTTGCCAAGATTCAAAAGGATTCTCTATTCATTCAATACATAGATTTCAGCAGGATCTACCCCAGTCTGCTGACATGCAAGCAGAGTAGTAGATTTTTGTAAAAAGCTTTTATCATAGTAAATGACAATGTTTTATCAACTGATTGCAATAATGTAAATTTGTCTTAACTATTAAATGAACCAAAAATATGACTTATTTTATCTTTGTGAAAATATTGGACACAGTGTGTTGTCAAGCTTATGAGATGCGATGCAAGTACCAAGCCACTGTGACACTATTGTTCTTTTTTAAATTATTTTTATAAATGTCTAATGATAATGTCAATGAGGGATTTTTAATCACTGCTATGTTGAAATTGTAACTAATATTGATATGTTGTTGATAATATTCATTTTTGTTTCACTACTTTTGGTTTGTTCTGTGTCGTGTTTGTGTCTCCTCTCAATTGCTCTGCTTACTGCAGTTCTGAGTGTTGCTGGGTCGGGTTTGGTTTTGGAATTGGATTGCATTGTTATGGTATTGCTGTGTATTTTTTTGTTGGATTGATTAATTAAAAAAATAAAAATAATAATAATTTATAAAAAAAAATAAAAATTTAAAAATAGATTTTTTAAAATTGAGAATTTATTCTGAATCGCAAACGTGAGAATCGCGATTCGAATTCGAATCGATTTTTTCCCACACCCCTGATAACTTTCATATTTAGTATGACATATTGAGTAAAAAAACTAACTTGTGTCTTTGCAAACCTTACAAAATGTTTTTTTTTTCCAGTAAAACTCACAAAGATACATTACTTCAGGCATAATTAGCCATTTTGCATGTGTGGTTTTGGAGTTATGTTTAAATAACTGTCATATTGAACGTGGCAGTTATACTGTCATTATGAGTAAAACCCAATTTTTGTATTCGTAAACCTTACAAAAACATCTGATTCTAGTAAAAGTCACAAAAATACAATATTACAGGCATTTTTAGACATAATGCATGTTTAGTTTTGGAGTTATGTTTATATAACTTTTATATTTAGTATGACAGTTGTACTGTCATATTGACTAAAAAAACTAACTTGTGTCTTTGCAAACCTTACAAGATATTTTTTTTTCCCCAGTAAAACTTCAGGCATTAATAGCCATTTTGCATTTGTGGTTTAAGAGTTATGTTTATATAACTGTCATATTGAACGTGGCAGTTATACTGTCATTATGAGTAAAACCTAATTTTTGTATTTGTAAACCTTACGAAAACATCTGATTGTAGTAAAACTCACATAGATACAATATTACAGGCATTATTAGCCATTTTGCATTTGTGATTTAGGAGTTATGTTTATATAACTTTCATATTTAGTATGACAGTTATTCTGTCATATTGAGTAAAAAAAACTAACTTGTGTCTTTGCAAACCCTACGAAATATTTTTTCCCCAGTAAAACTCACAAAGATACTTTACTTCAGGCATTATTAGCCATTTTACATGTGTGGTTTAGGGGTTATGTTTAAATAACTGTCATTGCCTGCGAGAGGCAATGATGAGAGATATAGCAGATTAGTCTCGCTTAACAAGTGGCTGGCTAGCTTCTGTAGACAACAGGGACTAACGTTTATTGATAACTGGCCCTCTTTCTGGGGCAAACCAGACTTGCTGATGAGAGACGGCCTTCACCCTAACCAGGAAGGCGCCATCATCCTGACTAGGAACATAGACTACTGTTTAAGTCTCACTTGACTGACTACACTAGAGCAAGCCCGGTCACAGGCAATTACAGAGTCTGTTAGTCCGGGTGATGAGTCAGTTAAGCTAGAACTAGCCAGCGCCAGGCTGGATAATCCATGTACGCATAGCAATTTTCTTAGAATAATACACAATTCACATAATGTTGTTTCTGTTGTGACTGTGTCAGAGGTAGACATGCATTCTATTGAGGTGGCAAATTATGATGCGCCCAATTTATCGCAGCACCGAGCAAACAATCGGAAAATTCCCGTCATATCAATTCCTAGATATGGTCGAAACTATTTAAAGTGCACTACGCATAATAAACGCAACATTGTTAATATTGCTGCTACGAATAATCTAAACAAAAACTCGTCAAAACAGCCCAATACCTATAATATGGGCTTTTTAAACATAAGATCATTGTCGCCCAAAGCGTTATTAATTAATGAGGTCATTAGAGACATCAATCTTAACGTCATTGGTCTTAGCGAAACCTGGCTCAAACCAGACGATTTTTTTTGCGCTAAATGAGGCATCTCCTCCTAACTATACGAATGCGCATGTTGCCCATCCTCTTAAAAGGGGAGGGGGTGTCGCACTAATAATATACAATGAAAACTTTAACCTTACCCCTAACCTAAATAATAAATACAAATCGTTTGAGGTGCTTACTATGAGGTCTGTCACACCGCTACCTCTCGACCTGGCTGTTATCTACCACCCCCCTGGGCCCTATTCGGACTTTATCAGTGAATTCTCAGAGTTCGTTGTTGATCTAGTGACGCATGCCGACAATATAATCATAATGGGGGACTTTAATATCCATATGATTACCCCATCGGATCCTCAGTGTGTGGCGCTCCAGACCATAATTGATAGCTGTGGTCTTACACAAATAATACATGAACCCACGCATCACAACGGTAATACGATAGATCTAGTGCTTGTCAGGGGTGTCACCACCTCCAAAATTATGATACTTCCATATACTAAAGTAATATCCGATCATTACCTTATAAAATTTGAAGTTTTGACTCATTGTCAACAAGCTAATAATAATAATAACTGCTATAGCGGCCGCATCATTAATGCTGCCACAACGATGACTCTTGCTGACCTACTGCCTTCGGTAATGGCACCATTCCCAAACTATGTCGGCTCTATTGATAACCTCACTAACAACTTTGACGATGCCCTGCGCGAAACCATTAATAGTATAGCACCGCTAAAGCAAAAAAGGGCCCCTAAAAGGCGCACCCCATGGTTTACAGAAGAAATTAGAGCTCATAAATTATCATGTAGAAAGCTAGAACGCAAATGGCGCGCGACTAAACTTGAGGTTTTCCATCAAGCATGGAGTGATAGTTTAATAACTTATAAAAACATGCTTACCTTAGCTAAAGTTAATATTACTCAAATCTCATCCGCCTCAACAAAAACGATCCTAAATTTCTGTTTAGTACAGTAGCATCGCTAACCCAACAAGGGACTCCTCCCAGTAGCTCCACCCACTCAGCAGATGACTTTATGAATTTCTTTAATAAGAAAATTGAACTCATTAGAAAGGAGATTACAACTGGGTTCTATTAACACAAATACGACTGTATATACGACGGATACCGCCCTCCAAAATAGTCTCTCTATTTTCGATGAAATAACATTAGAGGAATTATTACGCCGTGTAAGTGGGATAAAACAAACAACATGTTTACTTGACCCACTTCCTGGGAAACTTATAAAGGAACTTTTTGTATTATTAGGTCCATCAGTGTTAAATATTATAAACGTATCACTTTCCTCCGGCACTTTTCCCCTAGCATTCAAAAAAGCGGTTATTCATCCTCTGCTCAAAAGACCTAACCTCGATCCTGACCTCATGGTAAACTACCGACCAGTCTCCCACCTTCCGTTTATTTCGAAAATTCTCGAAAAAATTGTTGCACAGCAGCTAAATGAACACTTAGTGTCTAACAATCTCTGTGAACCTTTTCAATCCGGTTTCAGGGCAAATCACTCTCGCAAAAATGACTAATGATCTATTGCTAACGATGGATTCTGATGCGTCATCTATGTTGCTGCTTCTTGATCTTAGCGCCGCTTTCAATACCGTCGATCATAATATTTTATTAGAGCGTATCAAAACATGTGTTGGTATGTCAGACTTAGCCTTGTCTTGGTTTAACTCTTACCTTACTGACAGGATGCAGTGCGTCTCCCATAACAATGTGACCTCGGACTATGTCAAGGTAACGCGCGGAGTTCCCCAGGGTTCGGTTCTTGGCCCTGCACTCTTTAGTATTTACATGCTGCCGCTAGGTGACATCATACGCAAATACGGTGTTAGCTTTCACTGTTATGCTGATGACACCCAACTCTACATGCCCCTAAAGCTGACCAGCTGGAGGCGTGTCTTAATGAAATTAAACAATGGATGTCCGCTAACTTTTTGCAACTCAGCGCTAAGAAAACGGAAATGCTGATTATCGGTCCTGCTAGACACCGACATCTATTTAATAATACCACCTTAACATTTGAGTTTGAGTTTGAGTTTGAGTTTGAGTTTGAGTTTGAGTTTGAGTTTGAGTTTGAGTTTGAGTTTATTTCGAACATGCAAGCATACAACATGATACATCACAATTTCCAGTTTCTCTTTTCAACATGTTCGAAAAGGAGTAGGAAGAAGCAGAGCTTTTTTAATCCTACCCCTTTTCTTTACATAACAGTTGCCAAACTTTTTGTTCACTTCCTGTTCACAATTTATTCACAATAAACTCCATAAGTAATCACAATAAAAATAAATAAATAAATAATAGTAAGAATTTAATAATAATAATTGGTGAAGTAAGTCATATTTCATATGATGAGATAAGTAAGATTGCTTTAAGAATAAATGAATGGATGGATGAAATAAATTGAGAATGTTTGTCATGGTTCTTCTTCTTTGTACTTTGTACATCCCACTGAACGGAAGAAACAACAACGCCACTCCAGTCTTGCTCGTGAAACTCGTAAACAGAAAATCTAAAATGGCATTGCTGAGACAGGGAAAGAAGCTGAAGGGAACAAATGTGTACATGAATGAGCATCTCACAAAACGTAATGCTGGAATCGCCAAGAATAAAATCTACATCAAGCTGAATGGAAGTCCAGAAGCAAGAGTAATTGTTGTCCATGACATCAAGGACCTGGACAATTTTTAAAGTTTACACAGCTACCACAACAACGATGATAATGGACTCTGACAGAAAACAAGCACCTAAATTCAGCATCGGCACTACTATGTTCCAAGGGACGACTAAACAAGAGGACCTAGATTCAGGATTGCATCCACCTACACTATAGAGATTATTGAAACAACATCAAAGATTGTTGAACAAGAAAATATGGAACTAAAAAATTTCTGCAACAAAGATCACAAAAACCAGGATTTGGAAAATGATATAGATCCAGATGCAAATTTTTTCTCCCACATCAGTAATAGTTGTTTTTATTATACAGATGATCAAAAAAATAGCAACATTGAATGTGATAACAAATGGTCAATTATTCATTTTAATAGTAGAAGCTTGTATGCAAATTACAACAACATTAAGAACTTTTTGGAACACATCAACGAACCCTTCAAAGTGATTGCTGTCACAGAAACATGGATTGATGATAAAAAAGGAATAGATTTTGATCTGGAGGGATATGAACTAAACTACATCAACAGAACCAACAAAAATGGAGGAGGAGTAGCTGTGTACGTGATGAAGAACCTGAACTACAAAGTGGTATAAAACATGTAATTTGCCATAGATAATATCTTAGAATGTATAACCATTGAAATATGTCAGGAAAAAAGCAAAAACATATTCATCAGTTGTATATATAGATCACCTAAGTCAAGTATAGAAACATTTGAAGAATGGATCAAGGCAACTTACATGGACAATGGTCAAAGAATAATGTTCTTATGTGGTGACTTTAATATTGACTTATTGAACCCCAACAAGCAAAAGTCTATTGATGACTTCATTGATACAATGTACAGCATCAGTCTATATCCTAAAATCACAAAGCCAAGCAGAATCACAGGACAATGTGCCACGCTTATTGATAATATTTTTACCAATGATTTTGATAATAACACTACAAGTGGTCTACTTATAAGCGACGTTAGTGATCATCTGCCAGTTTTTACAATATATGATGGAAACTACAAGAAGAACATGGAAGACAAAAGGACATTTCGAAGACTATGCACAGAGAAGAGGATGACTGCCTTCAAAATTGAGCTACAAAAGCAAGATTGGGACAATGTGTATAATGAAAAAGAGGTTGATGAAGCATATGAACATTTCTTAAACAAGTTCATAACACTGTATGACAAACATTGTCCATGGATACAACTCAGTAACAAGCAGAGAAAGAATAATCAACCATGGATGACAAAAGGATTAAAAAATGCTTGTAAGAAAAACAATACACTATATAGAAAATTTATAGAACAAAGAACTATAGAGGCAGAAATTAAGTACAAAAAGTATAAAAACAAGTTAACAGACATACTACGATCATGTAGAAAAGAATATTACAGTGAATTATTGGACAGGAACAAAAATAATATGAGAGCAACAGGGGGCATGTTCAATAGCATTATTAAAAATGGAACTAAGAGGGACTACCCTCAATACTTCTTAGATGAAAATAAAAAAAATGACAACATAAAGGAAGTAGTTGAAAGCTTCAATAATTATTTTGTAAATACTGGACCAAAATTGGAAGAAAGGATTTCAGACCCAGTTCCAATTGAGGACTATAATGATACCATAGAGCGAAATCCCAACTCCATGTTCCTCAGTAATGTGACACAGGAGGAAATAGTTACAATCGTGAAAACATGTAAATCTAAGACTTCAACTGATTGGAACGGAATTGATATGGAAACGATAAAAAGGGTTATTGAAGAGATCTCAGGACCATTAATGTATATTAGTAACCTATCATTTCAAACAGGTACATTTCCAAACAAAATGAAAATAGCTAAAGTTGCACCAATTTATAAGACTGGAGACAAACATCAATTTACAAATTATAGACCTGTTTCTATACTTCCACAATTTTCTAAAATCATTGAAAAACTGTTCAATAACAGATTAGAAAGTTTCATAAATAAAAATAGAATACTCGAAGAGAACCAATATGGATACAGAGCTAATGTTTCAACTTCAATGGCTTTAATTGAAATTACAGAAGAAATTACCAATGCAATAGATAGTAAAAAATGTGCAGCAGCGGTTTTTATGGCTCTAACTAAAGCATTTGACACAATTAATCACAATATTTTAATCAAAAAACTAGAACGATATGGCATCAGAGGGTTAGTCTTAAACTGGATAAGAAGTTATCTAACGAACAGGAAACAATACGTGAAGCTAGGAGAACACACGTCTACAACGCTAAATATATCCTGTGGTGTACCTCAGGGATCCATATTAGGACCTAAATTATTCAATCTCTATATAAATGACATTTGTAAAGTTACAAAAGATTTAAAGTTAGTATTATTTGCGGATGATACAACAGCGTTTTGTTCAGGAGAGAACACACAGGAGATAATACAAATAATAACAGAAGAAATTAACAAATTAAAAAGATGGTTTGACAAAAACAGACTATCGTTGAATCTTAGTAAAACTAAAATAATGCTATTTGGTAACAGTAGAAGAGAAAGTCAAACACAAATACAAATAGACGGAATAGAAATTGAAAGAGTAAACGAAACCAAATTTCTAGGTATAATGATTGATGATAAATTGAACTGGAAATCTCACGTAAAAAATATACAACATAAAGTTGCAAGAAACACGTCAATAATGAATAAAGCAAAACATGTTCTAGACCAAAAATCCCTTCATATTCTCTACTGCTCACTAGTGTTACCATATCTGAGCTACTGTGTAGAAATATGGGGAAATAATTACAAAAGTACACTTCATTCATTAACGGTGTTACAAAAAAGATCAGTTAGAATAATACATAATGTTGGATATAGAGAACATACAAACCCTTTATTTATTGAATCAAAAATACTGAAATTCCACGACATAGTGAATTTGCAAACAGCTAAAATTATGCACAAAGCAAACTATAACCTGCTACCCAAGAATATACAACAATTCTTCTCAAAAAAAGAGGAGAAATATAATCTTAGAGAAAAACGTAATTTAAAACATTTGTTTGCACGTACAACACTTAAGACCTTCAGTATATCAGTATGTGGAATTAAATTATGGAATGGATTAAGCAAAGCAATCAAACAATGTACTAATATGATACACTTCAAGAAACTCTTCAAACTTAAAGTGTTTACAAAGTACAAAGAAGAAGAACCATGACAAACATTCTCAATTTATTTCATCCATCCATTCATTCATTCTTAAAGTAATCTTATTTATCTCATCATATGAAATATGACTTACTTCACCAATTATTATTATTAAATTCTTACTATTATTTATTTATTTATTTTTATTGTGATTACTTCTGGAGTTTATTGTGAAAAAATTGTGAACAGGAAGTGAACAAAAAGTTTTGCAACTGTTATGTAAAGAAAAGGGGTAGGATTAAATAAGCTCTGCTTCTTCTTACTCCTTTTCGAACATGTTGAAAAGAAACTGGAAATTGTGATGTATCATGTTGTATGCTTGCATGTTCGAAATAAACTCAAACTCAAACTCAACTCAAACTCAAACTCAAACATAAATACATTATTACAGGCTTTTTGGACACGACACAAGTTTGGTTTTGGAGTTATCTTTTTGTAACTTTCATATATAGTATGACTGTTAGATTGTCATATTGAATTAAAAAAAACTAGCTTGTTCCTTTGCAAACTTTACAAAAGATAATTTTTCTGGTAAAACTAACAAAGATACATGTCTCCAGGCATTATTAGCCATTTTGCATGTGTTCTTTAGGAGTTTAAATACATTTGTATTGCTTTTTTTGCATTATCTCAGGATTCTAAGAAACTTTCACATTGAGTGAAAAACTACTTTTTGTTTTTGCAAACCTTACAAACTCACATAAATACATTACTACAGGACTTTTTGGACATGACACATGTTTGGTTTTGGAGTTATGTTTATATAACTTTCATATTTAGTATGACTGTTATACTGTCATATTGAATAAAAAAAAACCAGCTTGTGTCTTTGAAAACTTTACAAAAGAAAATTTTTTCAGTAAAACTAACAAAGATACATGTCTCCAGGCATTATTAGCCATTTTGCATGTGTTTTTTAGGAGTTATGTATAAATACATTTGTATTGCTTTTTTCGCATTATCTCAGGATTCTAAGATCATTACTTTCATATTGAGTAAAAAACTACTTTTTGTTTTTGCAAGCCTTACAAACTTACATAAATACATTATTACAGGCATTTTTAGATCGACACATGTTTGGTTTTGGAGTTATGTTTATATAACTTTCATATTTAGTATGACTGTTATACTGTCATAGTGAATTAAAAAAACTAGCTTGTGTCTTTGCAAACTTTACAAAATATATTTTTTCTAGTAAAACTAACAAAGATACATGTCTCCAGATATTATTAGCCATTTTAAATGTGTTTTTAGGAGTTATGTTTAAATACATTTTTATTGCTTTGTTCGCATTATCTCAGGATTCTAAAATCATTACTTTCATATTGAGTAAAAAAATACTTTTTGTTTTTGCAAACCTTACACACTCACATAAATACATTATTACAGGCATTTTTAGACATGACACATGTTTGGTTTTGGAGTTATGTTTATATACCTTTTATATTTAGTGTTATACTGTCATATTGAATAAAAAAAACTAGCTTGTGTCTTTGCAAACTTTACAAAATATCATATTTCTAGTAAAACTAACAAAGATACATATCTCCAGGCATTATTAGCCATTGTGCATGTGTTTTTAAGGAGTTAGGTTTAAATACATTTTTATTGCTTTTTTCGCATTATCTCAGGATCCTAAAATCATTACCTTCATATTGAGTAAAAAACTACTTTCTGTTTTTTCAAACCTTACAAACTCACATAAATACATTATTACAGGCATTTTTAGATCGACACATGTTTGGTTTTGGAGTTATGTTTATATAACTTTCATATTTAGTATGACTGTTATACTGTCATAGTGAATTAAAAAAACTAGCTTGTGTCTTTGCAAACTTTACAAAATATAATTTTTCTAGTAAAACTAACAAAGATACATGTCTCCAGATATTATTAGCCATTTTGCATGTGTTCTTTAGGAGTTGTGTTTAAATACATTTCTATTGCTTTTTTCGCATTATCTCAGGATTCTAAAATCATTACTTTCATATTGAGTAAAAAACTACTTTTTGTTTTTGCAAACCTTACAAACTCACATAAATACATTATTATAGGCAATTATAGACATGACACATGTTTTGTTTTGGAGTTATGTTTATATAACTTTCATATTTAGTACGACTGTTATACTGTCATAGTGAATTAAAAAAACTAGCTTGTGTCTTTGCAAACATTACAAAATATCATTTTTATAGTAAAACTAACAAAGATACATGTCTCCAGATATTATTAGCCATTTTGCATGTGTTCTTTAGGAGTTATGTTTAAATACATTTTCATTGCTTTTTTTGCATTATCTCAGGATTCTAAAATCATTACTTTCATATTGAGTAAAAAAATACTTTTTGTTTTTGCAAACTTTACACACTCACATAAATAACATTAAGGCATTTTTAGACATGACACATGTTTGGTTTTGGAGTTATGTTTATATACCTTTTATACTTAGTGTTATACTGTCATATTGAATTAAAAAAAACTAGCTTGTGTCTTTGCAAACTTTACAAAAGATAATTTTTCTAGTAAAACTAACAAAGATACATATCTCCAGTCATTATTAGCCATTTTGCATGTGTTTTTAAGGAGTTAGGTTTAAATACATTGTTATTGCTTTTTTTGCATTATCTCAGCATCCTAAAATCATCACTTTCATATTGAGTGAAAAACTACTTTCTGTTTTTTCAAACCTTACAAACTCACATAAATACATTATTACAGGCATTTTTAGACATGACACATGTTTGGTTTTGGAGTTATGTTTATATAACTTTCATATTTAGTATGACTGTTATACTGTCATAGTGAATTAAAAAAACTAGCTTGTGTCTTTGCAAACTTTACAAAATATATTTTTTCTAGTAAAACTAACAAAGATACATGTCTCCAGATATTATTAGCCATTTTAAATGTGTTTTTAGGAGTAATGTTTAAATACATTTTTATTGCTTTGTTCGCATTATCTCAGGATTCTAAAATCATTACTTTCATATTGAGTAAAAAAATACTTTTTGTTTTTGCAAACCTTACACACTCACATAAATACATTATTACAGGCATTTTTAGACATGACACATGTTTGGTTTTGGAGTTATGTTTATATACCTTTTATATTTAGTGTTATACTGTCATATTGAATAAAAAAAAACTAGCTTGTGTCTTTGCAAACTTTACAAAATATCATATTTCTAGTAAAACTAACAAAGATACATATCTCCAGGCATTATTAGCCATTGTGCATGTGTTTTTAAGGAGTTAAGTTTAAATACATTTTTATTGCTTTTTTCGCATTATCTCAGGATCCTAAAATCATTACCTTCATATTGAGTAAAAAACTACTTTCTGTTTTTTCAAACCTTACAAACTCACATAAATACATTATTACAGGCATTTTTAGATCGACACATGTTTGGTTTTGGAGTTATGTTTATATAACTTTCATATTTAGTATGACTGTTATACTGTCATAGTGAATTAAAAAAACTAGCTTGTGTCTTTGCAAACTTTACAAAATATAATTTTTCTAGTAAAACTAACAAAGATACATGTCTCCAGATATTATTAGCCATTTTGCATGTGTTCTTTAGGAGTTGTGATTAAATACATTTCTATTGCTTTTTTCGCATTATCTCAGGATTCTAAAATCATTACTTTCATATTGAGTAAAAAACTACTTTTTGTTTTTGCAAACCTTACAAACTCACATAAATACATTATTATAGGCAATTATAGACATGACACATGTTTTGTTTTGGAGTTATGTTTATATAACTTTCATATTTAGTACGACTGTTATACTGTCATAGTGAATTAAAAAAACTAGCTTGTGTCTTTGCAAACATTACAAAATATCATTTTTATAGTAAAACTAACAAAGATACATGTCTCCAGATATTATTAGCCATTTTGCATGTGTTCTTTAGGAGTTATGTTTAAATACATTTTCATTGCTTTTTTCGCATAATCTCAGGATTCTAAAATCATTACTTTCATATTGAGTAAAAAAATACTTTTTGTTTTTGCAAACTTTACACACTCACATAAATAACATTAAGGCATTTTTAGACATGACACATGTTTGGTTTTGGAGTTATGTTTATATACCTTTTATACTTAGTGTTATACTGTCATATTGAATTAAAAAAAACTAGCTTGTGTCTTTGCAAACTTTACAAAAGATAATTTTTCTAGTAAAACTAACAAAGATACATATCTCCAGTCATTATTAGCCATTTTGCATGTGTTTTTAAGGAGTTAGGTTTAAATACATTTTTATTGCTTTTTTCGCATTATCTCAGCATCCTAAAATCATCACTTTCATATTGAGTGAAAAACTACTTTCTGTTTTTTCAAACCTTACAAACTCACATAAATACATTATTACAGGCATTTTTAGACATGACACATGTTTGGTTTTGGAGTTATGTTTATATAACTTTCATATTTAGTATGACTGTTATACTGTCATAGTGAATTAAAAAAACTAGCTTGTGTCTTTGCAAACTTTACAAAATATCATTTTTTTTAGTAAAACTAACAAAGATACATGCCTCCAGGCATTATTAGCCATTTTGCATGTGTTTTTAAGGAGTTAGGTTTAAATACATTTTTATTGCTTTTTTCGCATTATCTCGGGATTCTAAAATCATTACTTTCATATTGAGTAAAAAACTACTTTCTGTTTATTCAAACCTTACAATCTCACATAAATACATTATTATAGGCAATTATAGACATGACACATGTTTTGTTTTGGAGTTATGTTTATATAACTTTCATATTTAGTATGACTGTTATACTGTCATAGTGAATTAAAAAAACTAGCTTGTGTCTTTGCAAACTTTACAAAATATCATTTTTCTAGTAAAACTAACAAAGATACATGTCTCCAGATATTATTAGCCATTTTGCATGTGTTCTTTAGGAGTTATGTTTAAATACATATTTAGTACGACTGTTATACTGTCATATTGAATAAAAAAAAAACTAGCTTGTGTCTTTGTTATCTTTACAAAAGATCATTTTTTTAAACTAACAACGTTACATGTCTCCCTAGGCATTATTAGCCATTTCGCATATGTTGTTTAGGAGTTATGTTTAAATACATTTTTATTGCTTTTTTCGCATTATCTCAAGATTCTAAGAACATTACAGTCATATTGAGTAAAAAACTACTTTTTGTGTTTGCAAAATGTAAAACTCAGTAAAACTCCCAAGGATTCATTATTTCAGGCATTATTAGCTTTTTTATGTGTAGTTTATGAGTTATGTTTACATAACTGTCATATTGAGTGTGATTTTGTCATAGTGAGTAAAACCTAATTTTTGTATTTGCAAACATTATAGTAAAACTCACATTGATACAATATTACAGGCATTTTATGTTTGGTTTTGGAGTTATATTTATACAACCTGCTTTCTGAGCCGCCACCTTTGTGGTTTGCGTGTCCCACTGATCCAGGAACTATGTTGTCCGGGGGCTTCTATGCCCCCTGGTAGGGTCCACCAAGACAAACAGGTCCTAGGTGAGGGATCAGACAAAGAGCAGCTCAAAGACCTTTATGAAAAGCACAATTGAGGACCTAGATTTTTTCTTGGGCCCAGCCGTGCTCAGCTCGAAGAGGCAACGTGGATCCCCCTTCCAGGGCTCACCACTCATGGGCTGGGTCATAGAGGGTGCAGTGTGAGCTGGGCGGCAGCCGAAGGCAGGGCACTAGGTGGTCCAATTATCGGCTACATAAGCTCGCTCTTTGGACATGGAACGTCACCTCGCTGGGAGGGAAGGAGCCTGAGCTGGTGCATGAGGTGGAGAAGTTCCCGGCTAGATATAGTTGGACTCACAGCAAGGGCTCTGGAACCTGTTCTCTCAAGAGGGGCTGGACTGAGCTGAACTTTCATTACTTGCAACGCCAGAGTGGAAGAAATTCCACACTGGCGTTGCAACTAATGAGAGGCTGGGGTGGCAGTTCTTGTTGCCCCCCGGCTCAAAGCCTGCACGTTGGACTTTAACCCAAAAGACGAGATGGTAGCTTCCCTCAGCCTTCGGGTTGGGTGACGAGTCCTGACTGTTGTTTGTGTTTACGCACCAAACAGCTGCTCAGAGTACCCACTCTTTTTGGATTCCCTTGAGGGAGTACTGGAGAGTGCTCCCTCGGGTGATTCCCTTGGTGGACTTCAACGCTCATGTTGGCAACGACAGTGAAACCTGGAGAGTCGTGATTGGGAAAAATGGCCACCCGGATCTGAACCCAAGTGGTGCTTTGTTATTGGACTTTTGTGCTTGTCACGGATTGTCCATAACAAACACAATGTTCAAACATAAGGGTGTCCATATGTGCACTTGGCACAAGGACACCCTCGGCCGCATGATTGACTTTGTAGTTGTGTCATGGGATTTGCAGCCTCATGATTTGGACACTCGGTGAAGAGAGGGGCAGAGCTTTCTACCAATCACCACCTGGTGGTGAGCTGGCTCCGATTGTAGGGGAGGAGGATGCCGCAAACGCATTGTAAGGGTCTGCTGGGAACGCCTAGCAGAGTCTCCTGAAGAACTTTGAACATGTCCGGAAGAACTTTGAACATGTCACGAGGGAGGTGCTGGACATTGAGTCTGAGTGGACCAAGTTCCTTTCCTCTCTTGTCGAGCCAGCTGATTGAAGCTGTGGCCGCAAGGTGTTTGGTGCCTGTCGTGGCGGTAATCCACCAGCAGTGAGGGATGCTGTCAAGCTGAAGAAAGAGCCATCGGGTCCTTTGGGCTCATGGGACTCCAGAGGCAGTGGGCATACCGACAGGCCAAGCGAGACCTCCTCAATCCCACCAACACGTCTTCCTATGAGGAAGCAGTGCCTGGGAAATCTGTGGTGGGCTCTCCTATTTCTGGGGCTGAGGTTGCCAAGGCTGTTAAAAAGCTCCTCGGTGGCAAGGCCCCGGGGGTGGATGTGCTCCGTCCGGAGTTCCTTAAGGCTCTGGATGCTGTGGGGCAGTCTTGGTTGACAAGACTCTGCAACATTGCGTGGACATCGGGGGCGGTACCTCTGGATTGGCAGACCGGGGTGGTGGTTCCTCTCTTTAAGAAGGGGAACCGGAGGGTGTGTTCCAACTATCGTAGATCACACTCCTCAGCCTTCCCGGTAAGGTCTATTCATGTGTACTGGAGAGGAGGAACCTCGGATCCAGGACGAACAGTGTGGTTTTCGTCCTGGTCGTGGAACAGTAGTCCAGCTCTATACTCTCGGCAGGGTCCTTGAGTGTGCATGGGAGTTTGCCCAACCAGTCTACATAAGTTTTGTGGACTTGGAGAAGACATTCAACCTTGGTCCCCCCGGTAAATCCTGTGGGGAGTGCTCAGAGAGTATGGAGTATCGGCATGTCAGATTGTGGCGGGTGTCTCCCTGTATGATCAGTGTCAGAGCTTGGTCCGCATTGCCGGCAGTATGTCGGACCGCTTTCTAGTGAGGGTTGGATTCCGCCAAGGCTGCCCTTTGTCACCGATTCTGTTCATAACTTTAATGGACAGAATATCAAGGCGCAGTCATGGCGTTGAGGGGATCCTCAACGCCATGACTGCGCCTGGTTTGGTGGCTGCAGGATTAGGTCTCTGCTTTTTGCAGATAATGTGGTCCTGATGGCTTCAACTGGCCAGGATCTTCAGCTTTCATTGGATCGGTTCGCAGTGAAGCGACTGGGATGAGAATCAGCACCTCCAAGTCCGAGTCCATGGTTCTCGCCCGGGAAAGGGTGGAGTGCCATCTCCAGGTTGGGAAAGAGATCTTGCCCCAAGTGAAGGAGTTCAAGTACCTAGGAGTCTTGTTCACGAGTGAGGATAGAGTGTATCGGGAGATCTACAGGCGGATCGGTGCGGCGTCTTCAGTAATGAGGACGCTATATCGATCCGTTGTGGTGAAGAAGGAGCTGAGCCAGAAGGAAAAGCTTTCAATTTACCGGTCGATCAACGTTCCCATCCTCAGCTATGGTCATGAGCTTTGGGTTATGACCGAAAGGACAAGGTCACGGGTACAAGCGGCCGAAATGAGTTTCCTCCGCCGGGTGGTGGGTCTCTCCTTTAGAGATAGGGTGAGAAGCTCTGTCATCCGGGAGGAATTATAAGCCATTTTATGTGTAGTTTAGGAGTTATGTTTAAATAACTGTCATATTGAGTGTGACACTGTCATAGTGAGTAAAACCTAACTTTTGTATTTGCAAACCTTACAAAAAAACGATTCTAGTAAAACTCACATTGATACATTATTACAGGCATGTTTAGACATCTTCCATGTTTGGTTTTGGAGTTATGTTTCTATAACCTGCTTTGTGAGCCGCCACCTTTGTGGTTTGCGTGTCCCACTGAGCTATGTTGTCCGGGGGCTTCCATGCCCCCTGGTAGGGTCCCCCAAGACAAACAGGTCCTAGGTGAGGAAAAAGACGAAGAGCAGCTCAAAGACCTTTATGAAAAGTACAAATCGAGGACCTAGATTTTTTCTCGCTCGGACGCGGGTCACCGTGGCTCCCCTGTGGAGCCAGGCCCAGAGGTTGGGCACGATGGCGAGCGACTGGTGCCCATGGGGCCCAGCTCAAAGAGGCAACGTGGGTCCCCCCTGCAATAGGCTCACCACTCATGGGCTGGGTCATAGAGGTCGGGTGCAGTGTGAGCTGGGCGGCAGCCGAAAGCAGGGCACTTGGCGGTCCGATTATCGGCTACATAAGCTCGCTCTTGCGACGTAGAACGTCACCTCGCAGGGAGAGAAGGAGCCTGAGCTGGTGCGCGAGGTGGAGAAGTTCCCGGCTAGATATAGTTGGACTCACTTCGACGCACAGCAAGGGCTCTGGAACCTGTTCTCATGAGGGGTTGGACTCTCTTCCACTCTGGCGTTGCAAGTAATGAGAGGCTGGGTTGACAATTCTTTTTGCCCCCCGGCTCAAAGCCTGCATGTTCCAACATGCACCCAGTAGACGAGATGGTAGCTTCCCTCCGCTTTTGGGTTGGGTGACGGGTCCTGACTGTTGTTGGCGTTTATGCACCAAACAGCAGCTCAGAGTACCCACTCTTTTTGGATTCCCTTGAGGGAGTACTGGAGAGTGCTCTGGTTCTGCTGGGGGTCTTCAACGCTCATGTTGGCAACGACAGTGAAACCTGGAGAGTCGTGATTGGGAAAAATGGCCACCCGGATCTGAACCCAAGTGGTGCTTTGTTATTGGACTTTTGTGCTCGTCACGGATTGTCCATAACAAACACAATGTTCAAACATAAGGGTGTCCATATGTGGCACCAGTGATCACTTGGCACCAGGACACCCTCGGCCGCAGTTCCATGATTGACTTTGTAGTTGTGTCATGTTTTGGATACTCGGGTGAAGAGAGGGGCGACCCTTCACCACCTGGTGAGCTAGCTCCGATGGTGGGGAAGGATGCTGGACTGACCTGGCAGGCCCAAACGCATTGTGAGAGTCTTTTGGGAATACCTAGCAGAGTCTCCTGTCAGAGAGAGTTTTTTTTTCCACCTCCGGAAGAACTTTGAACATGTCACAAAGGAGGTGCTGGACATTGAGTCTGAATGGATCATGTTCCGTGCCTCTCTTGTCGAGCCAGCTGATTGGAGCTGTGGCCGCAAGGTGTTTGGTGCCTGTCGTGGCGGTAATCCTAGAACCCGCTGGTGGCCACCAGCAGTGCGGGATGCCGTCAAGCTGAAGAAAGAGCTTATCGGGTCCTTTTGGCTAATGGGACTCCAGAGACAGCGGTCATACCGACAGGCCAAGCGAAACCTCCTCAATCCCACCAACACGTCTTCCTATGAGGAAGCATTGTCTGGGGAATCTGTGATGGGCTCTCCTATTTCTGGGGCTGAGGTTGCCAAAAGCTCCTCGGTGGCAAGGCCCCGGGGGTGGATGAGCTCCTTCTCTGCATAGTGTGGTCACGCTGGTGCTTTCTGCCTTTACCCATTCAACATATCTTTACCTGCACATTACCTACCTTCTCTGTATCATGGACTCAAGCTGGTGTTTCCTGCCTTTACTCATTCAACATATCTTTACCTGCCTACCTTCTCTGTATCCTGGCGTCTAGCTGGTGTTTCCTGCCTTTACCCATTCAACATATCTTTACCTGCACATTACCTACCTTCCCCGCATCCTGTGGTCCACTGGTGCTTCTTTCTTTCACCATACAACATATCTTCACCCGCACATACCTACCTTGTCTGCATTGCCTCGACCACACCTGCGCTTCCTTCTTTCACCCATTCAACATACCTTCACCCGCACATTACCTACCTTCTCTGCATAGTGGGGTCACACTGGTGCTTCCTGCCTTTACCCATTCAACATATCTTCACCCGCACATTACCTACTTGCTCTGCATTTTCGGGTCACGCTGGTGCTTCCTGCCATCACCCAGTCAACATATCTTTACCTGCGAATGATCTACTTTTTCTGCATCCTGGGGTGAAACAGGTGCTTCCTTCTTTGACCCAGTCAACATATCTTTACCTGCACATTACCTACCTTCTCTGTATCCTAGAGTCAAACTGGTGCTTCGGTCCCTAATAAGAAGGTCCACAAAGGAACAGAAGAGTCATTGATTTAAGGCACAAAATTGGGGAAATGACAAGTCAAATTCCTGAACAGAGGTGAGAAACGGGGTAAAATATCCTATTAGTATTTAACAGTTTCAAGAGGATTTACCTTTGAACAAATTCCAATGTCCGAGCACCTTCCTCTTGGTATTCCAAGTTGAACACATAGTAGGTGGCAAGAAGGGCAGCAAGCCCTGAGATGAAGCTAGGTTGGACGCCTTCGCAGATGACATCACCTTCCATGCTGATCATCCAACGTTTTATTGTGACTTTGTCACCAGCAACTGGTGACAAAGTTCCTAAACAGTATCCAATATGGGTAGTATTTTAAAAGTATTTGGAATGGCCACCTCACTCGCTCTCTCTTTACTCTGTTTACATCTAGTCTCCTAAGGCAGTGGTTCTCAAATGGGGGTACGCGTACTCCTGGGGGTCCGTGAATTTTTTTTTAAATATTCTAAAAATAGCAACAATTCAAAAATCCTTTATAAATATACTTATTGAATAATACTTCGACAAAATATGAATGTAAGTTCATAAACTGAACATCTAATCAAGTAGGCTATTCCATTCATTACCATAAAGCCAGAGTTTCCCCCATGCCATGATGGTTTGACCCTACCTGGCGGTGCCACACGGCACCAACTGTCAATCAACTATCCATGTAGAAAACCATGGAGGCTTGGTTAAAGCGTAGCAGTAATGCAGCTGAGACATGTGGACATGTTCCATAAATATTGATGTTAAAGATTTCTTTTTTTGTGAAGAAATGTTGAGAATGAAGTTCATGAATCCAGATGGATCTCTATTACAATCCCCAAAGAGGGCACTTTAAGTTGATTACTTCTATGTGTAAAAATCTTTATTTATAATTGAATCACTTGTTTATTTTTCAACAAGTTTTTAGTTATTTTTATATCTTTTTTTCCAAATAGTTCAAGAAAGACCTCAACAAATGAGCAATATTTTGCACTGTTATACATTTTAATAAATCAGAAACTGATGACATAGTGCTGTATTTTACTTCTTTATCTCTTTTTTTCAACCAAAAATGCTTTGCTCTGATTAGGGGGTACTTGAATTTAAAAAATGTTCACAGGGGTACATCACTGAAAAAAGGTTGAGAACCACTGTCTTAAGGCAGTGGTTCTCAACCTTTTTTCAGTGCTGTGAACATTTTTTTAATGCAAGTAGACCTCCATGTCTTCATAACAGGAATATCCTAAATTCTCAAGTTGCATATCACAATAGTCATCATCAGTGTTAATAACACAAGAGCTGCTTGGATTTGCTGTTGAGCAAGTCAAACTTCGTTCAGTGTAGCCGTAGTGCTTCCTTGACGCGTGCGATGTGAAAGTAGACTTGACTGTAAATCTTTTTTCACATTGACTGAAGGGGCACGCGACTGTCCTACCTTCGGTAATATGACTTTTCAAATGCAGGAGAAGGGCCCGTATATCACATGAGACAATATTACAAGGTAAACCTTCTGCGCTATACATATCAGTCCTACTCTTGCCATATTTATGACGACGGCTGTGTGTTTTGAAGGCTGAGAAGTTGGAAAAAACTCTTGTGCATTTAGGGAAAGCACACTTAAACGATGCATTACGCATACAACTATGACTTCGCATGTGTCTAACATACGCAAATACATTGCAAGTCGTAGCACATATGTTGCAAGTTATCATCTTTTTATGATGACTATGACAAAAAAGAAGAAAACTTAGCTAGCTAGCATGCGGCGGTACATGCGCGTGATCAACGATAGTGTCTGTGATGCTGACTGTGACGCTATGTCATTTCGGACTTTATAAATATATATTTAAAGTAATTCAAACAGAAAATGACACATCAAGGTACAAGTGACTCTTACCTTGTTATCAAAAACACACGATGCAGTAGGATGGATTTAGCAGGGGCGGCCAGGTGAAATGAAGCTCGGTTGGACGAATTGTGGGCGGACCCAAGAAACAAGTCTGAAAATACTGAATTGCACTGTAGGTTTTACAGTAACTTACTGCTGGTTGATATTTTTTGTAAAATGCAACAAAATGTACAGTACTTAACTGCATTTAAGAAAAACAGTATATAACTGTAATTTTTTTTGTATTTTTACAGTAATTTTTTACAGTGTAAGGTCATCCTGGAGGAACTCACAGTAAAGCCGCTGCTCCTCCACATTGAGAGGAGCCAGATGAGGTGGTTCGGGCATCTGCTCAGGATGCCACCCGAACGCCTCCCAGGGGAGGTGTTTAGGGCAAGTCCGACCGGCAGGAGGCCACGGGGAAGACCCAGGACACATTGGGAACACTATGTCTTCCGGCTGGCCTGGGAACGCCTCGGGATCCCCCGAGAAGAGCTGGACGAAGTGGCTGGAGAGAGGGAAGTTTGGGCTTCTCTGCTTAGGCTGCGGCCCCCGCAACCCGACCATAACCCGACCATAAGCGGAAGAAAATGGATGGATTTAGTATGACAGGTATACTGTCATATTGAGTACAAAAACTAACTAAACCTTACACAATATATTGTTCCTAGTAAAACTCACAAAGATACATATCTCCAGGCATTATTAGCCATTTTGCATGTGTGGTTAAGGAGTTATGTTTAAATAACTGTCAGATTAGGGCAGGGGTGGGCAATTAATTTTTACCGGGGGCCGCATGAGCAACCCGAACACTGCTGGAGGGCCACATCGACAATATTTCAATTACATTTTGCTCAATATTATTTTTGATATATACCGTAAGATAAATAATAATAATAATAATAATAATAATAATAATAATAATAATAATAATAATTAATAATAATAGTAATACTTCAACATAGTGTGTGTAACAGCATTCCATGACTAATATAAATAAATTAACATTAATAATAAATGACAGTAAAATAAGCACACGTATGACTGAGGAGTCATAGTGTAACTTTGTGTGGTGTTTGAGTTGTCCGACTTTTTGTGTGGCCATAAACGCACCAGTGGTTTAGTGCTATGCGTGTTGGTGACAGATGACAAGTTAGTTTTGGCCTGGTTTGTACGGCAGAAAATTACTAGTTTTTCTAGATAGAAGTGTTTTACTCATGTTTTTGGTGTGGTTATGTCCGAATATAAACAGTTTTGCTCAATAAAGTGTTCGATATAATTCCTGTCCTCGAAGCATCTCGATAGACGTTACAATAATTGAACGGTGTTCAATTGAACGGTGTTGACGAACACCGTTAGGGCCGCTTGTTGTCACTGTCACTCAAAGTTGCATTGCAAAATTACATAGAATAAATAGGTTTATTTTGTTTACAATTCAGATGGGATTTGATTTGGTGCGCGGCATATATTTTGCTACGCGCAGCGGACGCTTGAGCAGTGCGCAATTGCGCAGGCACGCACCTTAGCGGGAACGTTGCTTGGCAGTCCATGTCTTCTTGGAAACACGCCATTCTTCATCAACTTTTCTCTTTTTAGCATCTCGGGTGTAAAGCGTGCATCACTTGTCGCTGCATGTGCACCTTCACTCGCAGGTTACACACGGACACACGCCCATAAATAATACTTTTCAAAATAAAAGCAGCACAGTTGTATTGCACGCACGACATAGATGTTTTTTCAACTTTATTTTGTAATTTGTTATTGCAGCTGTTCACATTCACTCACAATCATGCACACGCATACGTCCACACGGAAGTAATACAAATAACGATTTTCAAAACAAAAGCAGCACCGTTGTATTGCACACTCGACATAGATACTTTTGTAAATTTATTTTGTAATTTATAATTGGCCTCACACGGGCCGGACAGGGATGCACAAAGGGCCAGATGTGGCCCGCGGGCCGCAGAATGCCCAGGTCTGGATTAGGGTAAACACAACCCTAACCATAAACACAACAGAACAAATACCCAGAACCCTTTGTAGCACTTAATCTTCCGGGACGCTACAAGGTGTGTGTGTGTGGGGGGGAGGTTTGGTGGTAGCGGGGGTGTATTTTGTAGCGTCCCGAAAGAGTTAGTGCTGCAAAGGATTCTGGGTATTTGTTCTGTTGTGTTTAAGTTGTGTTACGGTGCAAATGTTCTCCCGAAAAGTGTTTGGCATTCTTGTTTGGTGTGGGTTCACAGTGTGGCGTATATTTCTAACAGTGTTAAAGTTTTTTATACTGGCACCCTCAGTGTAACCTGTATCGCTGTTGATGAAGTATGTGTTGCATTCATTTGTGTATGCGTACTGAAGACGCACATATCTTGTGACTGGGTCTGAACGATGTTAGAATTGGGTGGACGAGATAAGTCATATCTCGTCCACCCAATTCTAACATCGTTCAGACCCAGTCTGACCCAACTTTCGTTCGATAATGAAAGTTGCCTCAGCTCAAAGCCTGAGCCCCGACATTAAAGAACTAGCATACAAGAAAAGATGCCAGGTAATTGGCTTGGGCACATCAAATTAGATCAGTGTGTTGCAAACTGAGCAGTTTAAAGTCCTGAATGGTTGTTTTATTCATTGTTATTTTATTTTCAAATGTATTAGCCTGTGGAAAAAGTTAATGTTGATATTTACCTCAGAAGGCTGCAAATAGAAAAGAGGCATTCGATTTTTATTTAAATTGTATTTGATATGCAATTGATATTTTTTAATTATTATTATTATTATTTGAAACTCGATTTTGCATGTCAGTATAAAGGTATATAAGCCTTGCTTGTTCAATATTCAATGCAAAACTTGTTTGGGTCCCTATTAAAAGGTTTATTTGTTCAACCTTGGCCCGCGGCTTTGTTCAGTTTTAAACTTTGGCCCACTCTGTATTTGAGTTTGACACCCCTGATATATAGTATGACAGCTATACTGTTAAAATGAGTAAAAAAACTAACTTGTGTCCGTCATAAAACCCAATTTTTGTATTTGTAAAACTTACAAAAAAAACGGATTCTAGTAAAACTCACATGGATTCAATATTACAGGCATTTTTAGACATTTTGCATGTTTGGTTTAGGAGTTGTGTTTGAATACATTTTTATTGCTTTTTTCGCATTATCTCAGGATTCTAAGAACATTACTTTCATATTGAGTAAAAAACTAATTTTTGTTTTTGCAAACCTTACAAAACATTTTTTTCCAGTAAAACTCACAAAGATACATTTCTCCAGGCATTATTAGCCATTTTTCATGTGTGGTTTACGAGTTATATTTAAATAACTGTCATATTGAGTGTGACACTGTCATAGTGAGTAAAACCTAATTTTTGTATTTGCAAACCTTACAAAAAAAACCGATTCTAGTAAAACTCACATTGATACAATATTACAGGCATGTTTAGACATATTGCATGTTTGGTTTTGGAGTTATGTTTATACAACCCATTTTCTGAACCGCCACCTTTGTGGTTTGCGTTTCCCACTGATCCTATAAGCTATGTTGTCCGAGGGCTTCTATGCCCCCTGGTAGGGTCCCTCAAGACAAACAGGTCCGAGGTGAGGGATCAAACAAAGAGAAGCTCAAAGACCTTTATGAAAAGTACAAATCGAGGACCTAGATTTTTTCTCGCCCGGGCACGGGTCACCGTGGCTCCCCTGTGGAGCCAGGCGCAGAGGTGGGGCACGATGGCGAGCAACTGGTGGCCGGGCGTGTCCCCATGGGGCCCTGCTGGGCTCAGCTCGAAGAGGCAACGTGGGTCAACCATCCAATGGGCTCACCACTCATGGGCCAATTGAGGTCAAAAGTTGAATGCAGTGTGAACTGGGCGGCAGCCGAAGGCAGGGCACTTGGCGGTCCGATTATCGGCTACATAAGCTCGCTCTTGGGACGTGGAATGTCACCTCGCTGGGAGGGAAGGAGCCTGAGCTGGTGCGCGAGGTGGAGAAGTTCCGGCTAGATATAGTTGGACTCACTTCGACGCACAGCAAGGGCTCTGAAACCTGTTCTCTCAAGAGGGGCTGGACTCTATTCCACTCTGGCGTTGCAAGCAATGAGAGGCTGGGGTGGCAATTGTTGTTGCTCAAAACCTGCACGTTGGACTTTATTAACCCAGTAGACGAGATGGTAGCTTCCCTCCGCCTTCGGGTTGGGTGACGGGTCCTGACTGTTGTTTGTGTTTACGCAGCAAACAGCAGCTCAGAGTACCCAATCTTTTTGGATTCCCTTGAGGGAGTACTGGAGAGTGCTCCCTCGGGTGATTCCCTTGTTCTGTTGGGGGACTTCAATGCTCATGTTGGCAACGACAGTGAAACCTGGAGAGTTGTGATTGGGAAAAATGGCCACCTGGATCTGAACCCAAGTGGTGCTTTGTTATTGGACTTTTGTGCTCGTCACGGATTGTCCATAACAAACACAATGTTCAAACATAGGGGTGTCTATATGTGTACTTGGCACCAGGACACCCTCGGCCGCAGTTCCATGATTGACTTTGTAGTTGTGTCATGGGATTTGCGGCCTCATGTTTTGGACACTCTGGTGAAGAGAGGGGCAGAGCTTTCTACCGATCATCACCTGGTGGTGAGCTGGCTCCGATGGTGGGAGAGGATGCCGGACAGACCTAGCAGGCCCAAACACATTGTGAGGGTCTGCTGGGAACGCCTAGCAGAGTCTCCTGTCAGAGAGAGTTTCAAATTCCACCCCCGGAAGAACTTTGAACATGTCACGAGGGAGGTGCTGGACATTGAGTCTGAGTGGACCATGTTCCGTGCCTCTCTTGTCGAGCCGGCTGATTGGAGCTGTGGCCGCAAGGTGTTTGCTGCCTGTCGTGGCGGTAATCCCAGAACCCGCTGGTGGCCACCAGCAGTGAGGGATTCCGTCAAGCTGAAGAAAGAGCCTATCGGGTCCTTTTGGCTCATGGGACTCCAGAGGCAGCGGGCATACCGACAGGCCAAGCGAGACCTCCTCAATCTATGAGGAAGCAGTGCCTGGGGAATCTGTGGTGGGCTCTCCTATTTCTGGGGATGAGGTTGCCAAGGTAGTTAAAAAGCTCCTGGTGGTGAGCTCCGTCCGGAGTTCCTTAAGGCTCTGGATACTGTAAGGCTGTCTTGGTTGACAAGACTCTGCAACATTGCGTGGACATTGGGGGCGGTACCTCTGGATTGGCAGACCGGGGTGGTGGTTCCTCTCTTTAAGAAGGGGAACCGGAGGGTGTGTTCCAACTATCGTGGATCACACTCCTCAGCCTTCCCGGTAAGGTCTATTCATGTGTACTGGAGAGGAGGAACCTCGGATCCAGGACGAACAGTGTGGTTTTCGTCCTGGTCGTGGAACGGTAGACCAGCTCTATACTCTCGGCAGGGTCCTTGAGTGTGCATGGGAGTTTGCTTTGTGGACTTGGAGAAGACATTGGACCGTGGCCCCCCCGGGAAGTCCTGTGGGGAGTGCTCAGAGAGTATGTCTGATTGTGGCGGGTGGCTCCCTGTATGATCTGTGTCAGAGCTTGGTCCGCATTGCCGGCAGTAAGTCGGACCCCTTTCCAGTGAGGGTTGGACTCCGCCAAGGCAGCCCTTTGTCACCGATTCTGTTCATAACTTTTATGGACAGAATTTCTAGGCGCAGTCATGGCGTTGAGGGGATCCGGTTTGGTGGCTGCAGGATTAGGTCTCTGCTTTTTGCAGATGATGTGGTCCTGATGGCTTCAACTGGCCAGGATTTTCAGCTCTCATTGGATCGGTTCGCAAACAAGTGTGAAGCGACTGGGATGAGAATCAGCACCTCCAAGTTCGAGTCTATGGTTCTCGCCCGGGAAAGGGTGGAGTGCCATCTCCAGATTGGGGAGGAGATCTTGCCCCAAGTGGAGGAGTTCAAGTACCTAGCATTCTTGTTCACGAGTGAGGATAGAGTGGATCGGGAGATCCACAGGCGGATCGGTGCGGCGTCTTCAGCAATGAGGACGCTATATCGATCCGTTGTGGTGAAAAAGGAGCTGAGCCAGAAGGAAATGCTCTCAATTTACCGGTCAGTCTACGTTCCCAGCTCTGGGTTATGACCGAAAGGACAAGGTCACGGGTACAAGCAGCCGAAATGAGTTTCCTCTGCCGGGTGGTGGGTCTCCCTTAGAGATAGGGTGAGAAGCTCCGTCATCCGGGAGGAACTCAGTGTAAAGCCGCTGTTCCTCCACATTGAGAGGAGCCAGATGAGGTGGTTCGGGCATCTGCTCAGGATCCCACCCGAACGCCTCCCTAGGGGGGTGTTTAGGGCAAGTCCGACCGGCAGGAGGCCACGGGGAAGACCTAGGATTTATGTCTCCCGGCTGGCCTGGGAACGCCTCGGAATACCCCGAGAAGAGCTGGACGAAGTGGCTGGTTGAGAGGGAAGTCTGGGCTATTCTGCTTAGGCTGTGCCCCCGCAACCCGACCTCGGATAAGCGAAATAAAATGAATGGATTTATGACAGTTTACTGTCAGATTGAGTACAAAAACTAACTAAACCTTACACAATATATTGTTTCTAGTAAAACTCACAAATATACATATCTCCAGGCATTATTAGCCATTTTGCATGTGTGGTTTAGGAGTTGTGTTTAAATAACTGTCAGATTGAGTGTGACAGTATACTGTCATACTGAGTAAAACCCATATTTTGTATTTGCAAACCTTACAAAAAACAACTAAATCTAGTTGTACTCACACAGTACAATATTACAGGCATTTTTAGACATAATGCATGTTTGGTTTTAGAGTTATGTTTATATAACTTTCATATTTAGTATGACAGTTATACTGTCATATTGAATAAAAAAAACAACTTGTGTCTTTGCAAACCTTACAAAAGACCATTTTCTTGTAAAACTAACGTCTCTAGGCATTATTAGCCATTTTGCATGTGTTGTTTGAGTTATGTTTAAATAACTGTCATCTTGAGTGTGACAGTATACTGTCATAAAACCCATTTTTGTATTTGCAACCCTGATTCTAGTAAAACTCATATATATACAATATTATAGGCAGATTTGGACATAATGCATGTTTGGTTTTGGAGTTATGTTTATTTAACTTTCATATATAGTATAGGACTGTTATATTGAGTAAAAAAACTAAATTGTGTTGGTCATAAAACCCAATTTTTGTATTTGCAAACCTTACAACTGATTCAAATAAAACTCACATGGATTCAATATTACAGGCATTTTAGACATTTTGCATGTTTGGTTTAGGAATTATGTTGGAATACAGTTTTATGGCTTTTTTCGCATTATCTCAGGATTTTAAGAACATTACTGACATATTGAGTAAAAAAATATTTTTTTTGTTTGCAAGCCTTAAAAAAGCATATGTTTCGAGTAAAACTCACAAAAATGCATTATTTCAGGCATTGTTAATCATTTTTCATGTGTAGTTTAAGAGTTATGTTTAGATAACTGTCATATTAAGATACATTTCTTCACGCATTATTAGACATGTTTCATGAGTGGTTAGAATGTATAATTAAATAACTGTCATATTGAGTGTGGCAGTTATACTGTCATTGTGTGTAAAACCTAATTTTTGTATTTGCAAACCTTACAAAAACAACTGATTCTAGTAAAACTTCCATAGATTCAATATTAGAGGCATTTTTAGACATTTTAAAAGTTGTATTTGAATGCATTTTTATTGCTTTTTTCGCATTATCTCAGGATTCTAAGAACATTACTTTCATATTGAGTAAAAAACTACTTATTGTTTTTGCAAACCTTACAAACTCACATAAATACATTATTACAGGCTTTTTGGACACGACACAAGTTTGGTTTTGGAGTTATCTTTTTATAACTTTCATATATAGTATGACTGTTATTGTCAGAAAAATTGTATTTAAATTATCAAAAAACTTTCCGTTTGTGAGTTTCCAATGAACAGACAAGAAGCTGTCTCTGCGGCAACAAGCCAAATGCTTGGAAGATTCCGCTGTGTACGATGGAATCAGACGGGAGGGGTCATCCATTGTCCTCCAAAACCTGCCAAAGCTGAATCCACGACAAGCCCAAGCCCGAGGGATCTTCTTCTTTTGTCTTCTAATGTGACCGAAAACAAGGACTGTTTACATACTACCCATTCCTGTTGAGACAGGTGTTGTTGTGTAAACATTGAACATCTAAATAAAAGAGAGGACGAAAACCTTCTTCGTCAGAGCGTGGTGCAGGACTGTTCAGAAAGTACAGTGGCCATGTCTCTCCTCAATATTGAGTCCAAATTTAATTCTGTCTCTGTTTGATTCCTTGTCTTTTGTCTTGTTTAATAGATGTCATCAGTGTTTGAACCTAATAGTTATACTGTCATATTGAATTAAAAAAAACTAGCTTGTTCCTTTGCAAACTTTACAAAAGATAATTTTTCTAGTAAAACTAACAAAGATACATGTCTCCAGGCATTATTAGCCATTTTGCATGTGTTTTTTAGGAGTTTTGTTTAAATACATTTTTATTGCTTTTTTTTGCATTATCTCAGGATTCTAAAATCATTACTTTCATATTGAGTAAAAAACTACTTTTTGGTTTTGCAAACCTTACAAACTCACATAAATACATTATTACAGGCATTTTTAGACATGACACATGTTTGGTTTTGGAGTTAGGTTTATATAACTTTTATATTTAGTATGACTGTAATACTGTCATATTGAATTAAAAAAAACTAGCTTGTGTCTTTGGAAACTTTACATAAGATAATTTTTCTAGTAAAACTAACAAAGATACATGTCTCCAGGCATTATTAGCCATTTTGCATGTGTTTTTTAGGAGTTATGTTTGAATACATTTTTATTGCTTTTTTCGCATGATCTCAGGATTCTAAGATCATTACTTTCATATTGAGTAAAAAACTACTTTTTGTTTTTGCAAACCTTACAAACTCACATAAATACATTATTACAGGCATTTTTAGACATGACACATGTTTGCTTTTGAAGTTATGTTTAGATAACATTCATAATTAGTATGACTGTTATACTGTCATATTGAATTAAAAAAACTAGCTTTGTCTTTGCAAACTTTACATAAGATAATTTTTCTAGTAAAACTAACAAAGATACGTGTCTCCAGGCATTTTTAGCCATTTTGCATGTGTTTTTTAGGAGTTATGTTTGAATACATTGTTATTGCTTTTTTCGCATTATCTCAGGATTCTAAGATCATTACTTTCATATTGAGTAAAAAACTACTTTTTGTTTTTGCAAACCTTACAAACTCACATAAGTACATTATTACAGGCATTTTTAGACATGACACATGTTTGGTTTTGGAGTTATGTTTATATGACTTTTATATTTAGTATGACTGTTATACTGTCATATTGAATAAAAAAAAAACTAGCTTGTGTTTTTGCAAACTTTACATAAGATAATTTTTCTAGTAAAACTAACAAAGATACATGTCTCCAGGCATTATTAGCCATTTTGCATGTGTTTTTTAGGAGTTATGTTTGAATACATTTTTATTGCTTTTTTCGCATTATCTCAGGATTCTAAAATCATTACTTTCATATTGAGTAAAAAACTACTTTTTGTTTTTGAAAACCTTACAAACTCACATAAATACATTATTATAGGCAATTTTAGATGTGACACATGTTTGGGTTTGGAGTTATGTTTATATGACTTTTATATTTAGTATGACTGTTATACTGTCATATTGAATAAAAAAAAAACTAGCTTGTGTTTTTGCAAACTTTACATAAGATAATTTTTCTAGTAAAACTAACAAAGATACATGTCTCCAGGCATTATTAGCCATTTTGCATGTGTTTTTTAGGAGTTATGTTTGAATACATTTTTTATTGCTTTTTTCGCATTATCTCAGGATTCTAAAATCATTACTTTCATATTGAGTAAAAAAACTACTTTTTGTTTTTGAAAACCTTACAAACTCACATAAATACATTATTATAGGCAATTTTAGATGTGACACATGTTTGGTTTTGGAGTTATATTAATATATAACTTTCATTTTTAGTATGACTGTTATACTGTCATATTGAATTAAAAAAAAACAGCTTTGTCTTTGCAAACTTTACATAAGATAATTTTTCTAGTAAAACTAACAAAGATGCATGTCTCCAGGCATTATTAGCCATTTTGCATGTGTTGTTTAGGAATTAGGTTTAAATACATTTTTATTGCTTTTTTCGCATTATCTCAGGATTCTAAGATCATTACTTTCATATTGAGTAAAAAACTACTTTTTGTTTTTGCAAACCTTACAAACTCACATAAATACATTATTACAGGCATTTTTAGACATGACACATGTTTGCTTTTGAAGTTATGTTTAGATAACTTTCATAATTAGTATGACTGTTATACTGTCATATTGAATAAAAAAAACTAGCTTTGTCTTTGCAAACTTTACATAAGATATTTTTTCTAGTAAAACTAACAAAGATATGTGTCTCCAGGCATTTTTAGCCATTTTGCATGTGTTTTTTAGGAGTTATGTTTAAATACATTTTTATTGCTTTTTTCGCATTATCTCAGGATTCTAAGATCATTACTTTCATATTGAGTAAAAAACTACTTTTTGTTTTTGCAAACCTTACAAACTCACATAAATACATTATTACAGGCATTTTTAGACATGATACATGTTTGCTTTTGAAGTTATGTTTAGATAACTTTCATAATTAGTATGACTGTTATACTGTCATATTGAATAAAAAAAACTAGCTTTGTCTTTGCAAACTTTACATAAGATATTTTTTCTAGTAAATCTAACAAAGATATGTGTCTCCAGGCATTTTTAGCCATTTTGCATGTGTTTTTTAGGAGTTATGTTTAAATACATTTTTATTGCTTTTTTCGCATTATCTCAGGATTCTAAGATCATTACTTTCATATTGAGTAAAAAACTACTTTTTTTTTTGCAAACCTTACAAACTCACATAAATACATTATTACAGGCATTTTTAGACATGACACATGTTTGCTTTTGAAGTTATGTTTAGATAACTTTCATAATTAGTATGACTGTTATACTGTCATATTGAATTAAAAAAACTAGCTTTGTCTTTGCAAACTTTACATAAGATAATTTTTCTAGTAAAACTAACAAAGATACATGTCTCCAGGCATTATTAGCCATTTTGCATGTGTTTTTTAGGAGTTATGTTTAAATACATTTTTATTGCTTTTTTCGCATTATCACAGGATTGTATGATCATTACTTTCATATTAAGTAAAAAACTACTTTTTGTTTTTGCAAACCTTACAAACTCACATAAATACATTATTACAGGCATTTTTAGACATGACACATGTTTGCTTTTGAAGTTATGTTTAGATAACTTTCATAATTAGTATGACTACTGTCATATTGAATAAAAAAAACTAGCTTTGTCTTTGCAAACTTTACATAAGATAATTTTTTCTAGTAAAACTAACAAAGATACGTGTCTCCAGGCATTATTAGCCATTTTGCATGTGTTGTTTAGGAATTATGTTTAAATACATTTTTATTGCTTTTTTCGCATTATCTCAGGATTCTAAGAACATTACTTTCATATTGAGTAAAAAACTACTTTTTGTTTTTGCAAACCTTACAAACTCACATAAATACATTATTACAGGCATTTTTAGACATGACACATGTTTGCTTTTGAAGTTATGTTTAGATAACTTTCATAATTAGTATGACTGTTATACTGTCATATTGAATAAAAAAAACTAGCTTTGTCTTTGCAAACTTTACATAAGATATTTTTTCTAGTAAAACTAACAAAGATACGTGTCTCCAGGCATTTTTAGCCATTTTGCATGTGTTGTTTAGGAATTATGTTTAAATACATTTTTATTGCTTTTTTCGCATTATCTCAGGATTCTAAGAACATTACTTTCATATTGAGTAAAAAACTACTTTTTGTTTTTGCAAACCTTACAAACTCACATAAATACATTATTACAGGCATTTTTAGACATGACACATGTTTGCCTTTGAAGTTATGTTTAGATAACTTTCATAATTAGTATGACTACTGTCATATTGAATAAAAAAAAATAGCTTTGTCTTTGCAAACCTTACATAAGATAATTTTTTCTAGTAAAACTAACAAAGATACGTGTCTCCAGGCATTATTAGCCATTTTGCATGTGTTGTTTAGGAATTATGTTTAAATACATTTTTATTGCTTTTTTCGCATTATCTCAGGATTCTAAGATCATTACTTTCATATTGAGTAAAAAACTACTTTTTGTTTTTGCAAACCTTACAAACTCACATAAATACATTATTACAGGCATTTTTAGACATGACACATGTTTGCTTTTGAAGTTATGTTTAGATAACTTTCATAATTAGTATGACTGTTATACTGTCATATTGAATAAAAAAAACTAGCTTTGTCTTTGCAAACTTTACATAAGATAATTTTTCTAGTAAAACTAACAAAGATACGTGTCTCCAGGCATTTTTAGCCATTTTGCATGTGTTTTTTAGGAGTTATGTTTAAATACATTGTTATTGCTTTTTTCGCATTATCTCAGGATTCTAAGATCATTACTTTCATATTTAGTAAAAAACTACTTTTTGTTTTTGCAAACCTTACAAACTCACATAAATACATTATTACAGGCATTTTTAGACATGACATATGTTTGGTTTTGGAGTTATGTTAATATAACTTTTATATTTAGTATGACTGTTATACTGTCATATTGAATTAAAAAAAAACTAGCTTGTGTCTTTGCAAACTTTACATAAGATAATTTTTCTAGTAAAACTAACAAAGATACATGTCTCCAGGCATTATTAGCCATTTTGCATGTGTTTTTTAGGAGTTATGTTTAAATACATTTTTATTGCTTTTTTCGCATTATCTCAGGATTGTATGATCATTACTTTCATATTAAGTAAAAAACTACTTTTTGTTTTTGCAAACCTTACAAACTCACATAAATACATTATTACAGGCATTTTTAGACATGACACATGTTTGGTTTTGGAGTTATGTTTATATAACTTTTATATTTAGTATGACTGTTGTACTGTCATATTGAATAAAAAAAAACTAGCTTGTGTCTTTTCAAACTTTACAAAAGATAATTTTTCTAGTAAAACTAACAAAGATACATGTCTCCAGGCATTATTAGCCATTTTGCATGTGTTTTTTAGGAGTTATGTTTGAATACATTTTTATTGCTTTTTTCGCATTATCTCAGGATTCTAAGATCATTACTTTCATATTGAGTAAAAAACTACTTTTTGTTTTTGCAAACCTTACAAACTCACATAAATACATTATTACAGGCATTTTTAGACATGACACATGTTTGCTTTTGAAGTTATGTTTAGATAACTTTCATAATTAGTATGATTACTGTCATATTGAATAAAAAAAACTAGCTTTGTCTTTGCAAACTTTACATAAGATAATTTTTTCTAGTAAAACTAACAAAGATACGTGTCTCCAGGCATTATTAGCCATTTTGCATGTGTTGTTTAGGAATTATGTTTAAATACATTTTTATTGCTTTTTTCGCATTATCTCAGGATTCTAAGATCATTACTTTCATATTGAGTAAAAAACTACTTTTTGTTTTTGCAAACCTTACAAACTCACATAAATACATTATTACAGGCATTTTTAGACATGACACATGTTTGCTTTTGAAGTTATGTTTAGATAACTTTCATAATTAGTATGACTGTTATACTGTCATATTGAATAAAAAAAAACTAGCTTTGTCTTTGCAAACTTTACATAAGATATTTTTTCTAGTAAAACTAACAAAGATACATGTCTCCAGGCATTATTAGCCATTTTGCATGTGTTTTTTAGGAGTTATGTTTGAATACATTTTTATTGCTTTTTTCGCATTATCTCAGGATTCTAAGATCATTACTTTCATATTGAGTAAAAAACTACTTTTTGTTTTTGCAAACCTTACAAACTCACATAAATACATTATTACAGGCATTTTTAGACATGACACATGTTTGCTTTTGAAGTTATGTTTAGATAACTTTCATAATTAGTATGACTACTGTCATATTGAATAAAAAAAACTAGCTTTGTCTTTGCAAACTTTACATAAGATAATTTTATCTAGTAAAACTAACAAAGATACGTGTCTCCAGGCATTATTAGCCATTTTGCATGTGTTGTTAAGAAATTATGTTTAAATACATTTTTATTGCTTTTTTCGCATTATCTCAGGATTCTAAGATCATTACTTTCATATTGAGTAAAAAACTACTTTTTGTTTTTGCAAACCTTACAAACACATAAATACATTATTACAGGCATTTTTAGACATGACACATGTTTGCTTTTGAAGTTATGTTTAGATAACTTTCATAATTAGTATGACTGTTATACTGTCATATTGAATAAAAAAAACTAGCTTTGTCTTTGCAAACTTTACATAAGATATTTTTTCTAGTAAAACTAACAAAGATATGTGTCTCCTGGCATTTTTAGCCATTTTGCATGTGTTTTTTAGGAGTTATGTTTAAATACATTGTTATTGCTTTTTTCGCATTATCTCAGGATTGTATGATCATTACTTTCATATTAAGTAAAAAACTACTTTTTGTTTTTGCAAACCTTACAAACTCACATAAATACATTATTACAGGCATTTTTAGACATGACACATGTTTGGTTTTGGAGTTAGGTTTATATAACTTTTATATTTAGTATGACTGTTGTACTGTCATATTGAATAAAAAAAAACTAGCTTGTGTCTTTGCAAACTTTACATAAGATAATTTTTCTAGTAAAACTAACAAAGATACATGTCTCCAGGCATTATTAGCCATTTTGCATGTGTTTTTTAGGAGTTATGTTTAAATACATTTTTATTGCTTTTTTCGCATTATCTCAGGATTGTATGATCATTACTTTCATATTAAGTAAAAAACTACTTTTTGTTTTTGCAAACCTTACAAACTCACATAAATACATTATTACAGGCATTTTTAGACATGACACATGTTTGGTTTTGGAGTTAGGTTTATATAACTTTTATATTTAGTATGACTGTTGTACTGTCATATTGAATAAAAAAAAACTAGCTTGTGTCTTTGCAAACTTTACATAAGATAATTTTTCTAGTAAAACTAACAAAGATACATGTCTCCAGGCATTATTAGCCATTTTGCATGTGTTTTTTAGGAGTTATGTTTGAATACATTTTTATTGCTTTTTTCGCATTATCTCAGGATTCTTTCTTCTTTCTTTCTTTCTTACTTTCATATTGAGTAAAAAACTACTTTTTGTTTTTGCAAACCTTACAAACTCACATAAATACATTATTATAGGCAATTTTAGATGTGACACATGTTTGGTTTTGGAGTTATATTAATATATAACTTTCATTTTTAGTATGACTGTTATACTGTCATATTGAATTAAAAAAAACCAGCTTTGTCTTTGCAAACTTTACATAAGATAATTTTTCTAGTAAAACTAACAAAGATACATGTCTCCAGGCATTATTAGCCATTTTGCATGTGTTTTTTAGGAGTTATGTTTGAATACATTTTTATTGCTTTTTTCGCATTATCTCAGGATTGTATGATCATTACTTTCATATTAAGTAAAAAACTACTTTTTGTTTTTGCAAACCTTACAAACTCACATAAATACATTATTACAGGCATTTTTAGACATGACACATGTTTGCTTTTGAAGTTATGTTTAGATAACTTTCATAATTAGTTTGACTGTTATACTGTCATATTGAATAAAAAAAAACTAGCTTTGTCTTTGCAAACTTTACATAAGATCATTTTCCTAGTGAAACTAACAAAGATACGTGTCTCCAGGCATTTTTAGCCATTTTGCATGTGTTTTTTAGGAGTTATGTTTAAATACATTTTTATTGCTTTTTTCGCATTATCTCAGGATTCTAAGATCATTACTTTCATATTGAGTAAAAAACTACTTTTTGTTTTTGCAAACCTTACAAACTCACATAAATACATTATTACAGGCATTTTTAGACATGACATATGTTTGGTTTTGGAGTTATGTTAATATAACTTTTATATTTAGTATGACTGTTATACTGTCATATTGAATTAAAAAAAACTAGCTTGTGTCTTTGCAAACTTTACATAAGATAATTTTTCTAGTAAAACTAACAAAGATACATGTCTCCAGGCATTATTAGTCATTTTGCATGTGTTTTTTAGGAGTTATGTTTAAATACATTTTTATTGCTCTTTTCGCATTATCTCAGGATTGTATGATCATTACTTTCATATTAAGTAAAAAACTACTTTTTTTTTTTGCAAACCTTACAAACTCACATAAATACATTATTATAGGCATTTTTAGACATGACACATGTTTGCTTTTGAAGTTATGTTTAGATAACTATCATAATTAGTATGACTACTGTCATATTGAATAAAAAAAACTAGCTTTGTCTTTGCAAACTTTACATAAGATAATTTTTTCTAGTAAAACTAACAAAGATACGTGTCTCCAGGCATTATTAGCCATTTTGCATGTGTTGTTTAGGAATTATGTTTAAATACATTTTTATTGCTTTTTTCGCATTATCTCAGGATTCTAAGATCATTACTTTCATATTGAGTAAAAAACTACTTTTTGTTTTTGCAAACCTTACAAACTCACATAAATACAATATTACAGGCATTTTTAGACATGACACATGTTTGCTTTTGGAGTTAGGTTTATATAACTTTTATATTTAGTATGACTGTTGTACTGTCATATTGAATAAAAAAAACTAGCTTTGTCTTTGCAAACTTTACATAAGATATTTTTTCTAGTAAAACTAACAAAGATACGTGTCTCCAGGCATTTTTAGCCATTTTGCATGTGTTTTTTAGGAGTTATGTTTAAATACATTGTTATTGCTTTTTTCGCATTATCTCAGGATTCTAAGATCATTACTTTCATATTGAGTAAAAAACTACTTTTTGTTTTTGCAAACCTTACAAACTCACATAAATACATTATTACAGGCATTTTTAGACATGACACATGTTTGCTTTTGAAGTTATGTTTAGATAACTTTCATAATTAGTATGACTGTTATACTGTCATATTGAATAAAAAAAAACTAGCTTTGTCTTTGCAAACTTTACATAAGATATTTTTTCTAGTAAAACTAACAAAGATACGTGTCTCCAGGCATTTTTAGCCATTTTGCATGTGTTTTTTAGGAGTTATGTTTAAATACATTGTTATTGCTTTTTTCGCATTATCTCAGGATTCTAAAATCATTACTTTCATATTGAGTAAAAAACTACTTTTTGTTTTTGCAAACCTTACAAACTCACATAAATACATTATTACAGGCATTTTTAGACATGACACATGTTTGCTTTTGAAGTTATGTTTAGATAACTTTCATAATTAGTATGACTACTGTCATATTGAGTAAAAAAAAATAGCTTTGTCTTTGCAAACTTTACATAAGATAATTTTTTCTAGTAAAACTAACAAAGATACGTGTCTCCAGGCATTATTAGCCATTTTGCATGTGTTGTTTAGGAATTATGTTTAAATACATTTTTATTGCTTTTTTCGCATTATCTCAGGATTCTAAGATCATTACTTTCATATTGAGTAAAAAACTACTTTTTGTTTTTGCAAACCTTACAAACTCACATAAATACATTATTACAGGCATTTTTAGACATGACACATGTTTGCTTTTGAAGTTATGTTTAGATAACTTTCATAATTAGTATGACTGTTATACTGTCATATTGAATAAAAAAAACTAGCTTTGTCTTTGCAAACTTTACATAAGATATTTTTTCTAGTAAAACTAACAAAGATACATGTCTCCAGGCATTATTAGCCATTTTGCATGTGTTTTTTAGGAGTTATGTTTGAATACATTTTTATTGCTTTTTTCGCATTATCTCAGGATTCTAAGATCATTACTTTCATATTGAGTAAAAAACTACTTTTTGTTTTTGCAAACCTTACAAACTCACATAAATACATTATTACAGGCATTTTTAGACATGACACATGTTTGCTTTTGAAGTTATGTTTAGATAACTTTCATAATTAGTATGACTGTTATACTGTCATATTGAATAAAAAAAACTAGCTTTGTCTTTGCAAACTTTACATAAGATATTTTTTCTAGTAAAACTAACAAAGATATGTGTCTCCTGGCATTTTTAGCCATTTTGCATGTGTTTTTTAGGAGTTATGTTTAAATACATTGTTATTGCTTTTTTCGCATTATCTCAGGATTGTATGATCATTACTTTCATATTAAGTAAAAAACTACTTTTTGTTTTTGCAAACCTTACAAACTCACATAAATACATTATTACAGGCATTTTTAGACATGACACATGTTTGGTTTTGGAGTTATGTTTATATAACTTTTATATTTAGTATGACTGTTGTACTGTCATATTGAATAAAAAAAAACTAGCTTGTGTCTTTGCAAACTTTACATAAGATAATTTTTCTAGTAAAACTAACAAAGATACATGTCTCCAGGCATTATTAGCCATTTTGCATGTGTTTTTTAGGAGTTATGTTTAAATACATTTTTATTGCTTTTTTCGCATTATCTCAGGATTGTATGATCATTACTTTCATATTAAGTAAAAAACTACTTTTTGTTTTTGCAAACCTTACAAACTCACATAAATACATTATTACAGGCATTTTTAGACATGACACATGTTTGGTTTTGGAGTTAGGTTTATATAACTTTTATATTTAGTATGACTGTTGTACTGTCATATTGAATAAAAAAAAACTAGCTTGTGTCTTTGCAAACTTTACATAAGATAATTTTTCTAGTAAAACTAACAAAGATACATGTCTCCAGGCATTATTAGCCATTTTGCATGTGTTTTTTAGGAGTTATGTTTAAATACATTTTTATTGCTTTTTTCGCATTATCTCAGGATTGTATGATCATTACTTTCATATTAAGTAAAAAACTACTTTTTGTTTTTGCAAACCTTACAAACTCACATAAATACATTATTACAGGCATTTTTAGACATGACACATGTTTGGTTTTGGAGTTAGGTTTATATAACTTTTATATTTAGTATGACTGTTGTACTGTCATATTGAATAAAAAAAAACTAGCTTGTGTCTTTGCAAACTTTACATAAGATAATTTTTCTAGTAAAACTAACAAAGATACATGTCTCCAGGCATTATTAGCCATTTTGCATGTGTTTTTTAGGAGTTATGTTTGAATACATTTTTATTGCTTTTTTCGCATTATCTCAGGATTCTAAGATCATTACTTTCATATTGAGTAAAAAACTACTTTTTGTTTTTGCAAACCTTACAAACTCACATAAATACATTATTACAGGCATTTTTAGACATGACACATGTTTGCTTTTGAAGTTATGTTTAGATAACTTTCATAATTAGTATGACTACTGTCATATTGAATAAAAAAAACTAGCTTTGTCTTTGCAAACTTTACATAAGATAATTTTATCTAGTAAAACTAACAAAGATACGTGTCTCCAGGCATTATTAGCCATTTTGCATGTGTTGTTAAGAAATTATGTTTAAATACATTTTTATTGCTTTTTTCGCATTATCTCAGGATTCTAAGATCATTACTTTCATATTGAGTAAAAAACTACTTTTTGTTTTTGCAAACCTTACAAACTCACATAAATACATTATTACAGGCATTTTTAGACATGACACATGTTTGCTTTTGAAGTTATGTTTAGATAACTTTCATAATTAGTATGACTGTTATACTGTCATATTGAATAAAAAAAACTAGCTTTGTCTTTGCAAACTTTACATAAGATATTTTTTCTAGTAAAACTAACAAAGATATGTGTCTCCTGGCATTTTTAGCCATTTTGCATGTGTTTTTTAGGAGTTATGTTTAAATACATTGTTATTGCTTTTTTCGCATTATCTCAGGATTGTATGATCATTACTTTCATATTAAGTAAAAAACTACTTTTTGTTTTTGCAAACCTTACAAACTCACATAAATACATTATTACAGGCATTTTTAGACATGACACATGTTTGGTTTTGGAGTTAGGTTTATATAACTTTTATATTTAGTATGACTGTTGTACTGTCATATTGAATAAAAAAAAACTAGCTTGTGTCTTTGCAAACTTTACATAAGATAATTTTTCTAGTAAAACTAACAAAGATACATGTCTCCAGGCATTATTAGCCATTTTGCATGTGTTTTTTAGGAGTTATGTTTAAATACATTTTTATTGCTTTTTTCGCATTATCTCAGGATTGTATGATCATTACTTTCATATTAAGTAAAAAACTACTTTTTGTTTTTGCAAACCTTACAAACTCACATAAATACATTATTACAGGCATTTTTAGACATGACACATGTTTGGTTTTGGAGTTAGGTTTATATAACTTTTATATTTAGTATGACTGTTGTACTGTCATATTGAATAAAAAAAAACTAGCTTGTGTCTTTGCAAACTTTACATAAGATAATTTTTCTAGTAAAACTAACAAAGATACATGTCTCCAGGCATTATTAGCCATTTTGCATGTGTTTTTTAGGAGTTATGTTTGAATACATTTTTATTGCTTTTTTCGCATTATCTCAGGATTCTTTCTTCTTTCTTTCTTTCTTACTTTCATATTGAGTAAAAAACTACTTTTTGTTTTTGCAAACCTTACAAACTCACATAAATACATTATTATAGGCAATTTTAGATGTGACACATGTTTGGTTTTGGAGTTATATTAATATATAACTTTCATTTTTAGTATGACTGTTATACTGTCATATTGAATTAAAAAAAACCAGCTTTGTCTTTGCAAACTTTACATAAGATAATTTTTCTAGTAAAACTAACAAAGATACATGTCTCCAGGCATTATTAGCCATTTTGCATGTGTTTTTTAGGAGTTATGTTTGAATACATTTTTATTGCTTTTTTCGCATTATCTCAGGATTGTATGATCATTACTTTCATATTAAGTAAAAAACTACTTTTTGTTTTTGCAAACCTTACAAACTCACATAAATACATTATTACAGGCATTTTTAGACATGACACATGTTTGCTTTTGAAGTTATGTTTAGATAACTTTCATAATTAGTTTGACTGTTATACTGTCATATTGAATAAAAAAAAACTAGCTTTGTCTTTGCAAACTTTACATAAGATCATTTTCCTAGTGAAACTAACAAAGATACGTGTCTCCAGGCATTTTTAGCCATTTTGCATGTGTTTTTTAGGAGTTATGTTTAAATACATTTTTATTGCTTTTTTCGCATTATCTCAGGATTCTAAGATCATTACTTTCATATTGAGTAAAAAACTACTTTTTGTTTTTGCAAACCTTACAAACTCACATAAATACATTATTACAGGCATTTTTAGACATGACATATGTTTGGTTTTGGAGTTATGTTAATATAACTTTTATATTTAGTATGACTGTTATACTGTCATATTGAATTAAAAAAAACTAGCTTGTGTCTTTGCAAACTTTACATAAGATAATTTTTCTAGTAAAACTAACAAAGATACATGTCTCCAGGCATTATTAGTCATTTTGCATGTGTTTTTTAGGAGTTATGTTTAAATACATTTTTATTGCTCTTTTCGCATTATCTCAGGATTGTATGATCATTACTTTCATATTAAGTAAAAAACTACTTTTTTTTTTTGCAAACCTTACAAACTCACATAAATACATTATTATAGGCATTTTTAGACATGACACATGTTTGCTTTTGAAGTTATGTTTAGATAACTATCATAATTAGTATGACTACTGTCATATTGAATAAAAAAAACTAGCTTTGTCTTTGCAAACTTTACATAAGATAATTTTTTCTAGTAAAACTAACAAAGATACGTGTCTCCAGGCATTATTAGCCATTTTGCATGTGTTGTTTAGGAATTATGTTTAAATACATTTTTATTGCTTTTTTCGCATTATCTCAGGATTCTAAGATCATTACTTTCATATTGAGTAAAAAACTACTTTTTGTTTTTGCAAACCTTACAAACTCACATAAATACAATATTACAGGCATTTTTAGACATGACACATGTTTGCTTTTGGAGTTAGGTTTATATAACTTTTATATTTAGTATGACTGTTGTACTGTCATATTGAATAAAAAAAACTAGCTTTGTCTTTGCAAACTTTACATAAGATATTTTTTCTAGTAAAACTAACAAAGATACGTGTCTCCAGGCATTTTTAGCCATTTTGCATGTGTTTTTTAGGAGTTATGTTTAAATACATTGTTATTGCTTTTTTCGCATTATCTCAGGATTCTAAGATCATTACTTTCATATTGAGTAAAAAACTACTTTTTGTTTTTGCAAACCTTACAAACTCACATAAATACATTATTACAGGCATTTTTAGACATGACACATGTTTGCTTTTGAAGTTATGTTTAGATAACTTTCATAATTAGTATGACTGTTATACTGTCATATTGAATAAAAAAAAACTAGCTTTGTCTTTGCAAACTTTACATAAGATATTTTTTCTAGTAAAACTAACAAAGATACGTGTCTCCAGGCATTTTTAGCCATTTTGCATGTGTTTTTTAGGAGTTATGTTTAAATACATTGTTATTGCTTTTTTCGCATTATCTCAGGATTCTAAAATCATTACTTTCATATTGAGTAAAAAACTACTTTTTGTTTTTGCAAACCTTACAAACTCACATAAATACATTATTACAGGCATTTTTAGACATGACACATGTTTGCTTTTGAAGTTATGTTTAGATAACTTTCATAATTAGTATGACTACTGTCATATTGAATAAAAAAAAATAGCTTTGTCTTTGCAAACTTTACATAAGATAATTTTTTCTAGTAAAACTAACAAAGATACGTGTCTCCAGGCATTATTAGCCATTTTGCATGTGTTGTTTAGGAATTATGTTTAAATACATTTTTATTGCTTTTTTCGCATTATCTCAGGATTCTAAGATCATTACTTTCATATTGAGTAAAAAACTACTTTTTGTTTTTGCAAACCTTACAAACTCACATAAATACATTATTACAGGCATTTTTAGACATGACACATGTTTGCTTTTGAAGTTATGTTTAGATAACTTTCATAATTAGTATGACTGTTATACTGTCATATTGAATAAAAAAAACTAGCTTTGTCTTTGCAAACTTTACATAAGATATTTTTTCTAGTAAAACTAACAAAGATACATGTCTCCAGGCATTATTAGCCATTTTGCATGTGTTTTTTAGGAGTTATGTTTGAATACATTTTTATTGCTTTTTCGCATTATCTCAGGATTCTAAGATCATTACTTTCATATTGAGTAAAAAACTACTTTTTGTTTTTGCAAACCTTACAAACTCACATAAATACATTATTACAGGCATTTTTAGACATGACACATGTTTGCTTTTGAAGTTATGTTTAGATAACTTTCATAATTAGTATGACTGTTATACTGTCATATTGAATAAAAAAAACTAGCTTTGTCTTTGCAAACTTTACATAAGATATTTTTTCTAGTAAAACTAACAAAGATATGTGTCTCCTGGCATTTTTAGCCATTTTGCATGTGTTTTTTAGGAGTTATGTTTAAATACATTGTTATTGCTTTTTTCGCATTATCTCAGGATTGTATGATCATTACTTTCATATTAAGTAAAAAACTACTTTTTGTTTTTGCAAAACCTTACAAACTCACATAAATACATTATTACAGGCATTTTTAGACATGACACATGTTTGGTTTTGGAGTTATGTTTATATAACTTTTATATTTAGTATGACTGTTGTACTGTCATATTGAATAAAAAAAAACTAGCTTGTGTCTTTGCAAACTTTACATAAGATAATTTTTCTAGTAAAACTAACAAAGATACATGTTTCCAGGCATTATTAGCCATTTTGCATGTGTTTTTTAGGAGTTATGTTTAAATACATTTTTATTGCTTTTTTCGCATTATCTCAGGATTGTATGATCATTACTTTCATATTAAGTAAAAAACTACTTTTTGTTTTTGCAAACCTTACAAACTCACATAAATACATTATTACAGGCATTTTTAGACATGACACATGTTTGGTTTTGGAGTTAGGTTTATATAACTTTTATATTTAGTATGACTGTTGTACTGTCATATTGAATAAAAAAAAACTAGCTTGTGTCTTTGCAAACTTTACATAAGATAATTTTTCTAGTAAAACTAACAAAGATACATGTCTCCAGGCATTATTAGCCATTTTGCATGTGTTTTTTAGGAGTTATGTTTAAATACATTTTTATTGCTTTTTTCGCATTATCTCAGGATTGTATGATCATTACTTTCATATTAAGTAAAAAACTACTTTTTGTTTTTGCAAACCTTACAAACTCACATAAATACATTATTACAGGCATTTTTAGACATGACACATGTTTGGTTTTGGAGTTAGGTTTATATAACTTTTATATTTAGTATGACTGTTGTACTGTCATATTGAATAAAAAAAAACTAGCTTGTGTCTTTGCAAACTTTACATAAGATAATTTTTCTAGTAAAACTAACAAAGATACATGTCTCCAGGCATTATTAGCCATTTTGCATGTGTTTTTTAGGAGTTATGTTTGAATACATTTTTATTGCTTTTTTCGCATTATCTCAGGATTCTAAGATCATTACTTTCATATTGAGTAAAAAACTAGTTTTTGTTTTTGCAAACCTTACAAACTCACATAAATACATTATTATAGGCAATTTTAGATGTGACACATGTTTGGTTTTGGAGTTATATTAATATATAACTTTCATTTTTAGTATGACTGTTATACTGTCATATTGAATTAAAAAAAACCAGCTTTGTCTTTGCAAACTTTACATAAGATAATTTTTCTAGTAAAACTAACAAAGATACATGTCTCCAGGCATTATTAGCCATTTTGCATGTGTTTTTTAGGAGTTATGTTTGAATACATTTTTATTGCTTTTTTCGCATTATCTCAGGATTGTATGATCATTACTTTCATATTAAGTAAAAAACTACTTTTTGTTTTTGCAAACCTTACAAACTCACATAAATACATTATTACAGGCATTTTTAGACATGACACATGTTTGCTTTTGAAGTTATGTTTAGATAACTTTCATAATTAGTTTGACTGTTATACTGTCATATTGAATAAAAAAAAACTAGCTTTGTCTTTGCAAACTTTACATAAGATCATTTTCCTAGTGAAACTAACAAAGATACGTGTCTCCAGGCATTTCTAGCCATTTTGCATGTGTTTTTTAGGAGTTATGTTTAAATACATTTTTATTGCTTTTTTCGCATTATCTCAGGATTCTAAGATCATTACTTTCATATTGAGTAAAAAACTACTTTTTGTTTTTGCAAACCTTACAAACTCACATAAATACATTATTACAGGCATTTTTAGACATGACATATGTTTGGTTTTGGAGTTATGTTAATATAACTTTTATATTTAGTATGACTGTTATACTGTCATATTGAATTAAAAAAAACTAGCTTGTGTCTTTGCAAACTTTACATAAGATAATTTTTCTAGTAAAACTAACAAAGATACATGTCTCCAGGCATTATTAGCCATTTTGCATGTGTTTTTTAGGAGTTATGTTTAAATACATTTTTATTGCTCTTTTCGCATTATCTCAGGATTGTATGATCATTACTTTCATATTAAGTAAAAAACTACTTTTTTTTTTGCAAACCTTACAAACTCACATAAATACATTATTATAGGCATTTTTAGACATGACACATGTTTGCTTTTGAAGTTATGTTTAGATAACTATCATAATTAGTATGACTACTGTCATATTGAATAAAAAAAACTAGCTTTGTCTTTGCAAACTTTACATAAGATAATTTTTTCTAGTAAAACTACAAAGATACGTGTCTCCAGGCATTATTAGCCATTTTGCATGTGTTGTTTAGGAATTATGTTTAAATACATTTTTATTGCTCTTTTCGCATTATCTCAGGATTGTATGATCATTACTTTCATATTAAGTAAAAAACTACTTTTTGTTTTTGCAAACCTTACAAACTCACATAAATACAATATTACAGGCATTTTTAGACATGACACATGTTTGGTTTTGGAGTTATGTTTATATAACTTTTATATTTAGTATGACTGTTGTACTGTCATATTGAATAAAAAAAAACTAGCTTGTGTCTTTGCAAACTTTACATAAGATAATTTTTCTTGTAAAACTAACAAAGATACATGTTTCCAGGCATTATTAGCCATTTTGCATGTGTTTTTTAGGAGTTATGTTTGAATACATTTTTATTGCTTTTTTCGCATTATCTCAGATCATTACTTTCATATTAAGTAAAAAACTACTTTTTGTTTTTGCAAACCTTACAAACTCACATAAATACATTATTACAGGCATTTTTAGACATGACACATGTTTGGTTTTGGAGTTAGGTTTATATAACTTTTATATTTAGTATGACTGTTGTACTGTCATATTGAATTAAAAAAAACTAGCTTGTGTCTTTGCAAACTTTACATAAGATAATTTTTCTTGTAAAACTAACAAAGATACATGTCTCCAGGCATTATTAGCCATTTTGCATGTGTTTTTTAGGAGTTATGTTTGAATACATTTTTATTGCTTTTTTCGCATTATCTCAGGATTCTAAGATCATTACTTTCATATTGAGTAAAAAACTACTTTTTGTTTTTGCAAACCTTACAAACTCACATAAATACATTATTACAGGCATTTTTAGACATGACACATGTTTGCTTTTGAAGTTATGTTTAGATAACTTTCATAATTAGTATGACTGTTATACTGTCATATTGAATACAAAAAACTAGCTTTGTCTTTGCAAACTTTACATAAGATAATTTTTCTAGTAAAACTAACAAAGATACATGTCTCCAGGCATTATTACCCATTTTGCATGTGTTTTTTAGGAGTTATGTTTAAATACATTGTTATTGCTTTGTTCGCATTATCTCAGGATTCTAAGATCATTACTTTCATATTGAGTAAAAAACTACTTTTTGTTTTTGCAAACCTTACAAACTCACATAAATACATTATTACAGGCATTTTTAGACATGACACATGTTTGCTTTTGAAGTTATGTTTGGATAACTTTCATAATTAGTATGACTGTTATACTGTCATATTGAATAAAAAAAACTAGCTTTGTCCTTGCAAACTTTACAAAAGATAATTTTTCTAGTAAAACTAACAAAGATACGTGTCTCCAGGCATTTTTTGCCATTTTGCATGTGTTTTTTAGGAGTTATGTTTAAATACATTGTTATTGCTTTTTTCGCATTATCTCAGGATTCTAAAATCATTACTTTCATATTGAGTAAAAAACAACTTTTTGTTTTTGCAAACCTTACAAACTCACATTAATACATTATTATAGGCAATTTTAGACACGACACAAGTTTGGTTTTGGAGTTATCTTTTTATAACTTTCATATATAGTATGACTGTTATACTGTCATATTGAATTAAAAAAAACTAGCTTGTGTCTTTGCAAACTTTACAAAAGATCATTTTTCTAGTAAAACTAACAAAGATACATGTCTCCAGGCATTATTACCCATTTTGCATGTGTTGTTTAGAAATTATGTTTAATTACATTTGTATTGCTTTTTTTGCATTATCTCAGGATTCTAAGAACTTTACTTTCATATTGAGTAAAAAAGTACTTTTTGTTTTTGCAAACCTTACAAACTCACACATACATAACTACAGGGATTTTTAGACATGACACATGTTTGGTTTTGGAGTTATGAATAAAAGTTATTGAATAAAAAAAAACTAGCTTGTTATCTTTACAAAAGATCATTTTTTTAAACTAACAACGTTACATGTCTCTCTAGGCATTATTAGCCATTTTGCATGTGTTGTTTAGGAGTTATGTTTAAATAGATTTTTATTGCTTTTTTCGCATTATCTCAGGATTCTAAGAACATTACAGTCATATTGAGTAAAAAAAACTACTTTTTGTGTTTGCAAAATGTAAAACAGTAAAACTCCCAAGGATTCATAATTTCAGGCATTATTAGCTTGTTTTATGTGTAGTTTATGAGTTATGTTTACATAACTGTCATATTGAGTGTGATTTTGTCATATTGAGTAAAACCTAATTTTTGTATTTGCAAACCTTACAAAAACAACCGATTCTAGTAAAACTCACATTGATACAATATTACAGGCATGTTTAGACATATTGCATGTTTGGTTTTGGAGTTATATTTATAGAACCTGCTTTCTGAGCCGCCACCTTTGTGGTTTGCGTGTCCCACTGATCCGGGGGCTTCTATGCCCCCTGGTAGGGTCCCCCAAGACAAACAGGTCCTAGGTGAGGGATCAGACAAAGAGCAGCTAAAGACCTTTATGAAAAGTACAATTGAGGACCTAGATTTTTTCTTGCCCGGATGCAGGTCACCGTGGCTCCCCTGTGGATCCCCCTCCAGGGCTCACCACTCATGGGCTGGGTCATAGAGGGTGCAGTGTGAGCTGGGTGGCAGCCGAAGGCAGGGCACTAGGTGGTCCAATTTTCGGCTACATGAGCTCGCTCTTTGGACATGGAACATCACCTCACTGGGAGGGAAGGAGCCTGAGCTGGTGCATGAGGTGGAGAAGTTCCCGGCTAGATATAGTTGGACTCACAGCAAGGGCTCTGGAACCTGTTCTCTCAAGAGGGGCTGGACTGAGCTGAACTTTCATTACTTGCAACGCCAGAGTGGAAGAAATTCCACACTGGCGTTGCAATTAATGAGAGGCTGGGGTGGCAATTCTTGTTGCCCCCCGGCTCAAAGCCTGCACGTTGGACTTTAACCCAAAAGACGAGATGGTAGCTTCCCTCAGCCTTCGGGTTGGGTGACGGGTCCTGACTGTTGTTTGTGTTTACGCACCAAACAGCAGCTCAGAGTACCCACTCTTTTTGGATTCCCTTGAGGGAGTACTGGAGAGTGCTCCCTCGGGTGATTCCCTTGTTCTGCTGGTGGACGTCAACGCTCATGTTGGCAACGACAGTGAAACCTGGAGAGTCGTGATTGGGAAAAATGGCCACCCGGATCTGAACCCAAGTGGTGCTTTGTTATTGGACTTTTGTGCTTGTCACGGATTGTCCATAACAAACACAATGTTCAAACATAAGGGTGTCCATATGTGCACTTGGCACAAGGACACCCTCGGCCGCATGATTGACTTTGCAGTTGTGTCATGGGATTTGCAGCCTCATGTTTTGGACACTCGGTGAAGAGAGGGGCAGAGCTTTCTACCAATCACCACCTGGTGGTGAGCTGGCTCCGATTGTAGGGGAGGATGCCGCAAACGCATTGTAAGGGTCTGCTGGGAACGCCTAGCAGAGTCTCCTGAAGAACTTTGAACCTGTCCGGAAGAACTTTGAACATCTCACGAGGGAGGTGCTGGACATTGAGTCTGAGTGGACCATGTTCCTTTCCTCTCTTGTCGAGCCAGCTGATTGAAGCTGTGGCCGCAAGGTGTTTGGTGCCTGTCGTGGCGGTAATCCACCAGCAGTGAGGGATGCTGTCAAGCTGAAGAAAGAGCCATCGGGTCCTTTTGGCTCATGGGACTCCAGAGGCAGTGGGCATACCGACAGGCCAAGCGAGACCTCCTCTATCCCACCAACACTTCTTCCTATGAGGAAGCAGTGCCTGGGAAATCTGTGGTGGGCTCTCCTATTTCTGCGGCTGAGTTTGCCAAGGTAGTTAAAAAGCTCCTCCTTTGGCAAGAAACCCGGGGTGGATGAGCTCCGTCCGGAGTTCCTTAAGGCTCTGGATGCTGTGGGGCAGTCTTGGTTGACAAGACTCTGCAACATTGCGTGGACATCGGGGGCAGTACCTCTGGATTGGCAGACCGGGGTGGTGGTTCCTCTCTTTAAGAAGGGGAACCGGAGGGTGTGTTCCAACTATCGTAGACCGCACTCCTCAGCCTTCCCGGTAAGGTCTATTCATGTGTACGGAGGAACCTCGGATCCAGGACGAACAGTGTGGTTTCCGTCCTGGTCGTGGAACGGTAGACCAGCTCTATACTCTCGGCAGGGTCCTTGAGTGTGCATGGGAGTTTGCCCAACCAGTCTACATAAGTTTTGTGGACTTGGAGAAGACATTCGACCTTGGTCCCCCCGGTAAATCCTGTGGGGAGTGCTCAGAGAGTTTGGAGTATCGGCATGTCTGATTGTGGCGGGTGTCTCCCTGTATGATCAGTGTCAGAGCTTGGTCCGCATTGCCGGCAGTATGTAGTGAGGGTTGGATTCCGCCAAGGCTGCCCTTTGTCACCGATTCTGTTCATAACTTTAATGGACAGAATATCAAGGCGCAGTCATGGCGTTGAGGATCCCCTCAACGCCATGACTGCGCCTGGTTTGGTGGCTGCAGGATTAGGTCTCTGCTTTTTGCAGATGATGTGGTCCTGATGGCTTCAACTGGCCAGGATCTTCAGCTCTCATTGGATCGGTTCACAGTGAAGCGACTGGGATGAGAATCAGCACCTCCAAGTCAGAGTCAATGGTTCTCGCCCGGGAAAGGGTGGAGTGCCATCTCCAGGTTGGGAAAGAGATCTTGCCCCAAGTGAAGGAGTTCAAGTACCGAGGAGTCTTGTTCACGAGTGAGGATAGAGTGGATCGGGAGATCTACAGGCGGATCGGTGCGGCGTCTTCAGTAATGAGGACGCTATATCGATCCGTTGTGGTGAAGAAGGAGCTGAGCCAGAAGGAAAAGCTTTCAATTTACCGGTCGATCAACGTTCCCATCCTCACCTATGGTCATGAGCTTTAGGTTATGACCGAAAGGACAAGGTCACGGGTACAAGCGGCCGAAATGAGTTTCCTCCGCCGGGTGGTGGGTCTCTCCTTTAGAGATAGGGTGAGAAGCTCTGTCATCCGGGAGGAACTCAGTGTAAAGCTGCTGCTCCTCCACATTGAGAGGAGCCAGATGAGGTGGTTTGGGCATCTGCTCAGGATGCCACCCGAACGCCTCCCTAGGGAGGTGTTTAGGGCAAGTCCGACCAGCAGGAGGCCATGGGGAAGACCTGGACACATTGGAAAGACTATGTCTCCCGGCTGGCCTGGAAACGCCTCGGGATCCCCCGAGAAGAGCTGGACGAAGTGGCTGGGGAGAGGGAAGGCTGGGCTCGCTGCTTAGGCTGCTGCCCCCGTAACCTGACCTCGGATAAGCGGAAGAAAATGGATGGATTTAGTATGACAGTTATACTGTCATATTGAGTGTGACAGTATACTGTCATAAAACCCAATTTTTGTATTTGCAAACCTGATTCTAGTAAAACTCAAACCTATACAATATTACAGGCAATTTTGGACATAATGCACGTTTGGTTTTGGAGTTATGTTTATATAACTTTAATATATAGTATGACATCTATACTGTTATAATGAGTAAAAAAACAATTTGTGTCTGTCATGAAACCCAATTTTTGTATTTGCAAACCTTACAAAAACAACTGATTCTAGTAAAACTCACATGGATTGATTGATATTACAGGCATTTTTAGACATTTTGTATGTTTGGTTTAGGAATTATGTTGGAATACATTTGTATTGCTTTTTTCACATTATATCAGCATTTTAAGAACATTACTGAGATATTGAGTAAAAAAACCTTTTTGTGTTTGCAAGCCTTAAAAAACGAATGTTTTGAGTTATTTCAGGCATTATTAGCCATTTTTATGTGTAGTTTAGGAGTTATGTTTAAATAACTGTCATATTGAGTGTGACACTGTCATAGTGAGTAAAACTTAACTTTTGTATTTGCAAACCTTACAAAAAAAACCGATTCTAGTAAAACTCACATTGATACATTGTTACAGGCATGTTTAGACATCTTGCATGTTTGGTTTTGGAGTTATGTTTATATAACCTGCTTCGTGAGCCGCCACCTTTGTGGTTTGCGTGTCCCACTGATCCTAGGAGCTATGTTGTCCGGGGGCTTCTATGCCCCCTGGTAGGGTCCCCCAAGACAAACAGGTCCTAGGTGAGGAATCAGACAAAGAGCAGCTCAAAGACCTTTATGAAAAGTACATATCGAGGACCCTAGATTTTTTCTCGCCCGGACGCGGGTCACCGTGGCTCCCCTGTGGAGCCAGGCCCAGAGGTGGGGCACGATGGCGAGCGACTGGTGCCCATGGGGCCCAGCTCAAAGAGGTAACGTGGGTCCCCCCTGCAATAGGCTCACCACTCATGGGCTGGGTCATAGAGGTCGGGTGCAGTGTGAGCTGGGCGGCAGCCGAAGGCAGGGCACTTGGCTGTCCGATTATCGGCTACATGAGCTCGCTCTTGGGACGTGGAACGTCACCTCGCTGGGAGGGAAGGAGCCTGAGCTGGTGCGCGAGGTGGAGAAGTTCCGGCTAGATATAGTTGGACTCACTTCGACGCACAGCAAGGGCTCTGAAACCTGTTCTCTCAAGATGGGCTGGACTCTATTCCACTCTGGCGTTGCAAGCAATGAGAGGCTGGGGTGGCAATTGTTGTTGCTCAAAGCCTGCACGTTGGACTTTATTAACCCAGTAGACGAGATGGTAGCTTCCCTCCGCCTTCGAGTTGGGTGACGGTTCCTGACTGTTGTTTGTGTTTACGCAGCAAACAGCAGCTCAGAGTACCCAATCTTTTTGGATTCCCCTTGAGGGAGTACTGGAGAGTGCTCCCTCGGGTGATTCCCTTGTTCTGTTGGGGGACTTCAATGCTCATGTTGGCAACAACAGTGAAACCTGGAGAGAGGTGTGATTGGGAAAAATGGCCACCTGGATCTGAACCCAAGTGGTGCTTTGTTATTGGACTTTTGTGCTTGTCACGGATTGTCCATAACAAACACAATGTTCAAACATAAGGGTGTCTATATGTGGCAGGACACCCTCGGCCGCAGTGCCTGGGGAATCTGTGGTGGGCTCTCCTATTTCTGGGGCTGAGGTTGCCAAGGTAGTTAAAAAGCTCCTGGTGGTGAGCTCCGTCCGGTGTTCCTTAAGGCTCTGGATACTGTAAGGCTGTCTTGGTTGACAAGACTCTGCAACATCGCGTGGACATTGGGGGCGGTACCTCTGGATTGGCAGACCGGGGTGGTGGTTCCTCTCTTTAAGAAGGGGAACCGGAGGGTGTGTTCCAACTATCGTGGATCACACTCCTCAGCCTTCCCTGTAAGGTCTATTCATGTGTACTGGTGAGGAGGAACCTCGGATCCAGTGTGGTTTTCGTCCTGGTCGTGGAACGGTAGACCAGCTCTATACTCTCGGCAGGGTCCTTGAGTGTGCATAGGAGTTCGCCCAACCAGTCTACATGTGCTTTGTGGACTTGGAGAAGACATTTGACCGTGGCCCCCCCGGGAAGTCCTGTGGGGAGTGCTCAGAGAGTATGTCTGATTGTGGCGGGTGGCTCACTGTATGATCTGTGTCAGAGCTTGGTCCGCATTGCCGGCAGTAAGTCGGACCCCTTTCCAGTGAGGGTTGGACTCCGCCAAGGCAGCCCTTTGTCACTGATTCTGTTCATAACTTTTATGGACAGAATTTCTAGGCGCAGTCATGGCGTTGAGGGGATCCGGTTTGGTGGCTGCAGGATTAGGTCTCTGCTTTTTGCAGATGATGTGGTCCTGATGGCTTCAACTGGCCAGGATTTTCAGCTCTCATTGGATCGGTTCGCAAACAAGTGTGAAGCGACTGGGATGAGAATCAGCACCTCCAAGTTCGAGTCCATGGTTCTCGCCCGGGAAAGGGTGGAGTGCCATCTCCAGGTTGGGGAGGAGATCTTGCCCCAAGTGGAGGAGTTCAAGTACCTAGCATTCTTGTTCACGAGTGAGGATACAGTGGATCGGGAGATCCACAGGCGGATCGGTGCGGCGTCTTCAGCAATGAGGACGCTATATCGATCCGTTGTGGTGAAAAAGGAGCTGAGCCAGAAGGAAAAGCTCTCAATTTACCGGTCAGTCTACGTTCCCAGCTTTGGGTTATGACCGAAAGGACAAGGTCACGGGTACAAGCGGCCAAAATGAGTTTCCTCTGCCGGGTGGTGGGTCTCTCCCTTAGAGATAGGGTGAGAAGCTCCGTCATCCGGGAGGAACTCAGTGTAAAGCTGCTGCTCCTCCACATTGAGAGGAGCCAGATGAGGTGGTTCGGGCATCTGCTCAGGATACCACCCAAGTCCGACCGGCAGGAGGCCACGGGGAAGACCTAGGATTTATGTCTCCCGGCTGGCCTGGGAACGCCTTGGAATACCCCGAGAAGAGCTGGACGAAGTGGCTGGTTGAGAGGGAAGTCTGGGCTATTATGCTTAGGCTGTTCCCCCGCAACCCGACCTCGGATAAGCGAAAGAAAATGGATGGATTTATGACAGTTTACTGTCAGATTGAGTACAAAAACTAACTAAACCTTACAAAATATATTGTTTCTAGTAAGATACATATCTCCAGGCATTATTAGCCAATTTGCATGTGTGGTTTAGGAGTTATGTTTAAATAACTGTCAGATTGAGTCTGACAGTATACTGTCATACTGAGTAAAACCCATATTTTGTATTTGCAAACCTTACAAAAAACTACTAAATCTAGTTGTACTCACACAGTACAATATTACAGGCATTTGTAGACATAATGCATGTTTGGTTTTAGAGTTATGTTTATATAACTTTCATATTTAGTATGACAGTTATACTGTCATATTGAATAAAAAAAACTAACTTGTGTCTTTGCAAACCTTACAAAAGACCATTTTCTTGTAAAACTAACTAAGATACATGTCTCCAGGTATTATTAGCCATTTTGCATGTGTTGTTTGAGGTATGTTTAAATAACTGTCATCTAGAGTGTGACAGTATACTGTCATAAAACCCATTTTTGTATTTGCAACCCTAATTCTAGTAAAACTCACATATATACAATATTACAGGCAGATTTGGACATAATGCATGTTTGGGTTTGGAGTTATGTTTATTTAACTTTCATATATAGTATAGTACTGTTATATTGAGTAAAAAAACTAAATTGTGTTGGTCATAAAACCCCATTTTTGTATTTGCAAACCTTACAACTGATTCAAATAAAACTCACATGGATTCAATATTACAGGCATTTTAGACATTTTGCATGTTTGGTTAAGGAATTAGGTTGGAATACATTTTTATGTCTTTTTTCACATTATCTCAGGATTTTAAGAACATTACTGTCATATTGAGTAAAAAAATAATTTTTGTGTTTGCAAGCCTTAAAAAAGCATATGTTTCGAGTAAAACTCACAAGAATGCATTATTTCAGGCATTGTTAATCATATTTCATGTGTAGTTTAAGAGTTATGTTTAGATAACTGTCATATTGAGATACATTTCTTCACGCATTATTAGACATGTTTCATGTGTGGTTAGAATTTATAATTAAATAACTGTCATATTGAGTGTGGCAGTTATACTGTCATTATGTGTAAAACCTAATTTTTGTATTTGCAAACCTTACAAAAACAACTGATTCTAGTGAAACTTACATAGATTCAATATTAGGGGCATTTTCAGATATTTTCAATGTTTGGTTTAAAAGTTGTATTTGAATACATTTTTATTGCTTTTTTCGCATTATCTCAGGATTCTAAGATCATTACTTTCATATTGAGTAAAAAACTACTTTTTGTTTTTGCAACCCTAACAAACTTACATACATACATTATTACAGGCATTTTTAGACATGACACATGTTTGGTTTTGGAGTTATGTTTATATAACTTTTATATTTAGTATGACTGTTATACTGTCATATTGAATAAAAAAAAAAACTAGCTTGTGTCTTTGCAAACTTTACATAAGATACTTTTTCTAGTAAAACTAACAAAGATACATGTCTCCAGGCATTATTAGCCATTTTGCATGTGTTCTTTAGGAGTTATGTTTAAATAAATTTTTATTGATTTTTTGCATTTTCTCAGGATTCTAAGATCATTACTTTCACATTGAGTAAAAAACTACTTTTTGTTTTTGCAAACCTTACAAACTCACATATATACATTATTACAGGAATTTTTAGACATGACATATGTTTGGTTTTGGAGTTATGTTTATATAACTTTTATATTTACTATGACTGTTATACCGTCATATTGAATAAAAAAAACTAGCTTGTGTCTTTGCAAACTTTACATAAGATATTTTTTGTAGTAAAACTAACAAAGATACATGTCTCCAGGTATATTAGCCATTTTGCATGTGTTTTTAAGGAGTTAGGTTTAAATACATTTTTATTGCCTTTTTCGCATTATCTCAGGATTCTAAAATCATTACTTTCATATTGAGTAAAAAACTACTTTTTGTTTTTGCAAACCTTACAAACTCACAAAAATACATTATTACAGGCATTTTTAGACATGACACATGTTTGGTTTTGGAGTTATGTTTATATAACTTTTATATTTAGTATGACTGTTATACTGTCATATTGAATAAAAAAAACTAGCTTGTGTCTTTGCAAACTTTACATACGATAATTTTTCTAGTAAAACTAACAAAGATACATGTCTCCAGGCATTATTAGCCATTTTGCTTGTGTTTTTTAGGAGTTATGTTTAAATACATTTTTATTGCTTTTTTCGCATTATCTCAGGATTCTAAGATCATTACTTTCATATTGAGTAAAAAACTCCTTTTTGTTTTTGCAACCCTAACAAACTTACATAAATACATTATTACAGGCATTTTTAGATATGACACATGTTTGGTTTTGGAGTTATATTAATATATAACTTTCATTTTTAGTATCACTGTTATACTGTCATATTGAATTTAAAAAAACTAGCTTCTTCTTTGCAAACTTTACAAAAGATCATTTTTCTAGTAAAACTAACAAAGATACATGTCTCCAGGCATTACTAGCCATTTTGCATGTGTTCTTTAGGAGTATGTTTAAATACATTTTGATTGCTTTTTTTGCATTTTCTCAGGATTCTAAGAACATTACTTTGACATTGAGTAAAAAACTACTTTTTGTTTTTGCAAACCTAACAAACTCACATAAATACATTACTACATTACTACAGGGCTTTTTGGACACGACACATGTTTGGTTTTGGAGTTATGTTTTTATAACTTTCATATTTAGTATGACTGTCATATTGAATAAAAAAAACTAGCTTGTGTCTTTGTTATCTTTACAAAAGATCATTTTTTTAAACTAACAACGTTACATGTCTCCCTAGGCATTATTAGCCATTTTGCATGTGTTGTTTAGGAGTTATGTTTAAATACATTTGTATTGCTTTTTTCGCATTATCTCAGGATTCCAAGAACAGTACAGTCATATTGAGTAAAAAAACTACTTTTTGTGTTTGCAAAATGTAAAACTCAGTAAAACTCCCAAGGATTCATTATTTGCAAACCTTACAAAAACAACTGATTCTAGTAAAACTCACATTGATACAATATTATAGGCATGTTTAGACATATTGCATGTTTGGTTTTGGAGTTATATTTATACAACCTGCTTTCTGAGCCGCCACCTTTGTGGTTTGCGTGTCCCACTGATCCAGGAACTATGTCCACAGGAAGGTGCACACCTTGGACATCACCAAGCACACCTTTCTAATGTGCTGGGAATACTTAGTCTTGTCATCCTTCCTAGTGGAGATGTGACTCACCTGCAGCTTGAAGTCCAACAAGTCGAGAAGGAAAAGACTGACTTAGATTTTATTTTGATGACTTTTTCTTCTATGCCCCCTGGACAAACAGGTCCTAGGTGAGGGATCAGACAAAGAGCAGCTCAAAGACCTTTATGAAAAGTACAATTGAGGACCTAGATTTTTTCCTGCCCAGACGCCGGTCACCGTGGCTCCCCTGTGGAACCAGGCCCAGAGGTGGGGCACGATGGCGATTGACTGGTGTACGGGCCTGTCCCCATTGGGCCCAGCCGTGCTCAGCTCGAAGAGGCAAAGTGGATCCCCCCTCCAGGGCTCACCACTCATGGGCTGGGTCATAGAGGGTGCAGTTTGAGCTGGGCGGCAGCCGAAGGCAGGGCACTTGGTGGTCCAATCATCGGCTACATAAGCTCGCTCTTGGGACATGGAACGTCACCTCGCTGGGAGGGAAGAAGCCTGAGCTGGTGCATGAGGTGGAGAAGTTCCCGGCTAGATATAGTTGGACTCACAGCAAGGGCTCTGGAACCTGTTCTCTCAAGAGGGGCTGAACTTTCATTACTTGCAACGCCAGAGTGGAAGAAATTCCACACTGGCGTTGCAACTAATGAGAGGCTGGGGTGGCAATTCTTGTTGCCCCCCGGCTCAAAGCCTGCACGTTGGACTTTAACCCAAAAGACGAGATGGTAGCTTCCCTCAGCCTTCGGGTTGGGTGACGGGTCCTGACTGTTGTTTGTGTTTACGCACCAAACAGCAGCTCAGAGTACCCACTCTTTTTGGATTCCCTTGAGGGAGTACAGGAGAGTGCTCCCTCGGGTGATTCCTTTGGTGGACTTCAACGTTCATGTTGGCAACGACAGTGAAACCTGGAGAGTCGTGATTGGGAAAAATGGCCACCCGGATCTGAACCCAAGTGGTGCTTTGTTATTGGACTTTTGTGCTTGTCACGGATTGTCCATAACAAACACAATGTTCAAACATAAGGGTGTCCATATGTGCACTTGGAACAAGGACACCCTCGACCGCTTGATTGACTTTGTAGTTGTGTCATGGGATTTGCAGCCTCATGTTTTGGACACTCGGTGAAGAGAGGGGCAGAGCTTTCTACCAATCACCACCTGGTGGTGAGCTGGCTCCGATTGTAGGGGAGGAGGATGCCGCAAACGCATTGTAAGGGTCTGCTGGGAACGCCTAGCAGTGTCTCCTGAAGAACTTTGAACCTGTCCGGAAGAACTTTGAACATGTCACGAGGGAGGTGCTGGACATTGAGTCTGAGTGGACCATGTTCCTTTCCTCTCTTGTCGAGCCAGCTGATTGAAGCTGTGGCCGCAAGGTGTTTGGTGCCTGTCGTGGCGGTAATCCACCAGCAGTGAGGGATGCTGTCAAGCTGAAGAAAGAGCCATCGGGTCCTTTTGGCTCATGGGACTCCAGAGGCAGTGGGCATACCGACAGGCCAAGCGAGACCTCCTCAATCCCACCAACACGTCTTCCTATGAGGAAGCAGTGCCTGGGAAATCTGTGGTGGGCTCTCCTATTTCTGGGGCTGAGGTTGCCAAGGTAGTTAAAAAGCTCCTCGGTGGCAAGGCCGGACGGATGAGCTCCGTCCCGAGTTCCTTAAGGCTCTGGATGCTGTGGGGCAGTCTTGGTTGACAAGACTCTGCAACATTGCGTGGACATCGGGGGCGGTACCTCTGGATTGGCAGACCGGGGTGGTGGTTCCTCTCTTTAGGAAGGGGAACCGGAGGGTGTGTTCCAACTATCGTAGATCACACTCCTCAGCCTTCCCGGTAAGGTCTATTCATGTGTACTGGAGAGGAGGAACCTCGGATCCAGGACGAACAGTGTGGTTTTCGTCCTGGTCGTGGAACGGTAGACCAGCTCTATACTCTGGGCAGGGTCCTTGAGTGTGCATGGGAGTTTGCCCAACCAGTCTACATAAGTTTTGTGGACTTGGAAAAGACATTCGAACTTGGTCCCCCCGGTAAATCCTGTGGGGAGTGTTCAGAGAGTATGGAGTATCGGCATGTCTGATTGTAGCGGGTGTCTCCCTGTATGATCAGTGTCAGAGCTTGGTCCGCATTGCCGGCAGTATGTCGGACCCCTTTCCAGTGAGGGTTGGATTCCGCCAAGGCTGCCCTTTGTCACCGATTCTGTTCATAACTTTAATGGACAGAATATCTAGGCGCAGTCATGGCGTTGAGGATCCCCTCAACGCCATGACTGCGCCTGGTTCGGTGGCTGCAGGATTAGGTCTCTGCTTTTTGCAGATGATGTGGTCCTGATGGCTTCAACTGGCCAGGATCTTCAGCTCTCATTGGATCGGTTCGCAGTGAAGCGACTGGGATGAGAATCAGCACCTCCAAGTCCGAGTCCATAGTTCTCGCCCAGGAAAGGGTGGAGTGCCATCTCCAGGTTGGGAAAGAGATCTTGCCCCAAGTGAAGGAGTTGAAGTACCTAGGAGTCTTGTTCACGAGTGAAGATAGAGTGGATCGTGAGGTCTACAGGCGGATCGGTGCGGCGTCTTCAGTAATGAGGACGCTATATCGATCCGTTGTGGTGAAGAAGGAGCTGAGCCAGAAGGAAAAGCATTCAATTTACCGATCGATCAACGTTCCCATCCTCACCTATAGTCATGAGCTTTGGGTTATGACCGAAAGGACAAGGTCACGGGTACAAGCGGCCGAAATGAGTTTCCTCCGCCGGGTGGTGGGTCTCTCCTTTAGAGATAGGGTGAGAAGCTCTGTCATCCGGGAGGAACTCAGTGTAAAGCCGCTGCTCCTCCACATTGAGAGGAGCCAGATGAGGTGGTTCGGGCATCTGCTCAGGATGCCACCCGAACGCCTCCCTAGGGAGGTGTTTAGGGCAAGTCCGACATGGGGAAGACCTGGACACATTGGATGGACTACGTCTCCCGGCTGGCCTGGAAACGCCTCGGGATCCCCCGAGAAGAGCTGGACGAAGTGGCTGGGGAGAGGGAAGGCTGGGCTCGCTGCTTAGGCTGCTGCCCCCACAACCCGACCTCGGATAAGCGGAAGAAAATGGATGGATTTAGTATGACAGTTATACTGTCATATTGAGTGTGACAGTATACTGTCATAAAACCCAATTTTTGTATTTGCAAACCTGATTCTAGTAAAACTCAAACCTATACAATATTACAGGCAATTTTGGACATAATGCACGTTTGGTTTTGGAGTTATGTTTATATAACTTTAATATATAGTATGACATCTATACTGTTATAATGAGTAAAAAAACAATCTGTGTCTGTCATGAAACCCAATTTTTGTATTTGCAAACCTTACAAAAACAACTGATTCTAGTAAAACTCACATGGATTGATTGATATTACAGGCATTTTTAGACATTTTGTATGTTTGATTTAGGAATTATGTTGGAATACATTTGTATTGCTTTTTTCACATTATATCAGCATTTTAAGAACATTACTGTCATATTGAGTAAAAAAAACCTTTTTGTGTTTGCAAGCCTTAAAAAAGCAATGTTTCGAGTTATTTCAGGCATTATTAGCCATTTTTATGTGTAGTTTAGGAGTTATGTTTAAATAACTGTCATATTAAGTGTGACACTGTCATAGTGAGTAAAACCTAACTTTTGTATTTGCAAACCTTACAAAAAAAAACGATTCTAGTAAAACTCACATTGATACATTATTACAGGCATGTTTAGAAATCTTGCATGTTTGGTTTTGGAGTTATGTTTATATAACCTGCTTTGTGAGCCGCCACCTTTGTGGTTTGCGTGTCCCACTGATCCTAGGAGCTATGTTGTCCGGGGGCTTCTACGCCCCCTGGTAGGGTCCCCCAAGACAAACAGGTCCTAGGTGAGGAATCAGACAAAGAGCAGCTCAAAGACCTTTATGAAAAGTACAAATCGAGGACCTAGATTTTTTCTCGCCCGGACGCAGGTCACCGTGGCTCCCCTGTGGAGCCAGGCCCAGAGGTGGGGCACGATGGCGAGCGACTGGTGCCCATGGGGCCCAGCTCAAAGAGGCAACATGGGTCCCTCCTGCAATAGGCTCACCACTCATGGGCTGGGTCACAGAGGTCGGGTGAAGTGTGAGCTGGGCGGCAGCCGAAGGCAGGGCACTTGGCGGTCCGATTATCGGCTACATAAGCTCGCTCTTGGGACATGGAACGTCACCTCGCAGGGAGGGAAGGAGCCTGAGCTGGTGCGCGAGGTGGAGAAGTTCCCGGCTAGATAAAGTTGGACTCACTTCGACGCACAGCAAGGGCTCTGGAACCTGTTCTCAAGAGGGGTTGGACTCTCTTCCACTCCGGCATTGCAAGTAATGAGAGGCTGGGTTGACAATTCTTTTTGCCCCCCGGCTCAAAGCCTGCACGTTGGACTTTAACCCAGGAGACGACATGGTAGCTTCCCTCCGCTTTTGGGTTGGGTGACTGGTCCTGACTGTTGTTGGTGTTTATGCACCAAACAGCAGCTCAGAGTACCCACTCTTTTTGGATTCCCTTGAGGGAGTACTGGAGAGTGCTCTGGTTCTGCTGGGGGTCTTCAACGCTCATGTTGGCAACGACAGTTAAACCTGGAGAGTCGTGATTGGGAAAAATGGCCAACCCGGATCTAAACCCAAGTGGTGCTTTGTGATTGGACTTTTGTGCTCGTCATGGATTGTCCATAACAAACACAATGTTCAAACATAAGGGTGTCCATATGTGGCACCAGTGATCACTTGGCACCAGGACACCCTCGGCCGCAGTTCCATGATTGACTTATAAGTTGTGTCATGGGATTTGCGGCCTCATGTTTTGGATACTGGGGTGAAGAGAGGGGCGAGCCTTCACCACCTGGTGAGCTGGCTCCGATGGCGGGGAAGGATGCCGGACTGACCTGGCAGGCCCAAACGCATTGTGAGAGTCTTTTGGGAACGCCTAGCAGAGTCTCCTGTCAGAGAGAGTTTCTTTTTCCACCTCCGGAAGAACTTTGAACATGTCACAAAGGAGGTGCTGGACATTGAGTCTGAATGGATCATGTTCCGTGCCTCTCTTGTCGAGCCAGCTGATTGGAGCTGTGGCCACAAGGTGTTTGGTGCCTGTCGTGGCGGTAATCCTAGAACCCGCTGGTGGCCACCAGCAGTGCGGGATGCCGTCAAGCTGAAGAAAGAGCTTATCGGGTCCTTTTGGCTCATGGGACTCCAGAGGCAGCGGGCATACCGACAGGCCAAGCGAAACCTCCTCAATCCCACCAACACGGCTTCCTATGAGGAAGAATTGTCTGGGGATCCTGTGATCGGCTCTCCTATTTCTGGGGCTGAGGTTGCCAAAGTAGTTAAAAAGCTCCTTGGTGGCAAGGCCCCGGGGGTGGATGAGCTCCTTCTCTGCATAGTGTGGTCACGCTGGTGCTTTCTGCCTTTACCCATTCAACATATCTTTACCTGCACATTACCTACCTTCTCTGTATCCTGGAGTCAAGCTGGTGTTTCCTGCCTTTACTCATTCAACATATCTTTACCTGCCTACCTTCTCTGTAGCCTGGCGTCTAGCTGGTGTTTCCTGCCTTTACCCATTCAACATATCTTTACCCGCACATTACCTACCTTCCCCGCATCCTGGGGTCCACTGGTGCTTCTTTCTTTCACCATACAACATATCTTCACCTGCACATACCTACCTTGTCTGCATTGCCTCGACCACACCTGCGCTTCCTTCTTTCACCCATTCAACATACCTTCACCCGCACATTACCTACCTTCTCTGCATAGTGGGGTCACACTGGTGCTTCCTGCCTTTACCCATTCAACATATCTTCACCCGCACATTACCTACTTGCTCTGCATTCTCGGGTCACGCTGGTGCTTCCTGCCATCACCCAGTCAACATATCTTTACCTGCGAATGATCTACTTTTTCTGCATCCTGGGGTCAAACAGGTGCTTCCTTCTTTGACCCAGTCAACATATCTTTACCTGCACATTACCTACCTTCTCTGTATCCTAGAGTCAAACTGGTGCTTCGGTCCCTAATAAGAAGGTCCACAAAGGAACAGAAGAGTCATTGATTTAAGGCACAAAATTGGGGAAATGACAAGTCAAATTCCTGAACAGAGGTGACAAACGGGGCAAAATATCCTAACAGTATTTAACAGTTTCAAGAGGATTTACCTTTGAACAAATTCCAATGTCCGAGCACCTTCCTCTTGGTATTCCAAGTTGAACACATAGTAGGTGGCAAGAAGGGCAGCAAGCCCTGAGATGAAGCTAGGTTGGACACCTTCGCAGATGACATCACCTTCCATGCTGATCATCCAACGTTTTATTGTGACTTTGTCACCAGCAACTGGTGACAAAGTTCCTAAACAGTATCCAATATGGGTAGTATTTTAAAAGTATTTGGAATGGCCACCTCACTCGCTCTCTCTTTACTCTGTTTACATCTAGTCTCCTAAGGCAGTTGTTCTCAAATGGGGGTACGCGTTCTCCTGGGGGTACGTGAATTTTTTAAAAAATATTCTAAAAATAGCAACAATTCAAAAATCCTTTATAAATATTTTTATTGAATAGTACTTCGACAAAATATGAATGTAAGTTCATAAACTGAACATCTAATCAGTAATAAATTCCATTTATTACCATAAAGCCAGAGTTTCCCCCATGCCATGATGGTTTGACCCTACCTGGCGGTGCCACGCGGCAACAACTGTCAATCAACTATCCATGTAGAAAACAATGGAGGCTTGGTTCAAGCGTAGCAGTAATGCAGCTGAGACATGTGGACATGTTCCATAAATATTGATGTTAAAGATTTCTGTTTTTGTGAAGAAATGTTGAGAATGTAGTTCATGAATCCAGATGGATCTCTATTACAATCCCCAAAGAGGGCACTTTAAGTTGATTACTTCTATGTGTAAAAATCTTTATTCATATTTGAATCACTTGTTTATTTTTCAACAAGTTTTTAGTTATTTCTATATCTTTTTTTCCAAATAGTTCAAGAAAGACCTCAACAAATGAGCAATATTTTGCACTGTTATACAATTTAATAAATCAGAAACTGATGACATAGTGCTGTATTTTACTTCTTTATCTCTTTTTTTTAACCAAAAATGCTTTGCTCTGATTAGGGGGTACTTGAATTTAAAAAATGTTCACAGGGGTACATCACTGAAAAAAGGTTGAGAACCATTGTCCTAAGGCAGTGATTCTCAACCTTTTTTCAGTGCTGTGAACATTTTTTTAATGCAAGTAGACCTCCATGTCTTCATAACAGGAATATCCTGAATTCTCAAGTTGCATATCACAATAGTCATCATCAGTGTTAATAACACAAGAGCTGCTTGGATTTGCTGTTGAGCAAGTCAAACTTCGTTCAGTGTAGCCGTAGTGCTTCCTTGACACGTGCGATGTGAAAGTAGACTTGACTGTAAATCTTTTTTCACATTGACTGAAGGGGCACGCAACTGTCCTACCTTCGGTAATATGACTTTTCAAATGCAGGAGAAGGGCCCGTATATCATCGTACTTCGCGCTACATGAGACAATATTACAAGGTAAACCTTCTGCGCTATACATATCAGTCCTACTCTTGCCATATTTATGACGACGGCTGTGAGTTTTGAAGGCTGAGAAATTGGAAAAAAGCTCTTGTGCATTTAGGGAAAGCACACTTAAACGATGCATTACGCATACAACTATGACTTCGCATGTGTCTAACATACGCAAATACATTGCAAGTCGTAGCACATATGTTGCAAGTTATCATCTTTTTATGATGACTATGACAAAAAAGAAGAAAACTTAGCTAGCTAGCATGCGGCGGTACATGCGCGTGGTCAACGATAGTGTCTGTGATGCTGACTGTGACGCTATGTCATTTCGGACTTTATAAATATATATATAAAGTAATTCAAACAGAAAATGACACATCAAGGTACAAGTGACTCTTACCTTGTTATCAAAAACACACGATGCAGTAGGATGGATTTAGCAGGGGCGGCCAGGTGAAATGAAGCTCGGTTGGACGAATTGTGGGCGGACCCAAGAAACAAGTCTGAAAAATACTGAATTACACTGTAGGTTTTACAGTAACTTACTGCTGGTTGATAGTTTTTGTAAAATGCAACAAAATTTACAGTACTTAACTGCATTTAAGAAGAACAGTATATAACTGTAATTTTTTTTGGTTTTTTTACAGTAATTTTTTACAGTGTAAGGTGAAGCTCTGTCATCCTGGAGGAACTCACAGTAAAGCCGCTGCTCCTCCACATTGAGAGGAGCCAGATGAGGTGGTTCGGGCATCTGCTCAGGATGCCACCCGAACGCCTCCCAAGGGAGGTGTTTAGGGCAAGTCCGACCGGCAGGAGGCCACGGGGAAGACCCAGGACACATTGGGAACACTATGTCTCCCGGCTGGCCTGGGAACGCCTCGGGATCCCCCGAGAAGAGCTGGACGAAGTGGCTGGAGAGAGGGAAGTTTGGGTTTCTCTGCTTAGGCTGCGGCCCCCGCAACCCGACCATGACCCGACCATAAGCGGAAGAAAATGGATGGATTTAGTATGACAGGTATACTGTCATATTGAGTACAAAAACTAACTAAACCTTACACAATATATTGTTCCTAGTAAAACACACAAAGATACATATCTCCAGGCATTATTAGCCATTTTGCATGTGTGGTTAAGGAGTTATGTTTAAATAACTGTCAGATTAGGGTAAACACAACCCTAACCATAAACACAACAGAACAAATACCCAGAACCCTTTGTAGCACTTAATCTTCCGGGACGCTACAAGGTGTGTGTGTGTGGGTGGGAGGTTTGGTGGTAGCGGGGGTGTATTTTGTAGCGTCCCGAAAGAGTTAGTGCTGCAAAGGATTCTGGGTATTTGTTCTGTTGTGTTTATGTTGTGTTACGGTGCGAATGGTCTACCGAAAAGTGTTTGGCATTCTTGTTTGGTGTGGGTTCACAGTGTGGCGTATATTTCTAACAGTGTTAAAGTTTTTTATACTGGCACCCTCAGTGTAACCTGTATCGCTGTTGATGAAGTATGCGTTGCATTCATTTGTGTATGCGTACTGAAGCCGCACATATCATGTGACTGGGTCTGAATGATGTTAGAATTGGGTGGAGGAGATATGACTGTTGAACACCTTCGTTCGATAATGAAAGTTGCCTCAGCTCAAAGCCTGAGCCCTGACATTAAAGAACTAGCATCCAAGAAAAGATGCCAGGTATCTGGCTTGGGCACATCAAATTAGATCAGTGTGTTGCAAACTTAGCAGTTTAAAGTCCTGAATGGTTGTTTTATTCATTGTTATTTTATTTTCAAATGTATTGGCCTGTGGAAAAAGTTAATGTTGATATTTACCTCAGAAGGCTGCAAATAGAAAAGAGGAGTTATGTTTTTACAATTTTTATTTAAATTGTATTTTGTATGCAATTGATATTTTTTAATTATTATTATTATTATTATTTGAAACTCGATTTTGCATGTCACTATAAAGGTATAAAAACCTTGCTTGTTCAATATTCAATGCAAAACTTGTTTGGGTCCCTATTAAAAGGTTAATTTGTTCAACCTTGGCCCGCGGCTTTGTTCAGTTTTAAACTTTGGCCCACTCTGTATTTGAGTTTGACACCCCTGATATATATTATGACAGCTATACTGTTAAAATTAGTAAAAAAAAAAAAAACTTGTGTCTGTCATAATACCCAATTTTTGTATTTGCAAACCTTACAAAAACAACGGATTCTAGTAAAACTCACATGGATTCAATATTACAGGCATTTTTAGACATTTTGCATGTTTGGTTTAGGAGTTGTGTTTGAATACATTTTTATTGCTTTTTTCGCATTATCTCAGGATTCTAAGAACATTACTTTCATATTGAGTAAAAAACTAATTTTTGTTTTTGCAAACCTTACAAAATATTTTTTTTCCAGTAAAACTCACAAAGATACATTTCCACAGGCATTATTAGCTATTTTTCATGTGTGGTTTACGAGTTATATTTAAATACCTGTCATATTGAGTGTGACACTGTCATAGTGAGTAAAACCTAATTTTAAAACCTAATTTTACAAAAAAAACAGATTCTAATAAAACTCACATTGATACAATATTACAGGCATGTTTAGACATATTGCATGTTTGGTTTTGTTTATATAACCAATTTTCTGAACCGCCACCTTTGTGGTTTGCGTGTCCCACTGATCCTAGTAGCTATGTTGTCCGAGGGCTTCTATGCCCCCTGGTAGGGTCCCTCAAGACAAACAGGTCCTAGGTGAGGGATCAAACAAAGAGCAGCTCAAAGACCTTTATGAAAAGTATAAATCGAGGACCTAGATTTTTTTCTCGCCCGGGCACGGGGCACCGTGGCTCCCCTGTGGAGCCAGGCGCAGAGGTGGGGCACGATGGCGAGCGACTGGTGGCCGGGCGTGTCCCCATGGGGCCCTGCTGGGCTCAGCTCGAAGAGGCAACGTGGGTCAACCCTCCAATGGGCTCACCACTCATGGGCCAATTGAGGTCATAGAAGTTGGATGCAGTGTGAACTGGGCGGCAGCCGAAGGCAGGGCACTTGGCGGTCCGATTATCGGCTACATAAGCTCGCTCTTGGGACGTGGAATGTCACCTCGCTGGGAGGGAAGGAGCCTGAGCTGGTGCACGAGGTGGAGAAGTTCCGGCTAGATATAGTTGGACTCACTTCGACGCACAGCAAGGGCTCTGAAACCTGTTCTCTCAAGAGGGGCTGGACTCTATTCCACTCTGGCGTTGCAAGCAATGAGAGGCTGGGGTGGCAATTCTTGTTGCTCAAAGCCTGCACGTTGGACTTTATTAACCCAGTAGACGAGATGGTAGCTTCCCTCCGCCTTCGGGTTGGGTGACGGGTCCTGACTGTTGTTTGTGTTTACGCAGCAAACAGCAGCTCAGAGTACCCAATCTTCTTGGATTCCCTTGAGGGAGTACTGGAGAGTGCTCCCTCGGGTGATTCCCTTGTTCTGTTGGGGGACTTCAATGCTCATGTTGGCAACGACAGTGAAACCTGGAGAGTTGAGATTGGGAAAAATGGCCACCTGTATCTGAACCCAAGTGGTGCTTTGTTATTGGACTTTTGTGCTCGTCACGGATTGTCCATAACAAACACAATGTTCAAACATAAGGGTGTCTATATGTGTACTTGGCACCAGGACACCCTCGGCCGCAGTTCCATGATTGACTTTGTAGTTGTGTCATGGGATTTGCGGCCTCATGTTTTGGACACTCTGGTGAAGAGAGGGGCAGAGCTTTCTATCGATCATCACCTGGTGGTGAGCTGGCTCCGATGGTGGGAGAGGATGCCGGACAGACCTGGCAGGCCCAAACGCATTGTGAGGGTCTGCTGGGAACGCCTAGCAGAGTCTCCTGTCAGAGAGAGTTTCAATTTCCACCTCCGGAAGAACTTTGAACATGTCACGAGGGAGGTGCTGGACATTGAGTCTGAGTGGACCATGTTCCGTGCCTCTCTTGTCGAGCCGGCTGATTGGAGCTGTGGCCGCAAGGTGTTTGCTGCCTGTCGTGGCGGTAATCCAAGAACCCGCTGGTGGCCACCAGCAGTGAGGGATGCCGTCAAGCTGAAGAAAGAGCCTATCGGGTCCTTTTGGCTCATGGGACTCCAGAGGCAGCGGGCATACCGACAGGCCAAGCGAGACCTCCTCAATCAATGAGGAAGCAGTGCTTGGGGAATCTGTGGTGGGCTCTCCTATTTCTGGGGCTGAAGTTGCCAAGGTAGTTAAGAAGCTCCTGGTGGTGAGCTCCGTCCGGTGTTCCTTAAGGCTCTGGATACTGTAAGGCTGTCTTGGTTGACAAGACTCTGCAACATTGCGTGGACATTGGGGGCGGTACCTCTGGATTGGCAGACCGGGGTGGTGGTTCCTCTCTTTAAGAAGGGGAACCGGAGGGTGTGTTCCAACTATCGTGGATCACACTCCTCAGCCTTCCCGGTAAGGTCTATTCATGTGTACTGGAGAGGAGGAACCTCGGATCCAGGACGAACAGTGTGGTTTTCGTCCTGGTCGTGGAACGGTAGACCAGCTCTATACTCTCGGCAGGGTCCTTGAGTGTGCATGGGAGTTTGCCCAACCAGTCTACATGTGCTTTGTGGACTTGGAGAAGACATTCGACTGTGGCCCCCCCGGGAAGTCCTGTGGGGAGTGCTCAGAGAGTATGTCTGATTGTGGCGGGTGGCTCCCTGTATGATCTGTGTCAGAGCTTGGTCCGCATTGCCGGCAGTAAGTCGAACCCCTTTCCAGTGAGGGTTGGACTCCGCCAAGGCAGCCCTTTGTCACAGATTCTGTTCATAACTTTTATGGACAGAATTTCTAGGCGCAGTCATGGCGTTGAGGGGATCCGGTTTGGTGGCTGCAGGATTAGGTCTCTGCTTTTTCCAGATGATGTGGTCCTGATGGCTTCAACTGGCCCGGATTTTCAGCTCTCATTGGATCGGTTTGCAAACAAGTGTGAAGCGACTGGGATGAGAATCAGCACCTCCAAGTTCGAGTCCATGGTTCTCGCCCGGGAAAGGGTGGAGTGCCATCTCCAGGTTGGGGATGAGATCTTGCCCCAAGTGGAGGAGCTCAAGTACCTAGGATTCTTGTTCACGAGTGAGGATAGAGTGGATCGGGAGATCCACAGGCGGATCGGTGCGGCGTCTTCAGCAATGAGGACGCTATATCGATCCGTTGTGGTGAAAAAGGAGCTGAGTCAGAAGGAAAAGCTCTCAATTTACCGGTCGATATACGTTCCCAGCTTTGGGTTATGACCGAAAGGACAAGGTCACGGGTACAAGCGGCCGAAATGAGTTTCCTCTGCCGGGTGGTGGGTCTCCCTTAGAGATAGGGTGAGAAGCTCCGTCATCCGGGAGGTACTCAGTGTAAAGCCCCTGCTCCTCCACATTGAGAGGAGCCAGATGAGGTGGTCCGGGCATCTGCTCAGGATCCCACCCGAACGCCTCCCTAGGGGGGTGTTTAGGGCAAGTCCGACCGGCAGGAGGCCACGGGGAAGACCTAGGATTTATGTCTCCCGGCTGGCCTGGGAACGCCTCGGAATAACCCGAGAAGAGCTGGATGAAGTGGCTGGTTGAGAGGGAAGTCTGGGCTATTCTGCTTAGGCTGTGCCCCCGCAACCCGACCTCGGATAAGCGAAAGAAAATGGATGGATTTATCACAGTTTACTGTCAGATTGAGTACAAAAACTAACTAAACCTTAAACAATGTATTGTTTCTAGTAAAACTCACAAAGATACATATCTCCAGGCATTATTAGCCATTTTGCATGTGTGGTTTAGGAGTTATGTTTAAATAACTGTCAGATTGAGTGTGACAGTATACTGTCATACTGAGTAAAACCCATATTTTGCATTTGCAAACCTTACAAAAAACAACTAAATCTAGTTGTACTCACACAGTACAATATTACAGGCATTTTTAGACATAATGCATGTTTGGTTTTAGAGTTATGTTTATATAACTTTCATATTTAGTATGACAGTTATACTGTCATATTGAATAAAAAAAAACTAACTTGTGTCTTTGCAAACCTTACAAAAGACCATTTTCTTGTAAAACTAACTAAGATACATGTCTCCAGGCATTATTAGCCATTTTGCATGTGTTGTTTGAGTTATGTTTAAATAAGTGTCATCTTGAGTGTGACAGTATACTGTCATAAAACCCATTTTTGTATTTGCAACCCTGATTCTAGTAAAACTCACATATATACAATATTACAGGCAGATTTGGACATAATGCATGTTTGGTTTTGGAGTTATGTTTATTTAACTTTCATATATAGTATAGGACTGTTATATTGAGTAAAAAAACTAAATTGTGTTGGTCATAAAACCCAATTTTTGTATTTGCAAACCTTACAACTGATTCAAATAAAACTCACATGGATTCAATATTACAGGCATTTTAGACATTTTGCATGTTTGGTTTAGGAATTATGTTGGAATACATTTTTATGGCTTTTTTCGCATTATCTCAGGATTTTAAGAACATTACTGTCATATTGAGTAAAAAAATAATTTTTGTGTTTGCAAGCCTTAAAAAAGCACATGTTTCGAGTAAAACTCACAAGAATGCATTATTTCAGGCATTGTTAATCATTTTTCATGTGTAGTTTAAGAGTTATGTTTAGATAACTGTCAAATTAAGATACATTTCTTCACGCATTATTAGACATGTTTCATGTGTGGTTAGAATTTATAATTAAATAACTGTCATATTAAGTGTGGCAGTTATACTGTCATTGTGTGTAAAACCAAATTTTTGTATTTGCAAACCTTACCAAAACAACTGATTCTAGTAAAACTTACATAGATTCAATATTAGAGGCATTTTTAGACATTTTCAATGTTTGGTTTAAAAGTTGTATTTGAATACATTTTTATTTGCTTTTTTCGCATTATCTCAGGATTCTAAAATCATTACTTTCATGCTGAGTAAAAAACTACTTTTTGTTTTTGCAAACCTTACAAACTCACTTCCTGTCAATGAGAAAGGACGCAAAGAAAAAAGCTCCGCTTCTGCTACCGGAGTTTTTGTTAAGTCTGAAGATTTTGACCACTGATTTGACCACTGATTTGCGATCACAGCCACAGGAGAGTCACCTGGCATCTTCGATCTGATTTTGGTCAGTTGAGAGGCACTGATACGCTGAAATAAGGCGAGTGGAAGAGCCGTTAGCCTCAAGCCAAAGGCGCCTCCCGCAGTTCAAAGCGGTTGCCTAGCAACCAAAAGTTACAGCGAGTTTACAGCTGTTTTAAAGTGCTCTCGACGTCGCAGAGTGATATAAGTCGACAGGCCGACACCTCAAATTGATCTCTGAACGGCGCAAGGTACGAAATTGTTGAAAAAACAAGTTAAAAGTGCCGCAAGTCGCTAAAGAAGTAACTGCCCTTAAGACATAAGAGGCGCTGACGTCAGTGACTGCCGCGATGCCAAAAGTTAAAGGATTGACTGGAAAGACTGATTTGAAGCTGGGCACAGGACATGATGGGATTCGAGAAGGGATACTACAAAAAATACTCCAGGAATTTAAAGAAGAAATGATAGAAAAATTGGAAGAATTGATGGATGGATGGAAAGAGGATATGAAAGAAATGAAAGAAGAAATTAAAGAAATGAAAAAAGAGAACAACTCCAGAAATAAAGAAGCCACTGAAATGAGCAAACAAATGAAGATCCTTCAAGAAGACAACAACATGCTGAGGAACATCATAGATGAAATGGATCAGGATAAACGAATGAATGATATCATTGTGACAGGGCACCGAATTAAACCAAGATCCTATGCGGAAGCTGTGAATAATGAAGGTGAACCAGATGAAATGGATATGGTCTCAGCAGAACAGCAAGTGGTCAACTTTCTGCAATCAAAATAAATTGAAATTGACATTAATACCATCGAAACATGCATCCCACTGAACGGAAGAAACAACAACGCCACTCCAGTCGTGCTTGTGAAACTCGTAAACAGAAAATCTAAAATAGCATTGCTGAGACAGGGAAAGAAGCTGAAGGGAACAAATGTGTACATGAATGAGCATCTCACAAAACGTAATGCTGGAATCGCCAAGAAAGCACGCGACTTGAGAAGGCAGGGAAAAATCCAGGGAACTTGGAGCGCCAACTGTAAAATCTACATCAAGCTGAATGGAGGTCCAGAAGCAAGAGTAATTGTTGTCCATGACATCAAGGACCTGGACAATTTTTAAAGTTTACACAGCTACCACAACAACGATGATAATGGACTCTGAAAGAAAACAAGCACCTAAATTCAGCATCGGCACTACTATGTTCCAAGGGACGACTAAACAAGAGGACCTAGATTCAGGATTGCATCCACCTACACTTATAGAGATTATTGAAACAACATCAAAGTTTGTTGAACAAGAAAATATGGAACTAAAAAATTTCTGCAACAAAGATCACAAAAAACAGGATTTGGAAAATAATATAGATCCAGATACAATTTTTTTCTCCCAAATCAGTAATAGTTGTTTTTATTATACAGATGATCAATATAATAGCAACATTGAATGTGATAACAAATTGTCAATTATTCATTTTAATAGTAGAAGCTTGTATGCAAATTACAACAACATTAAGAACTTTTTGGAACACATCAACGAACCCTTCAAAGTGATTGCTGTCACAGAAACATGGATTGATGATAAAAAAGGAATCGATTTTGATCTGGAGGGATATGAACTAAACTACATCAACAGAACCAACAAAAATGGAGGAGGAGTAGCTGTGTACGTGATGAAGAACCTGAACTACAAAGTGGTAAAAAACATGTCATTTGCCATAGATAATATCTTAGAATGTATAACCATTGAAATATGTCAGGAAAAAAGCAAAAACATTTTCATTAGTTGTATATATAGATCACCTAAGTCAAGTATAGAAACATTTGAAGAATGGATCAAGGCAACTTACATGGACAATGGTCAAAGAATAATGTTCTTATGTGGTGACTTTAATATTGACTTATTGAACCCCAACAAGCAAAAGTCTATTGATGACTTCATTGATACAATGTACAGCACAGGACAATGTGCCACGCTTATTGATAATATTTTTACCAATGATTTTGATAATAACACTACAAGTGGTCTACTTATAAGCGACGTTAGTGATCATCTGCCAGTTTTTACAATATATGATGGAAACTACAAGAAGAACATGGAAGACAAAAGGACATTTCGAAGACTATGCACAGAGAAGAGGATGACTGCCTTCAAAATTGAACTACAAAAGCAAGATTGGGACAATGTGTATAATGAAAAAGAGGTTGATGAAGCATATGAACATTTCTTAAACAAGTTCATAATACTTTATGACAAACATTGTCCATGGATACAACTCAGTAACAAGCAGAGAAAGAATAATCAACCATGGATGACAAAAGGATTAAAAAATGCTTGTAAGAAGAAGAATACACTATATAGAACATTTATAGCACAAAGAACTATAGAGGCAGAAATTAAGTACAAAAAGTATAAAAACAAGTTAACAGACATACTACGATCATGTAGAAAAGAATATTACAGTGAATTATTGGACAGGAACAAAAATAATATGAGAGCAACATGGGGCATCCTCAATAGCATTATTAAAAATGGAACTAAGAGGGACTACCCTCGATACTTCTTAGATGAAAAAAAAAAAATGACAACATAAAGGAAGTAGTTGAAAGCTTCAATAATTATTTTGTAAATATTGGACCAAAATTGGAAGAAAGGATTCCAGACCCAGTTCCAATTGAGGACTATAATGATACCATAGAGCGAAATCCCAACTCCATGTTCCTCAGTAATGTGACACAGGAGGAAATAGTTACAATCGTGAAAAAATGTAAATCTAAGACTTCAAGTGATTGTAACGGAATTGATATGGAAACGATAAAAAAGGTTATTGAAGAGATCTCAGGACCATTAATGTATATTGGTAACCTATCATTTCAAACAGGTACATTTCCAAACAAAATGAAAATAGCTAAAGTTGCACCAATTTATAAGACTGGAGACAAACATCAATTTACAAATTATAGACCTGTTTCTCTACTTCCACAATTTTCTAAAATCATTGAAAAACTTTTCAATAACAGATTAAAAAGTTTCATAAATAAAAATAGAATACTCGAAGAGAACCAATATGGATATAGAGCTAATGTTTCAACTTCAATGGCTTTAATTGAAATTACAGAAGAAATTACCAATGCAATAGATAGTAAAAAATGTGCGGCAGCGGTTTTTATGGCTCTAACTAAAGCATTTGACACAATTAATCACAATATTTTAATCAAAAAACTAGAACGATATGGCATCAGAGGGTTAGTCTTGAACTGGATAAGAAGTTATCTAACGAACAGGAAACAATACGTGAAACTAGGCGAACACACGTCTACAACGCTAAATATATCCTGTGGTGTACCTCAGGGATCAATACTAGGACCTAAATTATTCAATCTCTATATAAATGACATTTGTAAAGTTACAAAAGATTTAAAGTTAGTATTATTTGCGGATGATACAACAGCGTTTTGTTTAGGAGAGAACACACAGGAGATAATACAAATAATAACAGAAGAAATTAACAAATTAAAAAGATGGTTTGACAAAAACAGACTATCGTTGAATCTTAGTAAAACTGAAATAATGCTATTTGGTAACAGTAGAAGAGAAAGTCAAACACAAATACAAATAGACGGAATAGAAATTGAAAGAGTAAACAAAACCAAATTTCTAGGTATAATGATTGATGATAATTTGAACTGGAAATCTCACGTAAAAAATATACAACATAAAGTTGCAAGAAACACGTCAATAATGAATAAAGCAAAACATGTTCTAGACCAAAAATCCCTTCATATTCTCTACTGCTCACTAGTGTTACCATATCTGAGCTACTGTGTAGAAATATGGGGAAATAATTACAAAAGTACACTTCATTCATTAACGGTGTTACAAAAAAGATCAGTTAGAATAATACATAATGTTGGATATAGAGAACATACAAACCCTTTATTTATTGAGTCAAAAATACTGAAATTCCACGACATAGTGAATTTGCAAACAGCTAAAATTATGCACAAAGCAAACTATAACCTGCTACCCAAGAATATACAACAATTCTTCTCAACAAAAGAGGAGAAATATAATCTTAGAGAAAAACGTAATTTAAAACATTTGTTTGCACGTACAACACTAAAGACCTTCAGTATATCAGTATGTGGAATTAAATTATGGAATGGATTAAGCAAAGCAATCAAACAATGTACTAATATGATACACTTCAAGAAACTCTTCAAACTTAAAGTGTTTACAAAGTACAAAGAAGAAGAACCATGACAAACATTCTCAATTTATTTCATCCATCCATTCATTCATTCTTAAAGTAATCTTATTTATCTCATCATATGAAATATGACTTACTTCACCAATTATTATTATTAAATTCTTACTATTATTTATTTATTTATTTTTATTGTGATTACTTCTGGAGTTTATTGTGAAAAAATTGTGAACAGGAAGTGAACAAAAAGTTTTGCAACTGTTATGTAAAGAAAAGGGGTACGATTAAATAAGCTCTGCTTCTTCTTACTCCTTTTCGAACATGTTGAAAAGAAACTGGAAATTGTGATGTATCATGTTGTATGCTTGCATGTTCGAAATAAACTCAAACTCAAACTCAACTCAAACTCAAACTCAAACATAAATACATTATTACAGGCTTTTTGGACACGACACAAGTTTGGTTTTGGAGTTATCTTTTTGTAACTTTCATATATAGTATGACTGTTAGATTGTCATATTGAATTAAAAAAAACTAGCTTGTTCCTTTGCAAACTTTACAAAAGATAATTTTTCTGGTAAAACTAACAAAGATACATGTCTCCAGGCATTATTAGCCATTTTGCATGTGTTCTTTAGGAGTTATGTTTAAATACATTTTTATTGCTTTTTTTGCATTATCTCAGGATTCTAAGAAACTTTCACATTGAGTGAAAAACTACTTTTTGTTTTTGCAAACCTTACAAACTCACATAAATACATTACTACAGGACTTTTTGGACATGACACATGTTTGGTTTTGGAGTTATGTTTATATAACTTTCATATTTAGTATGACTGTTATACTGTCATATTGAATACAAAAAAACCAGCTTGTGTCTTTGAAAACTTTACAAAAGAAAAATTTTTCAGTAAAACTAACAAAGATGCATGTCTCCAGGCATTATTAGCCATTTTGCATGTGTTTTTTAGGAGTTATGTATAAATACATTTTTATTGCTTTTTTCGCATTATCTCAGGATTCTAAGATCATTACTTTCATATTGAGTAAAAAACTACTTTTTGTTTTTGCAAGCCTAAAAAACTTACATAAATACATTATTACAGGCATTTTTAGATCGACACAAGTTTGGTTTTGGAGTTATGTTTATATAACTTTCATATTTAGTATGACTGTTATACTGTCATAGTGAATTAAAAAAACTAGCTTGTGTCTTTGCAAACTTTACAAAATATATTTTTTCTAGTAAAACTAACAAAGATACATGTCTCCAGATATTATTAGCCATTTTACATGTGTTCTTTAGGAGTTATGTTTAAATACATTTTTATTGCTTTGTTCGCATTATCTCAGGATTCTAAAATCATTACTTTCATATTGAGTAAAAAAATACTTTTTGTTTTTACAAGACTTACACACTCACATAAATACATTATTACAGGCATTTTTAGACATGACACATGTTTGGTTTTGGAGTTATGTTTATGTACCTTTTATATTTAGTGTTATACTGTCATATTGAATAAAAAAAAACTAGCTTGTGTCTTTGCAAACTTTACAAAAGATCATTTTTCTAGTAAAACTAACAAAGATACATATCGCCAGGCATTATTAGCCATTGTGCATGTGCTTTTAAGGAGTTAGGTTTAAATACATTTTTATTGCTTTTTTCGCATTATCTCAGGATCCTAAAATCATTACGTTCATATTGAGTAAAAAACTACTTTCTGTTTTTTCAAACCTTACAAACTCACATAAATACATTATTACAGGCATTTTTAGATCGACACATGTTTGGTTTTGGAGTTATGTTTATATAACTTTCATATTTAGTATGACTGTTATACTGTCATAGTGAATTAAAAAAACTAGCTTGTGTCTTTGCAAACTTTACAAAATATAATTTTTCTAGTAAAACTAACAAAGATACATGTCTCCAGATATTATTAGCCATTTTGCATGTGTTCTTTAGGAGTTGTGTTTAAATACATTTTTATTGCTTTTTTCGCATTATCTCAGGATTCTAAAATCATTGCTTTCATATTGAGTAAAAAACTACTTTTTGTTTTTGCAAACCTTACAAACTCACATAAATACATTATTATAGGCAATTATAGACATGACACATGTTTTGTTTTGGAGTTATCTTTTTATAACTTTCATATTTAGTACGACTGTTATACTGTCATAGTGAATTAAAAAAACTAGCTTGTGTCTTTGCAAAAATTACAAAATATCATTTTTCTAGTAAAACTAACAAAGATACATGTCTCCAGATATTATTAGCCATTTTGCATGTGTTCTTTAGGAGTTATGTTTAAATACATTTTCATTGCTTTTTTCGCATTGTCTCAGGATTCTAAAATCATTACTTTCATATTGAGTAAAAAAATACTTTTTGTTTTTGCAAATTTTACACACTCACATAAATAACATTAAGGCATTTTTAGACATGACACATGTTTGGTTTTGGAGTTATGTTTATATACCTTTTATACTTAGTGTTATACTGTCATATTGAATTAAAAAAAACTAGCTTGTGTCTTTGCAAACTTTACAAAAGATCATTTTTCTAGTAAAACTAACAAATATACATATCTCCAGTCATTATTAGCCATTTTGCATGTGTTTTTAAGGAGTTAGGTTTAAATACATTTTTATTGCTTTTTTCGCATTATCTCAGCATCCTAAAATCATCACTTTCATATTGAGTGAAAAACTACTTTCTGTTTTTTCAAACCTTACAAACTCACATAAATACATTATTACAGGCATTTTTAGACATGACACATGTTTGGTTTTGGAGTTTTGTTTATATAACTTGTATATTTAGTATGACTGTTCCACTGTCATATTGAATTAAAAAAAACTAGCTTGTTCCTTTGCAAACTTTACAAAATATCATTTTTTTAGTAAAACTAACAAAGATACATGCCTCCAGGCATTATTAGCCATTTTGCATGTGTTTTTAAGGAGTTAAGTTTAAATACATTTTTATTGCTTTTTTCGCATTATCTCGGGATTCTAAAATCATTACTTTCATATTGAGTAAAAAACTACTTTCTGTTTTTTCAAACCTTACAATCTCACATAAATACATTATTATAGGCAATTATAGACATGACACATGTTTTGTTTTGGAGTTATGTTTATATAACTTTCATATTTAGTATGACTGTTATACTGTCATAGTGAATTAAAAAAACTAGCTTGTGTCTTTGCAAACTTTACAAAATATAATTTTTCTAGTAAAACTAACAAAGATACATGTCTCCAGATATTATTAGCCATTTTGCATGTGTTCTTTAGGAGTTATGTTTAAATACATATTTAGTACGACTGTTATACTGTCATATTGAATAAAAAAAACTAGCTTGTGTCTTTGTTATCTTTACAAAAGATCATTTTTTTAAACTAACAACGTTACATGTCTCCCTAGCCATTATTAGCCATTTCGCATGTGTTGTTTAGGAGTTATGTTTAAATACATTTTTATTGCTTTTTTCGCATTATCTCAAGATTCTAAGAACATTACAGGCATATTGAGTAAAAAACTACTTTTTGTGTTTGCAAAATGTAAAACTCAGTAAAACTCCCAAGGATTCATTATTTCAGGCATTATTAGCTTTTTTTATGTGTAGTTTATGAGTTATGTTTACATAACTGTCATATTGAGTGTGATTTTGTCATAGTGAGTAAAACCTAATTTTTGTATTTGCAAACATTATAGTAAAACTCACATTGATACAATATTACAGGCATTTTATGTTTGGTTTTGGAGTTATATTTATACAACCTGCTTTCTGAGCCGCCACCTTTGTGGTTTGCGTGTCCCACTGATCCAGGAACTATGTTGTCCGGGGGCTTCTATGCCCCCTGGTAGGGTCCACCAAGACAAACAGGTCCTAGGTGAGGGATCAGACAAAGAGCAGCTCAAAGACCTTTATGAAAAGTACAATTGAGGACCTACATTTTTTCTTGGGCCCAGCCGTGCTCAGCTCGAAGAGGCAACGTGGATCCCCCCTCCAGGGCTCACCACTCATGGGCTGGGTCATAGAGGGTGTAGTGTGAGCTGGGCGGCAGCCGAAGGCAGGGCCCTTGGTGGTCCAATTATCGGCTACATAAGCTCGCTCTTTGGACATGGAACGTCACCTCGCTGGGAGGGAAGGAGCCTGAGCTGGTGCATGAGGTGGAGAAGTTCCCGGCTAGATATAGTTGGACTCACAGCAAGGGCTCTGGAACCTGTTCTCTCAAGAGGGGCTGGACTGAGCTGAACTTTCATTACTTGCAACGCCAGAGTGGAAAAAATTCCACACTGGCGTTGCAACTAATGAGAGGCTGGGGTGGCAGTTCTTGTTGCCCCCCGGCTCAAAGCCTGCACGTTGGACTTTAACCCAAAAGACGAGATGGTAGCTTCCCTCAGCCTTCGGGTTGGGTGACGGGTCCTGACTGTTGTTTGTGTTTACGCACCAAACAGCTGCTCAGAGTACCCACTCTTTTTGGATTCCCTTGAGGGAGTACTGGAGAGTGCTCCCTCGGGTGATTCCCTTGGTGGACTTCAACGCTCATGTTGGCAACGACAGTGAAACCTGGAGAGTCGTGATTGGGAAAAATGGCCACCCGGATCTGAACCCAAGTGGTGCTTTGTTATTGGACTTTTGTGCTTGTCACGGATTGTCCATAACAAACACAATGTTCAAACATAAGGGTGTCCATATGTGCACTTGGCACAAGGACACCCTCGGCCGCATGATTGACTTTGTAGTTGTGTCATGGGATTTGCAGCCTCATGTTTTGGACACTCGGTGAAGAGAGGGGCAGAGCTTTCTACCAATCACCACCTGGTGGTGAGCTGGCTCCGATTGTAGGGGAGGAGGATGCCGCAAACGCATTGTAAGGGTCTGCTGGGAACGCCTAGCAGAGTCTCCTGAAGAACTTTGAACCTGTCCGGAAGAACTTTGAACATGTCACGAGGGAGGTGCTGGACATTGAGTCTGAGTGGACCAAGTTCCTTTCCTCTCTTGTCGAGCCAGCTGATTGAAGCTGTGGCCGCAAGGTGTTTGGTGCCTGTCGTGGCGGTAATCCACCAGCAGTGAGGGATGCTGTCAAGCTGAAGAAAGAGCCATCGGGTCCTTTGGGCTCATGGGACTCCAGAGGCAGTGGGCATACCGACAGGCCAAGCGAGACCTCCTCAATCCCACCAACACGTCTTCCTATGAGGAAGCAGTGCCTGGGAAATCTGTGGTGGGCTCTCCTATTTCTGGGGCTGAGGTTGCCAAGGTTGTTAAAAAGCTCCTCTGTGGCAAGGTCCCGGGGGTGGATGTGCTCCGTCCGGAGTTCCTTAAGGCTCTGGATGCTGTGGGGCAGTCTTGGTTGACAAGACTCTGCAACATTGCGTGGACATCGGGGGCGGTACCTCTGGATTGGCAGACCGGGGTGGTGGTTCCTCTCTTTAAGAAGGGGAACCGGAGGGTGTGTTCCAACTATCGTAGATCACACTCCTCAGCCTTCCCGGTAAGGTCTATTCATGTGTACTGGAGAGGAGGAACCTCGGATCCAGGACGAACAGTGTGGTTTTCGTCCTGGTCGTGGAACGGTAGTCCAGCTCTATACTCTCGGCCGGGTCCTTGAGTGTGCATGGGAGTTTGCCCAACCAGTCTACATAAGTTTTGTGGACTTGGAGAAGACATTCAACCTTGGTGCCCCCGGTAAATCCTGTGGGGAGTGCTCAGAGAGTATGGAGTATCGGCATGTCAGATTGTGGCGGGTGTCTCCCTGTATGATCAGTGTCAGAGCTTGGTCCGCATTGCCGGCAGTATGTCGGACCGCTTTCTAGTGAGGGTTGGATTCCGCCAAGGCTGCCCTTTGTCACCGATTCTGTTCATAACTTTAATGGACAGAATATCTAGGCGCAGTCATGGCGTTGAGGATCCCCTCAACGCCATGACTGCGCCTGGTTTGGTGGCTGCAGGATTAGGTCTCTGCTTTTTGCAGATGATGTGGTCCTGATGGCTTCAACTGGCCAGGATCTTCAGCTCTCATTGGATCGGTTCGCAGTGAAGCGACTGGGATGAGAATCAGCACCTCCAAGTCCGAGTCCATGGTTCTCGCATGGGAAAGGGTGGAGTGCCATCTCCAGGTTGGGAAAGAGATCTTGCCCCAAGTGAAGGAGTTCAAGTACCTAGGAGTCTTGTTCACGAGTGAGGATAGAGTGGATCGGGAGATCTACAGGCGGATCGGTGCGGCGTCTTCAGTAATGAGGACGCTATATCGATCCGTTGTGGTGAAGAAGGAGCTGAGCCAGAAGGAAAAGCTTTCAATTTACCGGTCGATCAACGTTCCCATCCTCAGCTATGGTCATGAGCTTTGGGTTATGACCGAAAGGACAAGGTCACGGGTACAAGCGGCCGAAATGAGTTTCCTTCGCCGGGTGGTGGGTCTCTCCTTTAGAGATAGGGTGAGAAGCTCTGTCATCCGGGAGGAACTCAGTGTAAAGCCGCTGCTCCTCCACATTGAGAGGAGCCAGATGAGGTGGTTCGGGCATCTGCTCAGGATGCCACCTGAACGCCTCCCTAGGGAGGTGTTTAGGGCTAGTCCGACCAGCAGGAGGCCATGGGGAAGACCTGGACACATTGGAAAGACTATGTCTCCCGGCTGGCCTGGAAACGCCTCAGGATCCCCCGAGAAGAGCTGGACGAAGTGGCTGGGGAGAGGGAAGGCTGGGCTCGCTGCTTAGACTGCTGCCCCCGCAACCCGACCTCGGATAAGCGGAAGAAAAGGGATGGATTTAGTATGACAGTTATACTGTCATATTGAGTGTGACAGTATACTGTCATAAAACCCAAATTTTGTATTTGCAAACCTGATTCTAGTAAAACTAAAACCTATACAATATTACAGGCAATTTTGGACATGATGCACGTTTGGTTTTGGAGTTATGTTTATATAACTTTAATATATAGTATGACATCTATACTGTTATAATGAGTAAAAAAATTAACTTGTGTCTGTCATGAAACCCAATTTTTTTTATTTGCAAACCTTACAAAAACAACTGATTCTAGTAAAACTCACATGGATTCAAGATTGATTGATATTACAGGCATTTTTAGACATTTTGTATGTTTGGTTTAGGAATATTGTTGGAATACATTTGTATTGCTTTTTTCCACATTATATCAGCATTTTAAAAACATTACTGTCATATTGAGTAAAAAAACCTTTTTGTGTTTGTAAGCCTTAAAAAAGCAATGTTTCGAGTTATTTCAGGCATTATAAGCCATTTTATGTGTAGTTTAGGAGTTATGTTTAAATAACTGTCATATTGAGTGTGACACTGTCATAGTGAGTAAAACCTAACTTTTGTATTTGCAAACCTTACAAAAAAAACGATTCTAGTAAAACTCACATTGATACATTATTACAGGCATGTTTAGACATCTTCCATGTTTGGTTTTGGAGTTATGTTTATATAACCTGCTTTGTGAGCCGCCACCTTTGTGGTTTGCGTGTCCCACTGAGCTATGTTGTCCGGGGGCTTCCATGCCCCCTGGTAGGGTCCCCCAAGACAAACAGGTCCTAGGTGAGGAAAAAGACGAAGAGCAGCTCAAAGACCTTTATGAAAAGTACAAATCGAGGACCTAGATTTTTTCTCGCTCGGACGCGGGTCACCGTGGCTCCCCTGTGGAGCCAGGCCCAGAGGTTGGGCACGATGGCGAGCGACTGGTGCCCATGGGGCCCAGCTCAACGAGGCAACGTGGGTCCCCCCTGCAATAGGCTCACCACTCATGGGCTGGGTCATAGAGGTCGGGTGCAGTGTGAGCTGGGCGGCAGCCGAAAGCAGGGCACTTGGCGGTCCGATTATCGGCTACATAAGCTCGCTCTTGCGACGTAGAACGTCACCTCGCAGGGAGGGAAGGAGCCTGAGCTGGTGCGCGAGGTGGAGAAGTTCCCGGCTAGATAAAGTTGGACTCACTTCGACGCACAGCAAGGGCTCTGGAACCTGTTCTCAAGAGGGGTTGGACTCTCTTCCACTCTGGCGTTGCAAGTAATGAGAGATGGGTTGACAATTCTTTTTGCCCCCCGGCTCAAAGCCTGCATGTTCCAACATGCACCCAGTAGACGAGATGGTAGCTTCCCTCCGCTTTTGGGTTGGGTGACGGGTCCTGACTGTTGTTGGCGTTTATGCACCAAACAGCAGCTCAGAGTACCCACTCTTTTTGGATTCCCTTGAGGGAGTACTGGAGAGTGCTCTGGTTCTGCTGGGGGTCTTCAACGCTCATGTTGGCAACGACAGTGAAACCTGGAGAGTCGTGATTGGGAAAAATGGCCACCCGGATCTGAACCCAAGTGGTGCTTTGTTATTGGACTTTTGTGCTCGTCACGGATTGTCCATAACAAACACAATGTTCAAACATAAGGGTGTCCATATGTGGCACCAGTGATCACTTGGCACCAGGACACCCTCGGCCGCAGTTCCATGATTGACTTTGTAGTTGTGTCATGGGATTTGCGGCCTCATGTTTTGGATACTCGGGTGAAGAGAGGGGCAAGCCTTCACCACCTGGTGAGCTGGCTCCGATGGTGGGGAAGGATGCTGGACTGACCTGGCAGGCCCAAACGCATTGTGAGAGTCTTTTGGGAATGCCTAGCAGAGTCTCCTGTCAGAGAGAGTTTCTTTTTCCACCTCCGGAAGAACTTTGAACATGTCACAAAGGAGGTGCTGGACATTGAGTCTGAATGGATCATGTTCCGTGCCTCTCTTGTCGAGCCAGCTGATTGGAGCTGTGGCCGCAAGGTGTTTGGTGCCTGTCGTGGCGGTAATCCTAGAACCCGCTGGTGGCCACCAGCAGTGCGGGATGCCGTCAAGCTGAAGAAAGAGCTTATCGGGTCCTTTTGGCTAATGGGACTCCAGAGACAGCGGGCATACCGACAGGCCAAGCGAAACCTCCTCAATCCCACCAACACGTCTTCCTATGAGGAAGCATTGTCTGGGGAATCTGTGATGGGCTCTCCTATTTCTGGGGCTGAGGTTGCCAAAAGCTCTTCGGTGGCAAGGCCCCGGGGGTGGATGAGCTCCTTCTCTGCATAGTGTGGTCACGCTGGTGCTTTCTGCCTTTACCCATTCAACATATCTTTACCTGCACATTACCTACCTTCTCTGTATCATGGAGTCAAGCTGGTGTTTCCTGCCTTTACTCATTCAACATATCTTTACCTGCCTACCTTCTCTGTATCCTGGCGTCTAGCTGGTGTTTCCTGCCTTTACCCATTCAACATATCTTTACCTGCACATTACCTACCTTCCCCGCATCCTGTGGTCCACAGGTGCTTCTTTCTTTCACCATACAACATATCTTCACCCGCACATACCTACCTTGTCTGCATTGCCTCGACCACACATGCGCTTCCTTCTTTCACCCATTCAACATACCTTCACCCGCACATTACCTACCTTCACTGCATAGTGGGGTCACACTGGTGCTTCCTGCCTTTACCCATTCAACATATCTTCACCCGCACATTACCTACTTGCTCTGCATTTTCGGGTCACGCTGGTGCTTCCTGCCATCACCCAGTCAACATATCTTTACCTGCGAATGATCTACTTTTTCTGCATCCTGGGGTGAAACAGGTGCTTCCTTCTTTGACCCAGTCAACATATCTTTCCCTGCACATTACCTACCTTCTCTGTATCTTAGAGTCAAACTGGTGCTTCGGTCCCTAATAAGAAGGTCCACAAAGGAACAGAAGAGTCATTGATTTAAGGCACAAAATTGGGGAAATGACAAGTCAAATTCCTGAACAGAGGTGAGAAACGGGGTAAAATATCCTATTAGTATTTAACAGTTTCAAGAGGATTTACCTTTGAACAAATTCCAATGTCCGAGCACCTTCCTCTTGGTATTCCAAGTTGAACACATAGTAGGTGGCAAGAAGGGCAGCAAGCCCTGAGATGAAGCTAGGTTGGACGCCTTCGCAGATGACATCACCTTCCATGCTGATCATCCAACGTTTTATTGTGACTTTGTCACCAGCAACTGGTGACAAAGTTCCTAAACAGTATCCAATATGGGTAGTATTTTAAAAGTATTTGGAATGGCCACCTCACTCGCTCTCTCTTTACTCTGTTTACATCTAGTCTCCTAAGGCAGTGGTTCTCAAATGGGGGTACGCGTACTCCTGGGGGTCCGTGAATTTTTTTAAAAATATTCTAAAAATAGCAACAATTCAAAAATCCTTTATAAATATACTTATTGAATAATAATTCGACAAAATATGAATGTAAGTTCATAAACTGAACATCTAATCAAGTAGGCTATTCCATTCATTACCATAAAGCCAGAGTTTCCCCCATGCCATGATGGTTTGACCCTACCTGGCGGTGCCACACGGCACCAACTGTCAATCAACTATCCATGTAGAAAACCATGGAGGCTTGGTTAAAGTGTAGCAGTAATGCAGCTGAGACATGTGGACATGTTCCATAAATATTGATGTTAAAGATTTCTTTTTTTGTGAAGAAATGTTGAGAATGAAGTTCATGAATCCAGATGGATCTCTATTACAATCCCCAAAGAGGGCACTTTAAGTTGATTACTTCTATGTGTAAAAATCTTTATTTATAATTGAATCACTTGTTTATTTTTCAACAAGTTTTTAGTTAGTTCTAAAATTCTGAGAAAATACGAACAAATTAAAAAAAATGATTCCAACATAATTCCTAAACCAAATATGCAAAATGTCTAAAAATGTCTGTCATATTGAATCCATGTGAGTTTTACTAGATTTAAATGATTTTGTAAGGTTTGCAAATACATAAATTAGGTTTTACTTACTATGTCATAACTGACAGTATATGACAGTTATTTAACCATAACTCAAACCACACATTAAAAATGGCTAATAATGCCTGAAATAATGCATCCTTGGCCGTTTTACTCGAAACACATGCTTTTTTAAATCTTGCAAACACAAAAAGTAGTTTTTTTTACTCAATATGACTGTAATGTTCTTAAAATCCCGAGATAATGCGAAAAAAGCAATAAAAATGTATTTAAACATTACTCCTAAACAACATATGCAAAATGGCTAATAATGCCTGGAAACATGTATCTTTGTTAGTTTTACTGGAAAAATGATCTTTTGTAAAGTTTGCAAAGACACAAGCCAGTTTTTTTTGTATTCAATATGACAGTATAACAGTCATATTAAATATGAAAGTTATATAAACATAATTCCAAAACCAAACATGTGTCATGTCTAAAAATGCCTGTAATAATGTATTAATGTGAGTTTGTAAGGTTTGAAAAAGTAGTTTTTTACTCAATATGAAAGTAATGATCTTAGAATCCTGAGATAATGCGAAAAAAGCAATAAAAATGTATTCAAACATAACTCCTAAACAACCCAGACAAAATGGGTAAATGCCTGGAGACATGTATTTTTGTTAGTTTTACTAGAAAATGTATTTTTTGTAAAGTTTGCAAAGACACAAGCTAGTTGTTTTTATTCAATAAGACAGTATAACAGTCATACTACATATGAAAGTTATATAAACATAACTCCAGAACCAAACGTGTGTCATGTCTAAAATTACCTATAATAATGTATTTATGTGAGTTTGTAAGGTTTGCAAAAACAAAAAGTAGTTTTTTCCTCAATATGAAAGTAAGGATTTTAGAATCCTGAGATAATGCGAAAAAAGCAATAAAAATGTATTTAAACATAATTCCTAAACAACCCATGCAAAATGGCTAATAATGCCTGGAGACATGTATCTTTGTTAGTTTTACTAGAAAAATTATCTTTTGTAAAGATATCAAAGACAAAAGCTAGTTTTTTTTATTCAATATGACAGTATAACAGTCCTACTAAATATGAAAGTTATCAAAACATAACTCCAAAACCAAACATGTGTTATGTCTAAAAATGCCTGTAATAATGTATTTATGTGAGTTTGTAAGGTTTGCAAAAAGAAAAAGTAGTTTTTTACTCAATATGAAAGTAATGATCTTAGAATCCTGAGATAATGCGAAAAAAGCAATAAAAATGTATTTAAACATAATTCCTAAACAACCCATGCAAAATGGGTAATAATGCCTGGAGACATGTATCTTTGTTAGTTTTACTATAAAAATGATCTTTTGTAAAGTTTGCAAAGACACAAGCTAGTTTTTTTCCCAATATGACAGTATAACAGTCATACTAAATATGAAAGTTATATAAACATAACTCCAAAACCAAACATGTGTCATGTCTAAAAATGCCTGTAATAATGTATTAATGTGAGTTTGTAAGGTTTGCAAAAACAAAAAGTAGCTTTTTACTCAATATGAAAGTAATGATCTTAAAATCCTGAGATAATGCGAAAAAAGCAATAAAAATGTATTTAAACATAATTCCTAAACAACCCATGCAAAATGGGTAATAATGCCTGGAGACATGTATCTTTGTTAGTTTTACTAGAAAAATGATCTTTTGTAAAGTTTGCAAAGACACAAGCTATTTTTTTTATTCAATATGACAGTATAACAGTCATATAAATATAAAAGTTATATAAACATAACTCCAAAACCAAACATGTGTCATGTCTAAAACTGTCTGTAATAATGTATTTATGTGAGTTTGTAAGGTTTGCAAAAACAAAAAGTAGTTTTTTCCTCAATATGAAAGTAGGGATTTTAGAATCCTGAGATAATGCGAAAAAAGCAATACAAATGTATTTAAACATAATTCCTAAACAACCCCTGCAAAATGGCTAATAATGCCTGGAGACATGTATCTTTGTTAATTTTACTAGAAAAATGATATTTTGTAAAGTTTGCAAAGACACAAGCTAGTTTTTTTTTATTCAATATGACAGTATAACAATCATACTAAATATGAAAGTTATATAAACATAACTCCAAAACCAAACATGTGTCATGTCTAAAAATGCCTGTAATAATGTATTTATGTGAGTTTGTAAGGTTTGCAAAAACAAAAAGTAGTTTTTTACTCAATATGAAAGTAATGATCTTACAATCCTGAGATAATGCGAAAAAAGCAATAAAAATGTATTTAAACATAATTCCTAAACAACCCATGCAAAATGGGTAATAATGCCTGGACACACGTATCTTGTTAGTTTTACTAGAAAAATTATGTTTTGTAAAGTTTGCAAAGACACAGGCTAGTTTTTTAAAATTAAATATGACAGTATAACAGTCCTACTAAATAAGAAAGTTATCAAAACATAACTCCAAAACCAAACATGTGTTATGTCTAAAAATGCCTGTAATAATGTATTTATGTGAGTTTGTAAGGTCTGCAAAACAAAAAGTAGTTTTTTCCTCAATTGAAAGTAAGGATTTTAGAATCCTGAGATAATGCGAAAAAAGCAATAAAATGTATTTAAACATAATTACTAAACAACCCATGCAAAATGGGTAATAATGCCTGGAGACATGTATCTTTGTTAGTTTTACTAGAAAAATTATCTTTTGTAAAGTTTGCAAAGACACAAGCTAGTTTTTTCTTATTCAATATGACAGTATAACAGTCATACTAAATATGAAAGTTATATAAACATAACTCCAAAACCAAACATGTGTCATGTCTAAAAATGCCTGTATTAATGTATTAATGTGAGTTTGTAAGGTTTGCAAAAACAAAAAGTTGTTTTTTCCTCATATAAAAGTAGGGATTTTAGAATCCTGAGATAATGCGAAAAAAGCAATAAAAATGTCTTTAAACATAATTCCTAAACAACCCATGCAAAATGGGTAATAATGCCTGGAGACATGTATCTTTGTTACTTTTAGTAGAAAAATGATATTTTGTAATGTTTGCAAAGACACAAGCTAGTTTTTTTTTATTCAATATGACAGTATAACAATCATACTAAATATGAAAGTTATATAAACATAACTCCAAAACCAAACATGTGTCATGTCTAAAAATGCCTGTAATAATGTATTTATGTGAGTTTGTAAGGTTTGCAAAAACAAAAAGTAGTTTTTTACTCAATATGAAAGTAATGTTCTTAGAATCCTGAGATAATGCGAAAAAAGCAATAAAAATGTATTTAAACATAATTCCTAAACAACCCATGCAAAATGGGTAATAATGCCTGGACACATGTATCTTTGTTAGTTTTACTAGAAAAATGATGTTTTGTAAAGTTTGCAAAGACACAGGATAGTTTTTTAAAATTAAATATGACAGTATAACAGTCCTACTAAATATGAAAGTTATCAAAACATAACTCCAAAACCAAACATGTGTTATGTCTAAAAATTCCTGTAATAATGTATTTATGTGAGTTTGTAAGGTTTGCAAAACAAAAAGTAGTTTTTTCCTCAATATGAAAGTAAGGATTTTAGAATCCTGAGATAATGCGAAAAAAGCAATACAAATGTATTTAAACATAATTCCTAAACAACCCATGCAAAATGGGTAATAATGCCTGGAGACATGTATCTTTGTTAGTTTTACTAGAAAAATTATCTTTTGTAAAGTTTGCAAAGACACAAGCTAGTTTTTTCTTATTCAATATGACAGTATAACAGTCATACTAAATATGAAAGTTATATAAACATAACTCCAAAACCAAACATGTGTCATGTCTAAAAATGCCTGTATTAATGTATTAATGTGAGTTTGTAAGGTCTGCAAAAACAAAAACTAGTTTTTTACTCAATATGAAAGTAATGATCTTAAAATCCTGAGATAATGCAAAAAAAGCAATACAAATGTATTTAAACATAATTCCTAAACAACCCATGCAAAATTGGTAATAATGCCTGGAGACATGTATCTTTGTTAGTTTTACTAGAAAAATGATCTTTTGTAAAGTTTGCAAAGACACAAGCTAATTTTTTTTATTCAATATGACAGTATAACAGTCATACTAAATATAAAAGTTATATAAACATAACTCCAAAACCAAACATGTGTCATGTCTAAAAATGTCTGTAATAATGTATTTATGTGAGTTTGTAAGGTTTGCAAAAACAAAAAGTAGTTTTTTACTCAATATGAAAGTAATGATCTTAGAATCCTGAGATAATGCGAAAAAAGCAATAAAAGTGTATTTAAACATAACTCCTAAACAACCCAGGCAAAATGGGTAATAATGCCTGGAGACATGTATCTTTGTTAGTTTTACTAGGAAATGTATATTTTGTAAGGTTTGCAAATACACAAATTAGGTTTTACACATAATGACATTATAACTTTAACACTCAATATGAAAGTTATTTAATTATAACTCCTAAATACACATGAAACATGTCTAATAGCGTGAAAAAAATTATCTTTGTGAGTGTTGCTAGAAACATTTTCTTTTGTAAGGTTTGCAAAGACACAAGTTAGATTTTTTTAACTCAATATGACAGTATAACGCCACACTCAATATGACAGTTATTTAAACATAACTCCTAAACCACACCTGAAAAATGGCTAATAATGCCTGAAATAATGCATCTTTGGGAGTTTTACTGGAAACATATGCTTTTTTTAAGGCTTGCAAACACAAAAATTATTTGTATTGTATTATGTATTACAACATAATTCCTAAACCAAACATGCAAAATGTCTGAAAATGCCTGTAATATTGAATCCATGTGAGTTTTATTGGAATCTGTTGTAGGGTTTGCTAATACAAAAATTGGGTTTTATGACAAACACAAGTTAGTTTTTTTACTCAATATAACAGTTTAGCTGTCATACTATATATGAAAGTTATATAAACATAACTCCAAAACCAAACCATTATGTCCAAAACTGCCTGTAATATTGTATATATGTGAGTTTTACTAGCATCAGGGTTGCAAATACAAAAATTGGGTTTTATGACAGTATACTGTCACACTCAATATGACAGTTATTTAAACATAACTCAAACAACACATGCAAAATAGCTAATAATGCCTGGAGCATGTATCTTAGTTAGTTTTACTAGAAAAATGGTATTTTGTAAGGTTTGCAAAGACACAAGTTAGTTGTTGTTTTTATTCAATATGACAGTATAACTGTCATACTAAATATGAAAGTTATATAAACATAACTCTAAAACCAAACATGCATTGTGTCTAAAAATGCCTGTAATATTGTATCTGTGTGAGTTTAACTAGATTTAGTTGTTTTTGTAAGGTTTGCAAATACAAAATAAGGGTTTTACTCACTATGACAGTTTACTGTCACACTCAATCTGACAGTTATTTATTTAAACATAACTCCTAAACCACACATGCAAAATGGCTAATAATGCCTGGAGATATGTATCTTTGTGAGTTTTACTAGAAACATTATATTGTGTCAGGTTTAGTTAGTTTTTGTACTCAATCTGACAGTATAACTGTCATTCTAAATCCATCCATTTTCTTCCGCTTATCCGAGGTCGGGTTGCGGGGGCAGCAGCCTGAGCAGAAAATCCCAGACTTCCCTCTCCCCAGCCACTTCGTCCAGCTCTTCTAGGGGTATTCCGAGGCGTTCCCAGGCCAGCCGGGGACATAGTCTTTCCAATGTGTCCTAGGTCTTCCCCTTGGCCTCCTGCCACACCTCCCTAGAGGCGTTCGGGTGGCATCCTGAGCAGATGCCCGAACCACCTCATGGCTCCTCTCAATGTGGAGGAGCAGCGGCTTTACTTTGAGTTCCTCCCGGATGACAGAGCTTCTCACCCTGTCTCTAAGGTAGAGACCCACCACCCGGCAGAGGAAACGCATTTCGGCCGCTTGTCCTTTCGGTCATAACCCAAAGCTGGGAACGTAGATCCTTCTGGCTCAGCTCCTTCTTCACCACAACGGATCGATATAGCGTCCTCAATACTGAAGACGCCGCACCGAAACCGCCTGTGGATCTCTCGATCCACTCTATCCTCACTCGTGAACAAGACTCCTAGGTACTTGAACTCCTCCACTTGGGGCAAGATCTCCTCCCCAACCTGGAGATGGCACTCGACCCTTTCCTGCGCGAGAACCATGGACTTGGACTTGGAGGTGCTGATTCTCATCCCAGTCGCTTCACACTCAAGGACCCTGCCGAGAGTATAGACCTGGTCTACCGTTCCACGACCAGGATGAAAACCACACTGTTCGTCCTGGATCCGAGTTTCCTCCTCTCCAGTACACATGAATAGACCTTACCGGGAAGGCTGAGGAGTGTGTTTCACGATAGTTGGAACACACCCTCCGGTTCCCCTTCTTAAAGAGAGGAACCACCACCCCGGTGTGCCAATCCAGAGGTACCACCCCCAATGTTCACGCGATGTTGCAGAGTCTTGTCAACCAAGACAGCCCCACAGTATCCAGAGCCTTAAGGAACTCATCCACCACCGGGGCCTTGCCACAGAGGAGCTTTTTAACTACCTAGGCAACCTAAGCCCCAGAAATAGGAGAGTCCACCACAGATTCCCCAGGCACTGCTTGGCCTGTCGGTATGCCCGCTGCCTCTGGAGTCCTATGAGCCAAAAGGACCCGATAGGCTCTTTCTTCAGCTTGACGGCATCCCTCCCTGCTGGTGGCCACCAGCGAGTTCTAGGATTACCGCCACGACAGGCACCAAACACCTTGCGGCCACAGCTCCAATCAGCAGGCTCGACAAGAGAGGCACGGAACATGGTCCACTCAGACTCAATGTCCAGCACCTCCCTCGTGACATGTTTAAAGTTCTTCCTTATGTTTGAACATTGTGTTTGTTATGGACAATCCGTGACGAGCACAAAAGTCCAATAACAAAGCACCACTTGGGTTCAGATCCGGGTGGCCATTTTTCCCAATCACGACTCTCCAGGTTTCACTGTCCTTGCCAACATGAGCATTGAAGTCCCCCAACAGAACAAGGGAATCACCCGAGGGAGCACTCTCCAGTACTCCCTCAAGGGAATCCAAAAAGAGTGGGTACTCTGAGCTGCTGTTTGGTGCGTAAACACAAACAACAGTCAGGACCCGTCACCCAACCCGAAGGCGGAGGGAAGCTACCATCTCGTCTACTGGGTTAAAGTCCAACGTGCAGGCTTTGAGCAACAACAATTGCCACCCCAGCCTCTCATTGCTTGCAACGCCAGAGTGGAAGAGAGTCCAGCCCCTCTTGAGAGAACAGGTTCCAGAGCCCTTGCTGTGCGTCGAAGTGAGTCCAACTATATCTAGCCGGAACTTCTTCACCTCGCGCACCAGCTCAGGCTCTTTCCCTCCCAGCGAGGTGACGTTCCACGTCCCAAGAGCGAGCTTATGTAGCCGATAATCGGACTGCCAAGTGCCCTGCCTTCGGCTGCCGCCCAGTTCACACTGCATCCGACCTCTATGACCTCAATGGGCCCATGAGTGGTGAGCCCATTGGAGGGTTGACCCACGTTGCCTCTTCGAAATAAGCCCGGCAGGGCCCCATGGAGACAGGCCCGGCCACCAGTCGCTCGCCATCGTGCCCCACCTCTGCGCCTGGCTCCACAGGGGAGCCACGGTGACCTGCGCCTGGGCGAGAAAAAATCTAGGTCCTCGATTTGTACTTTTCATAAAGGTCTTTGAGCTGCTCTTTGTCTGATCCCTCACCTAGGACCTTTTCTCAGGGGATCCCGAGGCGTTCCCAGGCCAGCCGGGAGACATAGTGTTCCCAATGTGTCCTGGGTCTTCCCCGTGGCCTCCAGGATGACAGAGCTTCACCTTCACCAGGGGTGTCAAACTCAAATACAGAGTGGGCCAAAGTTTAAAACTGAACAAAGCCGCGGGCCAAGGTTGAACAAATTAACCTTTTAATAGGGACCCAAACACGTTTTGCATTGAATATTGAACAAGCAAGGCTTATATAACTTTATAGTGACATGCAAAATGGAGTTTCAAATAATAATAATAATAATTAAAAAATATCAATTGCATATCAAATATAATTTAAATACAAATTGAATGCCTCTTTTCTATTTGCAGCCTTCTGAGGTAAATATCAACATTAACTTTATCCACAGGCTAATAAATTTGAAAATAAAATAACAATGAATAAAACAACCATTCAGGACTTTAAACTGCTCAGTTTGCAACACACTGATCTAATTTGATGTGCCCAAGCCAGATACCTGGCATCTTTTTTTAGATGCTAGTTCTTTAATGTCGGGGCTCAGGCTTTGAGCTGAGGCAACTTTCATTATCGAACAAGATGTTCAACAGTCATATCTCGTACACCCAATTCTAACATCATTCAGACCCAGTCACAAGATATGTGCAGCTACAGCACGCATACACAAATGAATGCAACGCATACTTCATCAACAGCGATACAGGTTACACTGAGGGTGCCAGTATAAAAAACTTTAACACTGTTAGAAATATACGCCACACTGTGAACCCACACCAAACAAAAATAAAAAACACTTTTCGGGAGAACATCCGCACCGTAACACAACATAAACACAAAAGAACAAATACCCAGAATCTTTTGCAGCACTATCTTTCGGGACGCTACAAAATACACCCCCGCTACCACCAAACCTCCCCCCCCACACACACACACACCTTGTAGCGTCTCGGAAGATTTAGTGCTACAAAGGGTTCTGGGTATTTGTTGTGTTGTGTTTATGTTGTGTTACGGTGCGGATGTTCTCCCGAAATGTGTTTGTCATTCTTGTTTGGTGTGGATTCACAGTGTGGCATATATTTCTAAAAGTGTTAAAGTTTTTTATTTGGCTACCGTCAGTGTAACCTGTATCGCTGTTGATGAAGTATGCGTTGCATTCAATTGTGTGTGGGTGCAGAAGCTGCACTGACATGAAACTGGGCTGGCACTCGTTTGACTAGCTGGAAAAAAAAAAAAAAATTCGGGAGGAGTGCTGGAGTCACTCCCGGGAGGGTTGGCAAGTATTAGAAGTAGCGGCACTGCCGCAATGTATAATCGAAGGTCCAGCTTTAGTGTTAATTTGATATTGCCTCAAGGGCCAAGTCAAATTACACGTTGGGCCAAATTTGGCCCACGGGCCAGAGTTTGACACCCATGACCTTCACTGTAAAAAATTACTGTAAAAATAAAAAATAAAATTACAGTTATATACTCCATCCATCCATCCATTTTCTACCGCTTATTCCCTTCGGGGTCGCGGGGGGCACTGGAGCCTATCTCAGCTACAATCAGGCGGAAGGCGGGGTACACCCTGGACAAGTCGCCACCTCATCGCAGGGCCAACACAGATAGACAGACAACATTCACACTCACATTCACACACTAGGGCCAATTTAGTGTTGCCAATCAACCTATCATGTTCTTCTTAAATGCAGTTAAGTACTGTAAATTTTGTTGCATTTTTCAAAAAATATCGACCAGCAGTAAGTTACTGTAAAACCTACAGTGTAATTCAGTATTTTTCAGACTTGTTTCTTGGGTCCGCCCACAATTCGTCCAACCGAGCTTCATTTCAAATGACCCTGCTAAATCCATCCTACTGCATCGTGTGTTTTTGATAACAAGGTAAGAGTCACTTGTACCTTGATGTGTCATTTTCTGTTTGAATTACTTTATATATATATTTATAAAGTCCGAAATGACATAGCGTCACAGTCAGCATCACAGACACTATCGTTGACCACGCGCATGTACCGCCGCATGCTAGCTAGCTAAGTTTTCTTCTTTTTTGTCATAGTCATCATAAAAGATGATAACTTGCAACATATGTGCTACGACTTGCAGCAATGTATTTGCGTATGTTAGACACATGCGAAGTCATAGTTGTATGGCTAATGCATCGTTTAAGTGTGCTTTCCCTAAATGCACAAGAGTTTTTTCCAACTTCTCAGCCTTCAAAACTCACAGCCGTCGTCATAAATATGGCAAGAGTAGGACTGATATGTATAGCGCAGAAGGTTTACATGTCTCATGTAGCGCGAAGTGCGATGATATACGGGCCCTTCTCCTGCATTTGAAAAGTCATATTACCGAAGGTAGGACAGTTACGTAGGTTGATTGGCAACACTAAATTGGCCCTAGTGTGTGAATGTTGTCTGTCTATCTGTGTTGGCCCTGCGATGAGATGGCGACTTGTCCAGGGTGTACCCCGCCTTCCGCCCGATTGCAGCTGAGATAGGCTCCAGCGCCCCCCGCGACCCCGAAGGGAATAAGCGGTAGAAAATGGATGGATGGATGGAGGGACAGTTACGTGCCCCTTCAGTCAATGTGAAAAAAGATTTACAGTTAAGTCTACTTTCACATTGCACGCGTCAAGGAAGCACTACGGCTACACTGAACGAAGTTTGACTTGATCAACAGCAAATCCAAGCAGCTCTTGTGTTATTAACACTGATGATGACTATTTTGATATGCAACTTGAGAATTCAGGATATTCCTGTTATGAAGACATGGAGGTCTACTTGCATTAAAAAAATGTTCACAGCACTGAAAAAAGGTTGAGAACCACTGCCTTAGGACAGTGGTTCTCAACCTTTTTTCAATGATGTACCCCTGTGAACATTTTTTAAATTCAAGTACCCCCTAATCAGAGCAAAGCATTTTTGGTTGAAAAAAAGAGATAAAGAAGTAAAATACAACACTATGTCATCAGTTTCTGATTCATTAAATTGTATAACAGTGCAAAATATTGCTCATTTGTTGTGGTCTTTCTTGAACTATTTGGAAAAAAAGATATAAAAATAAGTAAAAACTTGTTGAAAAATAAACAAGTGATTCAATTATAAATAACGATTTTTACACATAGAAATAATCAACTTAAAGTGCCCTCTTTGGGGATTGCAATAGAGATCCATCTGGATTCATGAACTTCATTCTCAACATTTCTTCACAAAAAAAGAAATCTTTAACATCAATATTTATGGAACATGTCCACTACGCTTTAACCAAGCCTCCATTGTTTTCTACATGGATAGTTGATTGACAGTTGGTGCCGTGTGGCACCGCCAGGTAGAGTCAAACCATCATGGCATGGGGGAAACTCTGGCTTTATGGTAATGAATGGAATAGCCTACTTGATTAGTTGTTCAGTTTATGAACTTACATTCATATTTTGTCGGAGTATTATTCAATAAATATATTTATAAAGGATTTTTGAATTGTTGCTATTTTTAGAATATTTAAAAAAAATCTCACGTACCCCTTGGCATACCTTCAAGTACCCCCAGGAGTACGCCTACCCCCATTTGAGAACCACTGCCTTAGGAGACTAGATGTAAACAGAGGAAAGAGAGAGCGAGTGAGGTGGCCATTCCAAATACTTTTAAAATGCTACCCATATTGGATACTGTTTAGGGACGGCGTGGCGAAGTTGGTAGAGTGGCTGTGCCAGCAATCGGAGTGTTGCTGGTTACTGGGGTTCAATTCCCACCTTCTACCTTCCTAGTCACGTCCGTTGTGTCCTTGGGCAAGACACTTCACCCTTTGCCTCTGATGGCTGCTGGTAGCGCCTTGCATGGCAGCTCCCGCCATCAGTGTGTGAATGTGTGTGTGAATGGGTAAATGTGGAAATACTGTCAAAGCGCTTTGAGTACCTTGAAGGTAGAAAAGCGCTATACAAGTACAACCCATTTATCATTTATCATTTAACATAAACTGCATTTCTTGACTGTACCAGTTGCTGGTGACAAAGTCACAATAAAACGTTGGATGATCAGCATGGAAGGTGATGTCATCTGCAAGGGCGTCCAACCTAGCTTAATCTCAGGGCTTGCTGCCCTTCTTGCCACATACTATGTGTTCAACTTGGAATACCAAGAGGAAGGTCCTCGGACATTGGAATTTGTTCAAAGGTAAATCCTCTTGATACTGTTAAAATACTGTTAGGATATTTTATTTTATATTTCTCACCTCTGTTCAGGAATTTGACTTGTCATTTCCCCAATTGTGTGCCTTAAATCAATGACTCTTCTGTTCCTTTGTGGACCTTCTTATTAGGGACCGAAGCACCAGTTTGACTCTAGGATACAGAGAAGGTAGGTAATGTGCAGGTAAAGATATGTTGACTGGGTCAAAGAAGGAAGCACCTGTTTGACCCCAGGATGCAGAAAAAGTAGATAATTTGCAGGTAAAGACATGTTGACTGGATGATGGCAGGAAGCACCAGCTTGACCCGAGAATGCAGAGCAAGTAGGTAATGTGCGGGTGAAGATATGTTGAATGGGTAAAGGCAGGAAGCACCAGTGTGACCCCACCATGCAGGGAAGGTAGGTAATGTGCGGGTGAAGGTATGTTGAATGGGTGAAAGAAGGAAGCGCAGGTGTGGTCGAGGCCATGCAGACAAGGTAGGTATGTGCAGGTGAAGATATGTTGTATGGTGAAAGAAAGAAGCACCAGTGGGACCCAAGGATGCAGGGAAGGTAGGTAATGTGCAGGTACAGATATGTTGAATGGGTGAAGGCAGGAAACACCAGCTAGACGCCAGGATACAGAGAAGGTAGGCAATGTGCAGGTAAAGATATGTTGAATGAGTAAAGGCAGGAAACACCAGCTTGACTCCAGGATATAGAGAAGGTAGGTAATGTGCAGGTAAAGATGTGTTGAATGGGTAAAGGTAGAAAGCACCAGCGTGACCACACTATGCAGAGAAGGTAGGTAATGTGCAGGTAAAGATATGTTGAATGGGTAAAGGCAAGAAGCACCAGTGTGACCCCAGGATGCAGAGAAGATAGGTAATGAGCAGGTAACGATATGTTAAATGGGTGAAAGCAGGAAACATCAGCGTAAATACACGGTCCCGTAGATGGAGAGAAAACATGAATAGAGAGAGGGGTTGGGGAGGCTTTAGCATTGTCTTCCTCTCTGAATTTGTCTTAATGGGTTTTAGAGCATTCACTCATCTACAGCTGTGGTTATGGTATAGGCTCACATATATCCTAAAATTGATATTAATATTTGTGCAGTGCATATTCCTAAATAACAATGTGAGGGGGGTTCTGTATCGACTACAAGTAATCTTCAATCACAACAGAATATCTAATATGCTTTCTCTCTTTTTTAGGCGATTCATTGGCGTTAACCCTGAGAGGGGAACAAGGGCTAGCCAGGGAAAGGTGGTGTCCAAGAAGACCGGGAAGCTGGTCCAGAAAAAGGCAGCAACTGTAAATCCTCACGTAGCCACCCTTATAAAACATCTCACAGACTTTGAGTGGGGCTTTATGTAGCCGACAACTAAACACTGGACTCGTGTTCAGTGTTTTGTCTCCAGTTAGAAATTAAGTGGACATGTTATACATGTTAAAATGCTTTACTGAAAATAAGAAGAATGCACTAAATGTACATTGAATGTATTTGATGCACTTTAAAATAATTGGTTAATAAAAACATAATCTTGCAAGGCCATTTCTCCAGTCATTTTTATGCCAGCAGATTGCAGGGGTTTTGATTTTGAAAAATTAAAAGTTCAACTCATTAACTTCTAGTGGCATTATACTGTAAAGCTCAGTCTATAGTGCTTACAATTATTTTACTGTAATTAACTGTTAATGGATATTACAGTAGATACACTAAAATAACAGTGTAATGCCGCTAAACAGATGACAGTATTATGCTGTGAAGCGTATATTTGATACAGCACAGTACTGTGATACTTTTTACAGTAATTAAACTGTAGTGATAAATCACAGTATGTGTGCTGTATAAAAACAGTTTTATACTGGAACCATTAGCTGCCAGTAGGTTACTGTAATTAAACGGTGAAAATTCTTACAGTAAGGGAGAGACCCGCCACCCAGCGGAGAAAACTCATTTCGGCCGCCAGACTGTGCATCTCACGATCCACTCTTCCCTCACTCATGAACAAGACTCCAGGTACTTGAACTCATCCACTTGGGGCAAGATCTCCTGCCCAACCTCGAAATGGCACTCCACCCTTTCCCGGGCGAGAACCTCGGACTTGGAGGTGCTGATTCTCATCCAAGTCGCTTCACACTCGGCTGCGAACCAATCCAATGAGAGCTGAAGATCCTGGCCAGTTAAAGCCATAAGGACCACATCATCTGCAAAAAGGAGAGACCTAATCCTGCAGCCACCAAACCGGATCCCCTCAACGCCATGACTGCGCCTAGAAATTCTGTCCATAAAATTTATGAACACATTTGGTGACTAAGGGCAGCCAACACGAGGGTTGGACTCCGGTCCAACCCTCACTGGAAAGGGGTCCGACATACTGCTGGCAATGCGGACCAAGCTCTGACACTGATCATACAGGGAGCGACCCGCCACAATCAGACATGCCGATACCCCATACTCTCTGAGCACTCCCCACAGGACTTCCCGGGGTGGCCACGGTCGAATGTCTTCTCCAAGTCCACAAAGCACATTTAGACTGGTTGGACAAACTCCCATGCACACTCAAGGACCCTGCCGAGAGTATAGAGCTGGTCTACCGTTCCACGACCAGGACGAAAACCACACTGTTCGTCCTGGATCCGAGGTTCCTCCTCTCCAGTACACATGAATAGACCTTACCGGGAAGGCTGAGGAGTGTGATCTACGATAGTTGGAACACACCCTCCGGTTCCCCTTCTTAAAGAGAGGAACCACCACCCCGGTCTGCCAATCCAGAGGTACCGCCCCTGATGTCCATGCGATGTTGCAGAGTCTTGTCAACTAAAACAGCCCCACAGCATCCAGAGCCTTAAGGAACTCCGGACGGAGCTCATCCACCCTCGCGGCCTTGCCACCGAGGAGCTTTTTAACTACCTTGGCAACCTCAGCACCAGAAATAGGAGAGCCCACCACAGATTCCCCAGGCACTGCTTGGCCTGTCGGTATGCCCGCTGCCTCTGGAGTCCCATGAGCCAAAAGGACCAGATAAGCTCTTTCTTCAGCTTGACGGCATCCCGCACTGCTGGTGGCCACCAGCGGGTTCTAGGATTACCGCCACGACAGGCACCAAACACCTTGCGGCCACAGCTCCAATCAGCTGGCTTGACAAGAGAGGCACGGAACATGATCCATTCAGACTCAATGTCCAGCACCTCCTTTGTGACATGTTCAAAGTTCCTCCGGAGGTAGCAAAAGAAACTCTCTCTGACAGGAGACTGCTAGGCATTCCCAAAAGACTCTCACAATGCGTTTGGGCCTGCCAGGTCTGTCCGGGATCCTACCCCACCATCGGAGCCAGCTCACCAGGTGGTGATCGGTAGAAAGCTCGCCCCTCTCTTCCCCCGAGTGTCCAAAACATGAGGCCGCAAATCCCATGACACAACTACAAAGTCAATCATGGAACTGCGGCCGAGGGTGTCCTGGTGCCAAGTGCACATATGGACACCCTTATGTTTGAACATTGTGTTTGTTATGGACAATCCGTGACGAGCACAAAAGTCCAATAATAAAGCACCACTTGGGTTCAGATCCGGGTGGCCATTTTTCCCAATCACGACTCTCCAGGTTTCAAAGTCGTTGCCAACATGAGCGTTGAAGACCCCCAGCAGAACAAAGGAATCACCCGAGGGAGCACTCTCAAGGGAATCCAAAAAGAGTGGGTACTCTGAGCTGCTGTTTGGTGCGTAAACACCAACAACAGTAAGGACCCGTCACCCAACTTGAAAGTGGAGGGAAGTTACCATCTCGTCTTCTGGGTTAAGTCCAACGTGCAGGCTTTGAGCCGGGGGGCAACAAGAATTGCCAACCCAGCCTCTCATTACTTGCAACGCCAGAGTGGAAGAGAGTCCAACCCCTCTTGAGAGAACAGGTTCCAGAGCCCTTGCTGTGCGTCGAAGTGAGTCCAGCTTTATCTAGCCGGGAACTTCTCCACCTCGCGAGGTGACGTTCCACGTCCCAAGAGCGAGCTTATGTAGCCGATAATCGGACCGCCAAGTGCCCTGCCTTCGGCTTCCACCCAGCTAACACTGCACCCGACCTCTATGACCCAGCCCATGAGTGGTGAGCCTATTGCAGGGGGGACCCACGTTGCCTCTTCGAGCTGGGCCCCATGGGCACCAGTCGCTCGCCATCGTGCCCCACCTCTGGGCCTGGCTCCACAGGGGAGCCACGGTGACCCGCGTCCGGGCGAGAAAATATCTAGGTCCTCGATTTGTACTTTTCATAAAGGTCTTTGAGCTGCTCTTTGTCTGATTCCTCACCTAGGACCTGTTTGTCTTGGGGGACCCTACCAGGGGGCATAGAAGCCCCCGGACAACATAGCTCCTAGGATCAGTGGGACACGCAAACCACAAAGGTGGCGGCTCAGAAAGCAGGTTATATAAACATAACTCCAAAACCAAACATGCAAGATGTCTAAACATGCCTGTAATATTGTATCAATGTGAGTTTTACTAGAATCGGTTGTTTTTTAAAGGCTTGCAAACACAAAAAGTTTTTTTTACTCAATATGACAGTAAGTTCTTAAAATGCTGAGATAATGTGAAAAAAAGCAATACAAATGTATTCCAACATAATTCCTAAACCAAACATGCAAAATGTCTAAAAATGCCTGTAATATTGAATCCATGTGAGTTTTACTAGAATCATTTGTTTTTGTAAGGTTTGCAAATACAAAATTGAGTTTTATGACAGACACAAGTTAGTTTTTTTACTCATTATAACAGTATAGATGTCATACTATATATTAAAGTTATATAAACATAACTCCAAAACCAAACGTGCATTATGTCCAAAATTGCCTGTAATATTGTATAGATGTGAGTTTTACTAGAATCAGGTTTGCAAATACAAAAATTGGGTTTTATGACAGTATACTGTCACACTCAATATGACAGTATAACTGTCATACTAAATCCATCCATTTTCTTCCGCTTATCCGAGGTCGGGTTGCGGGGGCAGCAGCCTAAGCAGAAAGCCCAGACTTCCCTCTCCCCAGCCACTTCGTCCAGCTCTTCTCGGGGGATCCCGAGGCGCTCCCAGGCCATAGTCTTTCCAATGTATCCTAGGTCTTCCCCATGGCCTCCTGCCGTTCGGACCTAGGGAGGCGTTCGGGTGGCATCCTGAGCAGATGCCCGAACCACCTCATCTGGCTCCTCTCAATGTGGAGGAGCAGCGGCTTTACACTGAGTTCCTCCCGGATGACAGAGCTTCTCACCCTATCTCTAAGGAAAAGACCCACCACCCGGCGGAGGAAACTCATTTCGGCCGCTTGTACCCGTGACCTTGTCCTTTCGGTCATAACCCAAAGCTCATGACCATAGGTGAGGATGGGAACGTTGATCGACCGGTAAATTGAAAGCTTTTCCTTCTGGCTCAGCTCCTTCTTCACCACAACGGATCGATATAGCGTCCTCATTACTGAAGACGCCGCACCGATCCGCCTGTAGATCTTAAAATCCACTCTATCCTCACTCGTGAACAAGACTCCTAGGTACTTGAACACCTTCACTTGGGGAAAGATCTCTTTCCCAACCTCGAGATGGCACTCCACCCTTTCCCGGGCGAGAACCATGGACTCGGACTTGGAGGTGCTGATTCTCATCCCAGTCGCTTCACTGCGAACCGATCCAATGAAAGCTGAAGATCTTGGCCAGTTGAAGCCATCAGGACCACATCATCTGCAAAAAGCAGAGACCTAATCCTGCAGCCACCAAACCAGGCGCAGTCATGGCGTTGAGGAGATCCTCAAAGCCATGACTGCGCCTAGATATTCTGTCCATTAAAGTTATGAACAGAATCGGTGACAAAGGGCAGCCTTGGCGGAGTCCAACCCTCACTGGAAAGGGGTCCGACATACTGCCGGCAATGCGGACCAAGCTCTGACACTGATCATACAGGGAGACACCCGCCACAATCAGACATGCCGATACTCCATACTCTCTTCTCCAAGTCCACAAAACTTATGTAGACTGGTTGGGCAAACTCCCATGCACACTCAAGGACCCTGCCGAGAGTATAGAGCTGATCTACCGTTCCACGACCAGGACGAAAACCACACTGTTCGTCCTGGATCCGAGGTTCCTCCTCTCCATTACACATGAATAGACCTTACCGGGAAGGCTGAGGAGTGTGATCTACGATAGTTGGAACACACCCTCCGGTTCCCCTTCTTAAAGAGAGGTACCACCACCCCGGTCTGCCAATCCAGAGGTACCGCCCCCGATGTAGACGCAATGTTGCAGAGTCTTGTCAACCAAGACTGCCCCACAGCATCCAGAGCCTTAAAGAACTCCGGACGGAGCTCATACCCCCGGGGCCTTGCCACCGAGGAGCTTTTTAACTACCTTGGCAACCTCAGCCCCAGAAATAGGAGAGCCCACCACAGACTTCCCAGGCACTGTTTCCTCATAGGAAGACGTGTTGGTGGGACTGAGGAGGTCTCGCTTGGCCTGTCGGTATGCCCACTGCCTCTGGAGTCCCATGAGCCAAAAGGACCCGGTGGCTCTTTCTTCAGCTTGACAGCATCCCTCACTGCTGGTGGATTACCGCCACGACAGGCACCAAACACCTTGCGGCCACAGCTTCAATCAGCTGGCTCAACAAGAGAGGAACGGTCCAGAACATGGTCCACTCAGACTCAATGTCCAGCACCTCCCTCGTGACATGTTCAAAGTTCTTCTGGACATGTTCAAAGTTCTTCAGGAGACTCTGCTAGGTGTTCCCAGCAGACCCTTACAATACGTTTGGGCCTGCCAGGTCTGACCGGCATCCTCCCCTACCATTGGAGCCAGCTCACCACCAGGTGGTGGTTGGTGGAAAGCTCTGCCCCTCTCTTCACCGAGTGTCCAAAACATGAGGCCGCAAATCCCATGACACAACTACAAAGTCAATCATGCGGCCGAGGGTGTCCTTGTGCCAAGTGCACATATGGACACCCTTATGTTTGAACATTGTGTTTGTTATGGACAATCCGTGACAAGCACAAAAGTCCAATAACAAAGCACCACTTGGGTTCAGATCCGGGTGGCCATTTTTCCCAATCACGACTCTCCAGGTTTCACTGTCGTTGCCAACATAGCGTTGAAGTCCACCAGCAGAACAAGGGAATCACCCGCGGGAGCACTCTCCAGTACTCCCTCAAGGGAATCCAAAAAGAGTTGGTACTCTGAGCTGCTGTTTGGTGTGTAAACACAAACAACAGTCAGGACCCGTCACCCAACCCGAAGGCTGAAGGAAGCTACCATCTCGTCTATTGGGTTTAAAGTCCAACGTGCAGGCTTTGAGCCGGCGGGCAACAAGAATTGCCACCCCAGCCTCTCATTAGTTGCAACGTCAGTGTGGAATCTCTTCCACTCTGGCGTTGCAAGTAATGAAAGTTCAGCTCAGTCCAGCCCCTCTGAGAGAACAGGTTCCAGAGCCCTTGCTGTGAGTCCAACTATATCTAGCCGGGAACGTCTCCACCTCAAGCACCAGCTCAGACTCCTTCCCTCCCAGCGAGGTGACGTTCCATGTCCCAAGAGCGAGCTTATGTAGCCGATAATCGGACCACCAAGTGCCCTGCCTTCGGCTGCCGCCCAGCTCACACTGCACCCTCAATGACCCAGCCCATGAGTGGTGAGCCCTGGAGGGGGGATCCACGTTGCCTCTTCGAGCTGAGCACGGCTGGGCACCATGGGGACTGGCCCGTCAATTGCCATCGTGCCACACCTCTGGGCCTGGCTCCACAGGGGAGCCACGGTGACCTGCGTCCGGGCGAGAAAAAATCTAGGTCCTCAATTGTACTTTTAATAAAGGTCTTTGAGCTGCTCTTTGTCTGATCCCTCACCTAGGACCTGTTTGTCTTGGGAGACCATAGAAGCCCCCGGACAACATAGTTCCTGGATCAGTGGGACACGCAAACCACAAGGGTGGCGGCTCAGAAAGCAGGTTATATAAATATAACTCCAAAACCAAACATGCAATATGCCTAAACATGCCTGTAATATTGTATCAATGTGAGTTTTCCTAGAATCGGTTGTTTTTGTAAGGTTTGCAAATACAAAAATTAGGTTTTACTCAAAATGACAAAATCACACTCAATATGACAGTTATTTAAACATAACTCATAAACCACACAAAAAAATGGCTAATAATGCCTGAAATAATGAATCATTGGGAGTTTTACTGAGTTTTACATTTTGCAAACACAAAAAGTATTTTTTTACTTGACTGTAATGTTCTTAGAACCCTGAGATAAAGGGAAAAAAGCAATAAAAATGTATTTAAACCTAACTCCTAAACAACACATGCAAAATGGCTAATAATGCCTAGGGAGACATGTAACGTTGTTAGTTTAAAAAAATGATCTTTTGTAAAGATATCAAAGACACAAGCTAGTTTTTTTTATTCAATACGACAGTATAACAGTCATACTAAATATGAAAGTTATATAAACATAACTCCAAAACCAAACATGTGTCATGTCTAAAAATGCCTGTAATAATGTATTTATGTGAGTTTGTAAGGTTTGCAAAAACAAAAAGGAGTTTTTTACTCAATATGAAAGTAATGTTCTTAGAATCCTGAGATAATTCGAAAAAAGCAATACAAATGTATTCAAACACAAATTTTAAACCAAACATGTAAAATGTCTAAAAATGCCTGTAATATTGAATCTATATAAGTTTTACTAGAATCAATTGTTTTTGTAAGGTTTGCAAATACAAAAATTAGGTTTTAGACATAATGACATTAAAACTGTAACACTCAATATGACAATTATTTATTTATAACTCCTAACCACACATGAAACATGTCTAATAATGCGTGAAAAAAATTATCTTTGTGAGTGTTACTAGAAACATTTTCTTTTGTAAGGTTTGCAAAACAGGTTAGTTTTTTTTACTCAATATGACAGTATAACTGCCACACTCAATATGACAGTTATTTAAACATAACTCTTAAACTACACATGAAAAATGATTAACAATGCCTGAAATAATGCATTCTTGTAAGTTTTACTCGAAACATATGCTTTTTTAAGGCTTGGAAACACAACAATTATTTTTTTACTCAATATGACAGTAATGTTCTAAAATTCTGAGAAAATACGAAGAAATTAATAAAAATGATTCCAACATAATTCCTAAACCAAACATGCAAAATGTCTAAAAATGTCTGTAATATTGAATCCATGTGAGTTTTACTAGATTTAAATGATTTTGTAAGGTTTGCAAATACATAAATTAGGTTTTACTTACTATGTCATAACTGACAGTATATGACAGTTATTTAACCATAACTCAAACCACACATGAAAAATGGATAATAATGCCTGAAATAATGCATCCTTGGCCGTTTTACTCGAAACACATGCTTTTTTAAATCTTGCAAACACAAAAAGTAGTTTTTTTCCTCAATATGACTGTAATGTTCTTAAAATCCTGAGATAATGCGAAAAAAGCAATAAAAATGTATTTAAACATTACTCCTAAACAACATATGCAAAATGGCTAATAATGCCTGGAAACATGTATATTTGTTAGTTTTACTGGAAAAAATGATCTTTTGTAAAGTTTGCAAAGACACAAGCCAGTTTTTTTTTATTCAATATGACAGTATAACAGTCATATTAAATATGAAAGTTATATAAACATAACTCCAAAACCAAACATGTGTTATGTCTAAAAATGCCTGTAATAATGTATTTATGTGAGTTTGTAAGGTTTGCAAAAACAAAAAGTAGTTTTTTACTCAATATGAAAGTAATGATCTTAGAATCCTGAGATAATGCGAAAAAAGCAATAAAAATGTATTTAAACATAACTCCTAAACAACCCAGGCAAAATGGGTAATAATGCCTGGAGACATGTATTTTTGTTAGTTTTACTAGAAAATGTATCTTTTGTCAAGTTTGCAAAGACACAAGCTAGTTGTTTTTATTCAATAAGACAGTATAACAGTCATACTAAATATGAAAGTTATATAAACATAACTCCAGAACCAAACGTGTGGCATGTCTAAAATTGCCTATAATAATGTATTTATGTGAGTTTGTAAGGTTTGCAAAAACAAAAAGTAGTTTTTTCCTCAATATGAAAGTAAGGATTTTAGAATCCTCAGATAATGCGAAAAAAGCAATAAAAATGTATTTAAACATAATTCCTAAACAACCCATGCAAAATGGCTAATAATGCCTGGAGACATGTATCTTTGTTAGTTTTACTAGAAAAATGATCTTTTGTAAGGATATCAAAGACACAAGCTAGTTTTTTTTATTCAATATGACAGTATAACAGTCCTACTAAATATGAAAGTTATCAAAACATAACTCCAAAACCAAACATGTGTTATGTCTAAAAATGCCTGTAATAATGTATTTATGTGAGTTTGTAAGGTTTGCAAAAACAAAAAGTAGTTTTTTACTCAATATGAAAGTAATGATCTAAGAATCCTGAGATAATGCGAAAAAAGCAATAAAAATGTATTTAAACATAATTCCTAAACAACCCATGCAAAATCGGTAATAATGCCTGGAGACATGTATTTTTGTTAGTTTTACTAGAAAATGTATCTTTTGTAAAGTTTGCAAAGACACAAGCTAGTTGTTTTTATTCAATAAGACAGTATAACAGTCATACTAAATATGAAAGTTATATAAACATAACTCCAGAACCAAACGTGTGTCATGTCTAAAATTGCCTATAATAATGTATTTATGTGAGTTTGTAAGGTTTGCAAAAACAAAAAGTAGTTTTTTCCTCAATATGAAAGTAAGGATTTTAGAATCCTGAGATCATGCGAAAAAAGCAATAAAAATGTATTTAAACATAATTCCTAAACAACCCATGCAAAATGGGTAATAATGCCTGGAGACATGTATCTTTGTTAGTTTTACTAGAAAAATGATCTTTTGTAAAGTTTGCAAAGACACAAGCTAGTTTTTTTTATTTAATATGAGAGTATAACAGTCATACTAAATATAAAAGTTATATAAACATAACTCCAAAACCAAACATGTGTCATGTCTAAAAATGTCTGTAATAATGTATTTATGTGAGTTTGTAAGGTTTGCAAAAACAAAAAGTAGTGTTTTACTCAATATGAAAGTAATGATCTTAGAATCCTGAGATAATGCGAAAAAAGCAATAAAAATGTATTCAAACACAACTTTTAAACCAAACATGTAAATTGTCTAAAAATGCCTGTAATATTGAATCTATGTAAGTTTTACTAGAATCAATTGTTTTTGTAAGGTTTGCAAATACAAAAATTAGGTTTTACACATAATGACATTATAACTTTAACACTCAATATGAAAGTTATTTAATTATAACTCCTAAATACACATGAAACATGTCTAATAGCGTGAAAAAAATTATCTTTGTGAGTGTTGCTAGAAACATTTTCTTTTGTAAGGTTTGCAAAGACACAAGTTAGTTTTTTTTTAACTCAATATGACAGTATAACGCCACACTCAATATGACAGTTATTCAAACATAACTCCTAAACCACACCTGAAAAATGGCTAATAATGCCTGAAATAATGCATCTTTGGGAGTTTTACTGGAAACATATGCTTTTTTTAAGGGTTGCAAACACGAAAATTATTTTATTACTCAATATGACAGTAATGTTCTAAAAATCCTGAGATAATGTGAAAAAAGCAATACAAATGTATTACAACATAATTCCTAAACCAAACATGCAAAATGTCTGAAAATGCCTGTAATATTGAATCCATGTGAGTTTTATTTGAATCAGTTGTATGGTTTGCTAATACAAAAATTGGGTTTTATGACAAACACAAGTTAGTTATTTTACTCAATATAACAGTTTAGCTGTCATACTATGTATGAAAGTTATATAAACATAACTCCAAAACCAAACTTGCATTATGTCCAAAACTGCCTGTAATATTGTATATATGTGAGTTTTACTAGAATCAGGGTTGCAAATCCAAAAATTGGGTTTTATGACAGTATACTGTCACACTCAAAATGACAGTTATTTAAACATAACTCAAACAACACATGCAAAATGGCTAATAATGCCTGGAGCATGTATCTTAGTTAGTTTTACTAGAAAAATGGTATTTTGTAAGGTTTGCAAAGACACAAGTTAGTTGTTTTTTTTATTCAATATGACAGTATAACTTTCTAAATATGAAAGTTATATAAACATAACTCTAAAACCAAACATGCATTATGTCTAAAAATGCCTGTAATGTTGTATCTGTGTGAGATTAACTAGATTTAGTTGTTTTTGTAAGGTTTGCAAATACAAAATAAGGGTTTTACTCACTATGACAGTTTACTGTCACACTCAATCTGACAGTTATTTATTTAAATATAACTCCTAAACCACACATGCAAAATGGCTAATAATGCCTGGAGATATGTATCTTTGTGAGTTTTACTAGAAACATTATATTGTGTAAGGTTTAGTTAGTTTTTGTACTCAATCTGACAGTATAACTGTCATTCTAAATCCATCCATTTTCTTCCGCTTATCCGAGGTCGGGTTGCGGGGGCAGCAGCCTGAGCAGAAAATCCCAGACTTCCCTCTCCCCAGCCACTTCTCCAGCTCTTCTCGGGGTATTCCGAGGCGTTCCCAGGCCAGCCGGGGACATAGTCTTTCCAATGTGTCCTAGGTCTTCCCCGTGGCCTCCTGCCACACCTCCCTAGAGGCGTTCGGGTGGCATCCTGAGCAGATGCCCGAACCACCTCATGGCTCCTCTCAATGTGTAGGAGCAGCGGGTTTACTTTGAGTACCTCCCGGATGACAGAGCTTCTCACCCTGTCTCTAAGGGAGAGACTCACCACCCGGCAGAGGAAACGCATTTCGGCCGCTTGTCCTTTCGGTCATAACCCAAAGCTGGGAACGTAGATCGACGGTAAATTGAGAGCTTTTCCTTCTGGCTCAGCTCCTTCTTCACCACAACGGATCGATATAGCGTCCTCAATACTGAAGACGCCGCACCAATCCGCCTGTGGATCTCTCGATCCACTCTATCCTCACTCGTGAACAAGACTCCTAGGTACTTGAACTCCTCCACTTGGGGCAAGATCTCCTCCCCAACCTGGAGATGGCACTCGACCCTTTCCTGCGTGGACTTGGAGGTGCTGATTCTCATCCCAGTCGCTTCACACTCAAGGACCCTGCCGAGAGTATAGACCTGGTCTACCGTTCCACGACCAGGACGAAAACCACACTGTTCGTCCTGGATCCGAGTTTCCTCCTCTCCAGTACACATGAATAGACCTTACCGGGAAGGCTGAGGAGTGTGTTTCACGATAGTTGGAACACACCCTCCGGTTCCCCTTCTTAAAGAGAGGAACCACCACCCCGGTCTGCCAATCCAGAGGTACCGCCCCCAATGTTCACGCGATGTTGCAGAGTCTTGTCAACCAAGACAGCCCCACAGTATCCAGAGCCTTAAGGAACTCATCCACCACCGGGGCCTTGCCACAGAGGAGCTTTTTATCTACCTAGGCAACCTAAGCCCCAGAAATAGGAGAGTCCACCACAGACTCCCCAGGCACTGCTTGGCCTGTCGGTATGCCCGCTGCCTCTGGAGTCCCATGAGCCAAAAGGACCCGATAGGCTCTTTCTTCAGCTTGACGGCATCCCTCACTGCTGGTGGCCACCAGCGAGTTCTAGGATTACCGCCACGACAGGCACCAAACACCTTGCGGCCACAGCTCCAATCAGCAGGCTCGACAAGAGAGGCACGGAACATGGTCCACTCAGACTCAATGTCCAGCACCTCCCTCGTGACATGTTCAAAGTTTTCCTTATGTTTGAACATTGTGTTTGTTATGGACAATCCGTGACGAGCACAAAAGTCCAATAACAAAGCACCACTTGGGTTCAGATCCGGGTGGCCATTTTTCCCAATCACGACTCTCCAGGTTTCACTGTCCTTGCCAACATGAGCATTGAAGTCCCCCAACAGAACAAGGGAATCACCCGAGGGAGCACTCTCCAGTACTCCCTCAAGGGAATCCAAAAAGAGTGGGTACTCTGAGCTGCTGTTTGGTGCGTAAACACAAACAACAGTCAGGACCCGTCACCCAACCCGAAGGCGGAGGGAAGCTACCATCTCGTCTACTGGGTTAAAGTCCAACGTGCAGGCTTTGAGCAACAACAATTGCCACCCCAGCCTCTCATTGCTTGCAACGCCAGAGTGGAAGAGAGTCCAGCCCCTCTTGAGAGAACAGGTTCCAGAGCCCTTGCTGTGCGTCGAAGTGAGTCCAACTATATCTAGCCGGAACTTCTTCACCTCGCGCACCAGCTCAGGCTCTTTCCCTCCCAGCGAGGTGACGTTCCACGTCCCAAGAGCGAGCTTATGTAGCCGATAATCGGACCGCCAAGTGCCCTGCCTTCGGCTGCCACCCTGTTCACACTGCATCCGACCTCTATGACCTCAATGGGCCCATGAGTGGTGAGCCCATTGGAGGGTTGACCCACGTTGCCTCTTCGAGGCAGGGCCCCATGGAGACAGGCCCGGCCACCAGTCGCTCGCCATCGTGCCCCACCTCTGCGCCTGGCTCCACAGGGGAGCCACGGTGACCTGCGCCTGGGCGAGAAAAAATCTAGGTCCTCGATTTGTACTTTTCATAAAGGTCTTTGAGCTGCTCTTTGTCTGATCCCTCACCTAGGACCTTTTCTCAGGGGATCCCGAGGCGTTCCCAGGCCAGCCGGGAGACATAGTGTTCCCAATGTGTCCTGGGTCTTCCCCGTGGCCTCCAGGATGACAGAGCTTCACCTTCACCAGGGGTGTCAAACTCAAATACAGAGTGGGCCAAAGTTTAAAACTGAACAAAGCCGCGGGCCAAGGTTGAACAAATTAACCTTTTAATAGGGACCCAAACAAGTTTTGCATTGAATATTGAACAAGCAAGGCTTATATAACTTTATAGTGACATGCAAAATGGAGTTTCAAATAATAATAATAATAATTAAAAAATATCAATTGCATATCAAATACAATTTAAATAAAAATGGAATGCCTCTTTTCTATTTACAGCCTTCTGAGGTAAATATCAACATTAACTTTTTCCACAGGCTAATACATTTGAAAATAAAATAACAATGAATAAAACAACCATTCAGGACTTTAAACTGCTCAGTTTGCAACGCACTGATCTAAGCCAGATACCTAGCATCTTTTTTTAGATGCTAGTTCTTTAATGTCGGGGCTCAGGCTTTGAGCTGAGGCAACTTTCATTATCGAACGAAGGTGTTCAACAGTCATATATCGTACACCCGATTCTAACATCATTCACACCCAGTCACAAGATATGTGCAGCTTCAGCATGCATACACAAACGAATGCAACGCATACTTCATCAACAGCGATACAGGTTACACTGAGGGTGCCAGTATAAAAAACTTTAACACTGTTAGAAATATACGCCACACTGTGAACCCACACCAAACAAAAATAAAAATCACTTTTCGGGAGAACATCCGCACCGTAACATAACATAAACACAAAAGAACAAATACCCAGAATCTTTTGCAGCACTAACTCTTTCGGGACGCTACAAAATACACCCCCGCTACCACCAAACCCCCCCCCCCCACACACACACACACCTTGTAGCGTCCCGGAAGATTTAGTGCTACAAAGGGTTCTGGGTATTTGTTGTGTTGTGTTTATGTTGTGTTACGGTGCGGATGTTCTCCCGAAATGTGTTTGTCATTCTTGTTTGGTGTAGATTCACAGTGTGGCGTATATTTCTAAAAGTGTTAAAGTTTTTTATTTGGCTACCGTCAGTGTAACCTGTATCGCTGTTGATGAAGTATGAGTTGCATTCAATTGTGTGTGTGTGTTGGTGCTTTTGAGTAACCCCTGGCTGCAGCCCGCAGATCGAGGAGGGGCTTATTTTCCCTCAATGTGGGCGGGCTCAACGTTGAGCCCGCGGGCTCCATCTGGTGGCGGAGATCCGAATATGGAAAAAGGTTCATGTATTTGATAGACTTAGACATTCCTACTTTTAACTTGTCAAATGTGTTTTTTTACCATGAAAAAAAAAAAAATATATATATATATATATATATATATATATATATATATATATATATATATATATATATATATATATATATATATATATATATATATATATATATATATATATATATATAAACCATAGCATTTACCATGAAAAAAAAAGAATAATAATTATATATAAACCATAGCATTTCCAAAAGAGTATAGACACATATTATTTTGCACACTCAATTATATTAGCTAAGTCAAATAAACCAAAGACAGAATACTTTGCATCATTGATTTTATTTTTCACCCCAGGTTAAAAATGTTTGATATGTAAAGAAAAAAAAAATGTTGTAGCCTAGCCAAATACATTCCTTAAGCTTCCATAAATGTTTAACAATGGCAAGTATCAAGGTATTTTTCTGGCCCATAACAAGCAACCCTGTTCCCTGTTTCCAGTTCTGTTCATTTTCCACTGTCTAGAAAGGAAACCGATTGCGGTTCTTATAGGCACAATAACAATGCAAGATGTAAAACTAAGGTAATTGAAATAAGTGGAGGAATTACGCTTTAGTCTAGCAATAGTTGACTACAAGACTAATTAATCACATGACCTCTCACCTGTAGCCCTCCTTGCACTCGTCGCCGTTTTCTGTCCTGCAATCGGTCTTCTTCAGACCTTAGTGATTTAATGACAACATACATTCACTATGAAAACATTCATGTTGGTCTGTTGACCGTGAGTAAAACATTTTTTTTGTGATTTGTGATATTCAAAGCACGTACGGCTTGGGGAAGTTCTGCAGGAGAGCGAGACACCACCATCTCCTAATTTGCAGCATGTTTTCCTTTGAAGAAGGAAATGCAGGAAGATGTTAATATCCATCCATCCATCCATTTTCTACCGCTTATTCCCTTCGGGGTCGCGAGGGGCGCTGGAGCCTATCTCAGCTACAATTGGGCGGAAGGTGGGGTACACCCTGGACAAGTCGCCACCTCATCGCAGAGATGTTAATATGTTGTAAAAAAAATAACACCTTGTACACTAAGCATAATGTGTCACGATTTACACATACCTCTCTGAAATCACAATTGGCCCCCATTACAATGTACAGAGTACTGTAAGCCAAGAGGTACTGCTTAATATAATGTCAGGCGTATTCCCAAGGATACATTTTTTTCAATACAAATTAATGTGGTTTTAATGTAGCAAGCAAACATTTTGACAGACAACAGCAATGCTATAACATGCTGATTTGGTCTTACCATCAAAACAAACACGCCACAGTTGTTGGAGCACCCTTGCTTTGTTAGGCCCTGAGGTGTGAACAATGTATTTTAATAAAAGTATGGCAAGAAAATAGTAAAAAGTTAGCAAGTGCTATTATGTAATGTCTCACCTGGACATCATTCACACCAAGCTTTCTCCAGGGGCCAGAAGAGAGGCTGTGAGCAACGTGTCTGTACAAATAATAAGCGAAATAAAAGTCACTCAACTTCAATCAACTTTTGATTGAAAAGCACGCATAAACGCTTGGAACAAAGCCTGAACTGAATAAGGAAAAGGTTGGAACTTTACAGTATAAACAGTATTAGAAAAGATACCCAGATATTGTATATATATATATATATCCATCCATCCCGCTCTGGCTCAGGATCAGCTACAGGCTATCCAGACCATAGTGGATGAACATTCCTCGGCATCAAGGATCCTCAGGAAGTGATCCCAAGATCACATCTCGAGGACCTCTCCACCGTTCACACTTAAAAAAGAAAAGGAAAGTCACAGAAGTTGATCAGATGTAAAACAATACAAAATAAAAAGACACAAAAAATAAATAAATAAATAAGCAAATAAACCGTGGCAAGGCCATATCAGAAGTAACAAAAAAAACACAATAATAGTGTAGGATCAATACAGAAAATAATGAAGATAATAAAAAAGGAATAAAACTACAAAAAAGATGGCAGATACATTTGACAAGTTAAAAGTAGGAATGTCTAAGTCTATCAAATACATGAACCTTTTTTCATACTATGGTTTATATATATATATATATTTTTTATTGTTTTTTCATGGTAACAAAAATACATTTGACAAGTTAAAAGTAGCTTTATTGACGTTTGTGTGCTGCCGGATCTCCGCCACCAGATGGAGCCCGCGGGCTCAACGTTGAGACCCGCCCACATTGAGGGAAAATAAGCCCCTCCTCGATCTGCGGGCTGCAGCCAGGGGCACTTGGCAGAAGCTGCACTGACATGAAACTGGGCCGGCAATCGTTTGACTAGCTGAAAAAAAATAATAAAAAAAAATTCGGGAGGAGTGCTGGAGTCACTCCCGGGAGGGTTGGCAAGTATTAGAAGTAGCGGTGAATGCGGTGTTACCGCGGCACTGCCGCAATGTATAATCGCCGGTCCAGCTTTAGTGTTAATTTGATATTGCCTCAAGGGCCAAGTCAAATTACACGTTGGGCCAAATTTGGCCCACGGGCCAGAGTTTGACACCCATGACCTTCACTGTAAAAAATTACTGTAAAAATAAAAAATAAAATTACAGTTATATACTCCATCCATCCATCCATGTTCTACCGCTTATTCCCTTCGGGGTCGTTGGAACCTATCTCAGCTACAATCGGGCGGAAGGCGGGGTACACCCTGGACAAGTCGCCACCTCATCGCAGGGCCAACACAGATAGACAGACAACATTCACACTCACATTCACACACTAGGGCCAATTTAGTGTTGCCAATCAACCTATCATGTTCTTCATAAATGCAGTTAAGTACTGTAAATTTTGTTGCATTTTTCAAAAAATATCGACCAGCAGTAAGTTACTGTAAAACCTACAGTGTAATTCAGTATTTTTCAGACTTGTTTCTTGGGTCCGCCCACAATTCGTCCAACCGAGCTTCATTTCACCTGGCTAAATCCATCCTACTGCATCGTGTGTTTTTGATAACAAGGTAAGAGTCACTTGTACCTTGATGTGTCATTTTCTGTTTGAATTACTTTATATATATATTTATAAAGTCCGAAATGTCAGCATCACAGACACTATCGTTGACCATGCGCATGTACCGCCGCATGCTAGCTAGCTAAGTTTTCTTCTTTTTTGTCATAGTCATCATAAAAGATGATAACTTGCAACATATGTGCTACGACTTGCAGCAATGTATTTGCGTATGTTAGACACATGCGAAGTCATAGTTGTATGCCTAATGCATCGTTTAAGTGTGCTTTCCCTAATGCACAAGAGTTTTTTCCAACTTCTCAGCCTTCAAAACTCACAGCCGTCGTCATAAATATGGCAAGAGTAGGACTGATATGTATAGCGCAGAAGGTTTACCTTGTAATATTGTCTCATGTAGCGTGAAGTGCGATGATATACGGGCCCTTCTCCTGCATTTGAAAAGTCATATTACCGAAGGTAGGACAGTTACGTGCCCCTTCAGTCAATGTGAAAAAAGATTTACAGTTAAGTCTACTTTCACATCGCACGCGTCAAGGAAGCACTACGGCTACACTGAACGAAGTTTGACTTGATCAACAGCAAATCCAAGCAGCTCTTGTGTTATTAACACTGATGATGACTATTGTGATATGCAACTTGAGAATTCAGGATATTCCTGTTATGAAGACATGGAGGTCTACTTGCATTAAAAAAATGTTCACAGCACTGAAAAAAGGTTGAGAACCACTGCCTTAGGACAGTGGTTCTCAACCTTTTTTCAGTGATGTACCCCTGTGAACATTTTTTAAATTCAAGTACCCCCTAATCAGAGCAAAGCATTTTTGGTTGAAAAAAAGAGATAAAGAAGTAAAATACAACACTATGTCATCAGTTTCTGATTCATTAAATTGTATAACAGTGCAAAATATTGCTCATTTGTTGTGGTCTTTCTTGAACTATTTGGAAAAAAAGATATGAAAATAACTAAAAACTTGTTGAAAAATAAACAAGTGATTCAATTATAAATAAAGATTTTTACACATAGAAGTAATCAACTTAAAGTGCCCTCTTTGGGGATTGCAATAGAGATCCATCTGGATTCATGAACTTCATTCTCAACATTTCTTCACAAAAAAAGAAATCTTTAACATCAATATTTATGGAACATGTCCACTACGCTTTAACCAAGCCTCCATTGTTTTCTACATGGATAGTTGATTGACAGTTGGTGCCGTGTGGCACCGCCAGGTAGAGTCAAACCATCATGGCATGGGGGAAACTCTGGCTTTATGGTAATGAATGGAATAGCCTACTTGATTAGTTGTTCAGTTTATGAACTTACATTCATATTTTGTCGAAGTATTATTCAATAAATATATTTATAAAGGATTTTTGAATTGTTGCTATTTTTAGAATATTTAAAAAAAATCTCACGTACCCCTTGGCATACCTTCAAGTACCCCCAGGAGTACGCGTACCCCCATTTGAGAACCACTGCCTTAGGAGACTAGATGTAAACAGAGGAAAGAGAGAGCGAGTGAGGTGGCCATTCCAAATACTTTTAAAATGCTACCCATATTGGATACTGTTTAGGAACATAAACTGCATTTCTTGACTGTACCAGTTGCTGGTGACAAAGTCACAATAAAACGTTGGATGATCAGCATGGAAGGTGATGTCATCTGCAAAGGCGTCCAACCTAGCTTAATCTCAGGGCTTGCTGCCCTTCTTGCCACCTACTATGTGTTCAACTTGGAATACCAAGAGGAAGGTCCTCGGACATTGGAATTTGTTCAAAGGTAAATCCTCTTGATACTGTTAAAATACTGTTAGGATATTTTATTTTATATTTCTCACCTCTGTTCAGGAATTTGACTTGTCATTTCCCCAATTGTGTGCCTTAAATCAATGACTCTTCTGTTCCTTTGTGTACCTTCTTATTAGGGACCGAAGCACCAGTTTGACTCTAGGATACAGAGAAGGTAGGTATTGTGCAGGTAAATATATGTTGACTGGGTCAAAGAAGGAAGCACCTGTTTGACCCCAGGATGCAGAAAAAGTAGGTAATTTGCAGGTAAAGATATGTTGACTGGATGATGGCAGGAAGCACCAGCTTGACCCGAGAATGCAGAGCAAGTAGGTAATGTGCGGGTGAAGATATGTTGAATGGGTAAAGGCAGGAAGCACCAGTCTGACCCCACCATGCAGGGAAGGTAGGTAATGTGCGGGTGAAGGTATGTTGAATGGGTGAAAGAAGGAAGCGCAGGTGTGGTCGAGGCCATGCAGACAAGGTAGGTATGTGCAGGTGAAGATATGTTGTATGGTGAAAGAAAGAAGCACCAGTGTGACCCAAGGATGCAGGGAAGGTAGGTAATGTGCAGGTAAAGATATGTTGAATGGGTGAAGGCAGGAAACACCAGCTAGACGCCAGGATACAGAGAAGGTAGGTAATGTGCAGGTAAAGATATGTTGAATGAGTAAAGGCAGGAAACACCAGCTTGACTCCAGGATACAGAGAAGGTAGGTAATGTGCAGGTAACGATATGTTGAATGGGTAAAGGTAGAAAGCACCAGCGTGACCACACTATGCAGAGAAGGTAGGTAATGTGCAGGTAAAGATATGTTGAATGGGTAAAGGCAAGAAGCACCAGTGTGACCCCAGGATGCAGAGAAGATAGGCTGATGTTTCCTGCTTTCACCCATTTAACATATCGTTAAATGGGTGAAAGCAGGAAACATCAGCGTAAATACACGGTCCCGTAGATGGAGAGAAAACATAAATAGAGAGAGGGATTGGGGAGGCTTTAGCATTGTCTTCCTCTCTGAATTTGTCTTAATGGGTTTTAGAGCATTCACTCATCTACAGCTGTGGTTATAGTATAGGCTCACATATATCCTAAAATTGATATTAATATTTGTGCAGTGCATATTCCTAAATAACAATGTGAGGGGGGTTCTGTATCGACTGCAAGTAATCTTCAATCACAACAGAATATCTAATATGCTTTCTCTCTTTTTTAGGCGATTCATTGGCGTTAACCCTGAGAGGGGAACAAAGGCTAGCCAGGGAAAGGTGGTGTCCAAGAAGACCGGGAAGCTGGTCCAGAAAAAGGCAGCAACTGTAAATCCTCACGTAGCCACCCTTATAAAACATCTCACAGACTTTGAGTGGGGCTTTATGTAGCCGACAACTAAACACTGGACTCGTGTTCAGTGTTTTGTCTCCAGTTAGAAATTAAGTGGACATGTTATAAATGTTAAAATGCTTTACTGAAAATAAGAAGAATGCACTAAATGTACTTTGAATGTATTTGATGCACTTTAAAATAATTGGTTAATAAAAACATAATCTTGCAAGGCCATTTCTCCAGTCATTTTTATGCCAGCAGATTGCAGGGATTTTGATTTTGAAAAATTAAAAGTTCAACTCATTAACTTCTAGTGGCATTATACTGTAAAGCTCAGTCTATAGTGCTTACAATTATTTTACTGTAATTAACTGTTAATGGATATTACAGTAGATACACTAAAATAACAGTGTAATGCCGCTAAACAGATGACAGTATTATGCTGTGAAGCGTATATTTGATACAGCACAGTACTGTGATACTTTTTACAGTAATAAACTGTAGTGATAAATCACAGTATGTGTGCTGTAGAAAAACAGTTTTATACTGGAACCATTAGCTGCCAGTAGGTTACTGTAATTAAACGGTGAAAATTCTTACAGTAAGGGAGAGACCCGCCACCAAGCGGAGAAAACTCATTTCGGCCGCTTGTACCCGTGATGTTGTCCTTTCGGTCATAACCCAAAGCTCATGACCATAGGTGAGGATGGGAACGTAGATTGACCGGTAAATTGAGAGCTTTTCCTTCTGGCGCAGCTCCTTCTTACCACAACGAATCGATATAGCGTCCTCATTACTGAAGACGCCGCACCGACCAGCCTGTGCATCTCACGATCCACTCTTCCCTCACTCATGAACAAGACTCCAGGTACTTGAACTAATCCACTTGGGGCAAGATCTCCTGCCCAACCTCGAGATGGCACTCCACCCTTTCCCAGGCGAGAACCTCGGACTTGGAGGTGCTGATTCTCATCCCAGTCGCTTCACACTCGGCTGCGAACCAATCCAATGAGAGCTGAAGATCCTGGCCAGTTAAAGCCATAAGGACCACATCATCTGCAAAAAGGAGAGACCTAATCCTGCAGCCACCAAACCGGATCCCCTCAACGCCATGACTGCGCCTAGAAATTCTGTCCATAAAATTTATGAACACATTTGGTGACAAAGGGCAGCCAACTTACTGCTGGCAATGCGGACCAAGCTCTGACACTGATCATACAGGGAGCGACCCGCCACAATCAGACATGCCGATACCCCATACTCTCTAAACACTCCCCACTGGACTTCCCGGGGTGGCCACGGTCGAATGTCTTCTCCAAGTCCACAAAGCACATGTAGACTGGTTGGACAAACTCCCATGCACACTCAAGGACCCTGCCGAGAGTATAGAGCTGGTCTACCGTTCCACGACCAGGACGAAAACCACACTGTTCGTCCTGGATCCGAGGTTCCTCCTCTCCAGTACACATGAATAGACCTTACCGGGAAGGCTGAGGAGTGTGATCTACGATAGTTGGAACACACCCTCCGGTTCCCCTTCTTAAAGAGAGGAACCACCACCCCGGTCTGCCAATCCAGAGGTACCGCCCCTGATGTCCACGCGATGTTGATGAGTCTTGTCAACTAATACAGCCCCACAGCATCCAGAGCCTTAAGGAACTCCGGATGGAACTCATCCACCCCCGGGGCCTTGCCACCGAGGAGCTTTTAAAACTACCTTGGCAACCTCAGCCCCAGAAATAGGAGAGCCCACCACAGATTCCCCAGGTACTGCTTGGCCTGTCGGTATGCCCGCTGCCTCTGGAGTCCCATGAGCCAAAAGGACCAGATAAGCTCTTTCTTCAGCTTGACGGCATCCCGCACTCCTGGTGGCCACCAGCGGGTTCTAGGATTACCGCCACGACAGGCACCAAACACCTTGCGGCCACAGCTCCAATCAGCTGGCTTGACAAGAGAGGCACGGAACATGATCCATTCAGACTCAATGTCCAGCACCTCCTTTGTGACATGTTCAAAGTTCCTCCGGAGGTGGAAAAAGAAACTCTCTCTGACAGGAGACTCTGCTAGGCATTCCCAAAAGACTCTCACAATGCGTTTGGGCCTGCCAGGTCTGTCCGGGATCCTACCCCACCATCGGAGCCAGCTCACCAGGTGGTGATCGGTAGAAAGCTCGCCCCTCTCTTCACCCGAGTGTCCAAAACATGAGGCCGCAAATCCCATGACACAACTACAAAGTCAATAATGGAACTGCGGCCGAGGGTGTCCTGGTGCCAAGTGCACATATGGACACCCTTATGTTTGAACATTGTGTTTGTTATGGACAATCCGTGACGAGCACAAAAGTCCAATAACAAAGCACCACTTGGGTTCAGATCCGGGTGGCCATTTTTCCCAATCACGACTCTCCAGGTTTCAAAGTCGTTGCCAACATGAGCGTTGAAGACCCCCAGCAGAACAAGGGAATCACCCGAGGGAGCACTCTCAAGGGAATCCAAAAAGAGTGGGTACTCTGAGCTGCTGTTTGGTGCGTAAACACCAACAACAGTCAGGACCCGTCACCCAACCCGAAAGCGGAGGGAAGCTACCATCTCGTCTTCTGGGTTAAGTCCAACGTGCAGGCTTTGAGCCGGGGGAGCAACAAGAATTGCCAACCCAGCCTCTCATTACTTGCAACGCCAGAGTGGAAGAGAGTCCAACCCCTCTTGAGAGAACAGGTTCCAGAGCCCTTGCTGTGCGACGAAGTGAGTCCAGCTTTATCTAGCCGGGAACTTCTCCACCTCGCGAGGTGACGTTCCACGTCCCAAGAGCGAGCTTATGTAGCCGATAATCGGACCGCCAAGTGCCCTGCCTTCGGCTTCCGCCCAGCTAACACTGCACCCGACCTCTATGACCCAGCCCATGAGTGGTGAGCCTATTGCAGGGGGGACCCACGTTACCTCTTCGAGCTGGGCCCCATGGGCACCAGTCGCTCGCCATCGTGCCCCACCTCTGGGCCTGGCTCCACAGGGGAGTCACGGTGACCCGCGTCCGGGCGAGAAAATATCTACGTCCTCGATTTGTACTTTTCATAAAGGTCTTTGAGCTGCTCTTTGTCTGATTCCTCACCTAGGACCTGTTTGTCTTGGGGGACCCTACCAGAGGGCATAGAAGCCCCCGGACAACATAGCTCCTAGGATCAGTGGGACACGCAAACCACAAAGGTGGCGGCTCAGAAAGCAGGTTATATAAACATAACTCCAAAACCAAACATGCAAGATGTCTAAACATGCCTGTAATATTGTATCAAAGTGAGTTTTACTAGAATCGGTTGTTTTTTTAAGGCTTGCAAACACAAAAAGTTTTTTTTACTCAATATGACAGTAAGTTCTTAAAATGCTGAGATAATGTGAAAAAAACAATACAAATGTATTCCAACATGATTCCTAAACCAAACATGCAAAATGTCTAAAAATGCCTGTAATATTGAATCCATGTGAGTTTTACTAGAATCATTTGTTTTTGTAAGGTTTGCAAATACAAAACTTGAGTTTTATGACAGACACAAGTTAGTTTTTTTACTCAATATAACAGTATAGATGTCATACTATATATTAAAGTTATATGAAAATAACTCCAAAACCAAACGTGCATTATGTCCAACATTGCCTGTAATATTGTATAGATGTGAGTTTTACTAGAATCAGGTTTGCAAATATAAAAATTGGGTTTTATGACAGTATACTGTCACACTCAATATGACAGTATAACTGTCATACTAAATCCATCCATTTTCTTCCGCTTATCCGAGGTCGGGTTGCGGGGGAAGCAGCCTAAGCAGAGAGCCCAGACTTCCCTCTCCCCAGCCACTTCGTCCAGCTCTTCTCGGGGGATCCCGAGGCGTCCCCAGGCCATAGTCTTTCCAATGTATCCTAAGTCTTCCCCATGGCCTCCTGCCGTTCGGACCTAGGGAGGCGTTCGGGTGGCATCCTGAGCAGATGCCCGAACCACCTCATCTGGCTCCTCTCAATGTGGAGGAGCAGCGGCTTTACACTGAGTTCCTCCCAGATGACAGAGCTTCTCACCCTATCTCTAAGGGAGAGACCCACCACCCGGCGGAGGAAACTCATTTCGGCCGCTTGTACCCGTGACCTTGTCCTTTCGGTCATAACCCAAAGCTCATGACCATAGGTGAGGATGGGAACGTTGATCGACCGGTAAATTGAAAGCTTTTCCTTCTGGCTCAGCTCCTTCTTCACCACAACGGATCGATATAGCGTCCTCATTACTGAAGACGCCGCAGCGATCCGCCTGTAGATCTCACAATCCACTCAATCCTCACTCGTGAACAAGACTCCTAGGTACTTCAACTCCTTCACTTCGGGCAAGATCTCTTTCCCAACCTCGAGATGGCACTCCACCCTTTCCCGGGCGAGAACCATGGACTCGGACTTGGAGGTGCTGATTCTCATCCCAGTCGCTTCACTGCGAACCGATCCAATGAAAGCTGAAGATCTTGGCCAGTTGAAGCCATCAGGACCACATCATCTGCAAAAAGCAGAGACCTAATCCTGCAGCCACCAAACCAGGCGCAGTCATGGCGTTGAGGGGATCCTCAAAGCCATGACTGCGCCTAGATATTCTGTCCATTAAAGTTATGAACAGAATCGGTGACAAAGTGCAGCCTTGGCGGAGTCCAACCCTCACTGGAAAGGGGTCCGACATACTGCCGGCAATGCGGACCAAGCTCTGACACTGATCATACAGGGAGACACCCGCCACAATCAGACATGCCGATACTCCATACTCTCTGAGCACTCCCCACAGGATTTACCGGCCAAGGTCGAATGTCTTCTCCAAGTCCACAAAACTTATGTAGACTGGTTGGGCAAACTCCCATGCACACTCAAGGACCCTGCCGAGAGTATAGAGCTGGTCTACCGTTCCACGACCAGGACGAAAACCACACTGTTCGTCCTGGATCCGAGGTTCCTCCTCTCCATTACACATGAATAGACCTTACCGGGAAGGCTGAGGAGTGTGATCTACGATATTTGGAACACACCCTCCGGTTCCCCTTCTTAAAGAGAGGAACCACCATCCCGGTCTGCCAATCCAGAGGTACCGCCCCCGATGTAGACGCAATGTTGCAGAGTCTTGTCAACCAAGACTGCCCCACAGCATCCAGAGCCTTAAGGAACTCCGGACGGAGCTCATATCCCCGGGGCCTTGCCACCGAGGAGCTTTTTAACTACCTTGGCAACCTCAGCCCCAGAAATAGGAGAGCCCACCACAGACTTCCCAGGCACTGTTTCCTCATAGGAAGACGTGTTGGTGGGACTGAGGAGGTCTCGCTTGGCCTGTCGGTATGCCCACTGCCTCTGGAGTCCCATGAGCCAAAAGGACCCGGTGGCTCTTTCTTCAGCTTGACAGCATCCCTCACTGCTGGTGGATTACCGCCACGACAGGCACCAAACACCTTGCGGCCACAGCTTCAATCAGCTGGCTCAACAAGAGAGGAACGGAACATGGTCCACTCAGACTCAATGTCCAGCACCTCCCTCGTGACATGTTCAAAGTTCTTCCGGACATGTTCAAAGTTCTTCAGGAGACTCTGCTAGGTGTTCCCAGCAGACCCTTACAATGCGTTTGGGCCTGCCAGGTCTGACCGGCATCCTCCCCTACCATCGGAGCCAGCTCACCACCAGGTGGTGGTTGGTAGAAAGCTCTGCCCCTCTCTTCACCGAGTGTCCAAAACATGAGGCCGCAAATCCCATGACACAACTACAAAGTCAATCATGCGGCCGAGGGTGTCCTTGTGCCAAGTGCACATATGGACACCCTTATGTTTGAACATTGTGTTTGTTATGGACAATCCGTGACAAGCACAAAAGTCCAATAACAAAGCACCACTTGGGTTCAGATCCGGGTGGCCATTTTTCCAAATCACGACTCTCCAGGTTTCACTGTCGTTGCCAACATAGCGTTGAAGTCCACCAGCAGAACAAGGGAATCACCCGAGGGAGCACTCTCCAGTACTCCCTCAAGGGAATCCAAAAAGAGTTGGTACTCTGAGCTGCTGTTTGGTGTGTAAACACAAACAACAGTCAGGACCCGTCACCCAACCCGAAGGCTGAAGGAAGCTACCATCTCGTCTATTGGGTTTAAAGTCCAACGTGCAGGCTTTGAGCCGGGGGGAAACAAGAATTGCCACCCCAGCCTCTCATTAGTTGCAACGCCAGTGTGGAATCTCTTCCACTCTGGCGTTGCAAGTAATGAAATTTCAGCTCAGTCCAGCCCCTCTGAGAGAACAGGTTCCAGAGCCCTTGCTGTGAGTCCAACTATATCTAGCCGGGAACGTCTCCACCTCAAGCACCAGCTCAGGCTCCTTCCCTCCCAGCGAGGTGACGTTCCATGTCCCAAGAGCGAGCTTATGTAGCCGATAATCGGACCACCAAGTGCCCTGCCTTCGGCTGCCGCCCAGCTCACACTGCACCCTCTATGACCCAGCCCATGAGTGGTGAGCCCTGGAGGGGGGATCCACGTTGCCTCTTCGAGCTGAGCACGGCTGGGCCCCACGGGGACAGGCCCGTCAATCGCCATCGTGCCACACCTCTGGGCCTGGCTCCACAGGGGAGCCACGGTGACCTGCGTCCGGGCGAGAAAAAATATAGGTCCTCAATTGTACTTTTAATAAAGGTCTTTGAGCTGCTCTTTGTCTGATCCCTCACCTAGGACCTGTTTGTCTTGGGAGACCCCGGACAACATAGTTCCTGGATCAGTGGGACACGCAAACCACAAAGGTGGCGGCTCAGAAAGCAGGTTATATAAATATAACTCCAAAACCAAACATGCAATATGTCTAAACATGCCTGTAATATTGTATCAATGTGACTTTTCCTAGAATCGGTTGTTTTTGTAAGGTTTGCAAATACAAAAATTAGGTTTTACTCACAATGACAAAATCACACTCAATATGACAGTTATTTAAACATAACTCATAAACCACACAAAAAAATGGCTAATAATGCCTGAAATAATGAATCATTGGGAGTTTTACTGAGTTTTATATTTTGCAAACACAAAAAGTAGTTTTTTACTTGACTGTAATGTTCTTAGAACCCTGAGATAATGGGAAAAAAGCAATAAAAATGTATTTAAACCTAACTCCTAAACAACACATGCAAAATGGCTAATAATGCCTAGGGAGACATGTAACGTTGTTAGTTTAAAAAAAATGATCTTTTGTAAAGATATCAAAGACACAAGCTAGTTTTTTTTATTCAATAGGACAGTATAACAGTCATACTAAATATGAAAGTTATATAAACATAACTCCAAAACCAAACATGTGTCATGTCTAAAAATGCCTGTAATAATGTATTTATGTGAGTTTGTAAGGTTTGCAAAAACAAAAAGGAGTTTTTTACTCAATATGAAAATAATGTTCTTAGAATCCTGAGATAATGCGAATGTATTCAAACACAAATTTTAAACCAAACATGTAAAATGTCTAAAAATGCCTGTAATATTGAATCTATATAAGTTTTACTAGAATCAATTGTTTTTGTAAGGTTTGCAAATACAAAAATTAGGTATAAAAATTAGACATTAAAACTGTAACACTCAATATGACAATTATTTATTTATAACTCCTAACCACACATGAAACATGTCTAATAATGCGTGAAAAAAATTATCTTTGTGAGTGTTACTAGAAACATTTTCTTTTGTAAGGTTTGCAAAGACAGGTTAGTTTTTTTTACTCAATATGACAGTATAACTGCCACACTCAATATGACAGTTATTTAAACATAACTCTTAAACTACACATGAAAAATGATTAACAATGCCTGAAATAATGCATTCTTGTAAGTTTTACTCGAAACATATGCTTTTTTTAAGGCTTGCAAACACAAAAATTATTTCTTTACTAATCAATATGACAGCAATGTTCTAAAATTCTGAGAAAATACGAACAAATTAAAAAAAATGATTCCAACATAATTCCTAAACCAAACATGCAAAATGTCTAAAAATGTCTGTAATATTGAATCCATGTGAGTTTAACTAGATTTAAATGATTTTGTAAGGTTTGCAAATACATAAATTAGGTTTTACTTACTATGTCATAACTGACAGTATATCACAGTTATTTAACCATAACTCAAACCACACATGAAAAATGGCTAATAATGCCTGAAATAATGCATCCTTGGCCGTTTTACTCGAAACACATGCTTTTTTAAATCTTGCAAACACAAAAAGTAGTTTTTTTACTCAATATAACTGTAATGTTCTTAAAATCCTGAGATAATGCGAAAAAAGCAATAAAAATGTATTTAAACATTACTCCTAAACAACATATGCAAAATGGCTAATAATGCCTGGAAACATGTATCTTTGTTAGTTTTACTGGAAAAATGATCTTTTGTAAAGTTTGCAAAGACACAAGCCAGTTTTGTTTTTTTTAATTCAATATGACAGTATGACAGTCATACTAAATATAAAAGTTATATAAACATAACTCCAAAACCAAACATGTGTCATGTCTAAAAATGTCTGTAATAATGTATTTATGTGAGTTTGTAAGGTTTGCAAAAACAAAAAGTAGTTTTTTACTCAATATGAAAGTAATGATCTTAGAATCCTGAGATAATGCGAAAAAAGCAATAAAAATGTATTTAAACATAATTCCTAAACAACCCATGCAAAATGGGTAATAATGCCTGGAGACATGTATCTTTGTTAGTTTTACTAGATAAATGATCTTTTGTAAAGTTTGCAAAGACACAAGCTAGTTTTTTTTTATTCAATATGACTGTATAACAGTCATACTAAATATAAAAGTTATATAAACATAACTCCAAAACCAAACATGTGTCATGTCTAAAAATGCCTGTAATAATGTATTAATGTGAGTTTGTAAGGTTTGCAAAAACAAAAAGTAGTTTTTACTCAATATGAAAGTAATGATCTTAAAATCCTGAGATAATGCGAAAAAAGCAATAAAAATGTCTTTAAACATAATTCCTAAACAACCCATGCAAAATGGGTAATAATGCCTGGAGACATGTATCTTTGTTAGTTTTACTAGAAAAATTATCTTTTGTAAAGTTTGCAAAGAAACAAGCTAGTTTTTTTTAATTCAATATGACAGTATAACAGTCATACTAAATATGAAAGTTATATAAACATAACTCCAAAACCAAACATGTGTCATGTCTAAAAATGCCTGTAATAATGTATTAATGTGAGTTTGTAAGGTTTGCAAAAACAAAAAGTAGTTTTTTACTCAATATGAAAGTAATGATCTTAAAATCCTGGGATAATGCGAAAAAAGCAATAAAAATGTATTTAAACATAATTCCTAAACAACCCATGCAAAAAGGGTAATAATGCCTGGAGACATGTATCTTTGTTAGTTTTACTAGAAAAATGATCTTTTGTAAAGTTTGCAAAGACACAAGCTAGTTTTTTTTTTATTCAATATGACAGTATAACAGTCATACTAAATATGAAAGTTATATAAACATAACTCCAAAACCAAACATGTGTCATGTCTAAAAATGCCTGTAATAATGTATTAATGTGAGTTTGTAAGGTTTGCAAAAACAGAAAGTAGTTTTTTCCTCAATATGAAAGTAAGGATTTTAGAATCCTGAGATAATGCGAAAAAAACAATAAAAATGTATTTAAACATAATTCCTAAACAACCCATGCAAAATGGCTAATAATGCCTGGAGACATGCATATTTGTTAATTTTACTAGAAAAATGATATTTTGTAAAGTTTGCAAAGACACAAGCTAGTTTTTTTTAATTCAATATGACAGTATAACAGTCATATTAAATATAAAAGTTATATAAACATAACTCCAAAACCAAACATGTGTCATGTCTAAAAATGCCTGTAATAATGTATTTATGTGAGTTTGTAAGGTTTGCAAAACAAAAAGTAGTTTTTTACTCAATATGAAAGTAATGATCTAAGAATCCTGAGATAATGCGAAAAAAGCAATAAAAATGTATTTAAACATAATTCCTAAACAACCCATGCAAAATGGGTAATAATGCCTGGAGACATGTATCTTTGTTAGTTTTACTAGAAAAATGATCTTTTGTAAAGTTTGCAAAGACACAAGCTAGTTTTTTTTTTATTCAATATGACAGTATAACAGTCATACTAAATATAAAAGTTATATAAACATAACTCCAGAACCAAACGTGTCTAAAATTGCTTATAATAATGTATTCATGTGGGTTTGTAAGGTTTGCAAAAACAAAAAGTAGTGTTTTACTCAATATGAAAGTAATGATCTTAGAATCCTGAGATAATGCGAAAAAAGCAATACAAATGTATTCAAACACAATTTTTAAACCAAACATGTAAATTGTCTAAAAATGCCTGTAGTATTGAATTTATGTAAGTTTTACTGGAATCAATTGTTTTTGTAAGGTTTGCAAATACAAATATTATGTTTTACACATAATGACATTATAACTTTAACACTCAATATGAAAGTTATTTAATTATAACTCCTAAATACACATGAAACATGTCTAATAGTGTGAAAAAAATTATCTTTGTGAGTGTTGCTAGAAACATTTTCTTTTGTAAGGTTTGCAAAGACTCAAGTTAGATTTTTTTAACTCAATATGACAGTATAACGCCACACTCAATATGACAGTTATTTAAACATAACTGCTAAACCACACCTGAAAAATGGCTAATAATGCCTGAAATTATACATCTTTGGGAGTTTTACTGGAAACATATGCTTTTTTTAAGGCTTGCAAACACAAAAATTATTTTTTTACTCAATATGACAGTAATGTTCTAAAAATCCTGAGATAATGTGAAAAAAGCAATACAAATGTATTACAACATAATTCCTAAACCAAACATGCAAAATGTCTGAAAATGCCTGTAATATTGAATCCATGTGAGTTTTATTTGAATCAGTTGTATGGTTTGCTAATACAAAAATTGGGTTTTATGACAAACACAAGTTAGTTTTTTTACTCAATATAACAGTTCAGCTGTCATACTATATATGAAAGTTATATAAACATAACTCCAAAACCAAACCATTATGTCCAAAACTGCCTGTAATATTGTATATATGTGAGTTTTACCAGAATCAGGGTTGCAAATACACAAATTGGGTTTTATGACAGTATACTGTCACACTCAATATGACAGTTATTTAAACATAACTCAAACAACACATGCAAAATAGCTAATAATGCCTGGAGCATGTATCTTAGTTAGTTTTACTAGAAAAATGGTATTTTGTAAGGTTTGCAAAGACACAAGTTAGTTGTTGTTTTTATTCAATATGACAGTATAACTGTCATACTAAATATGAAAGTTATATAAACATAACTCTAAAACCAAACATGCATTGTGTCTAAAAATGCCTGTAATATTGTATCTGTGTGAGTTTAACTAGATTTAGTTGTTTTTGTAAGGTTTGCAAATACAAAATAAGGGTTTTACTCACAATGACAGTTTACTGTCACACTCAATCTGACAGTTATTTATTTAAACATAACTCCTAAACCACACATGCAAAATGGCTAATAATGCCTGGAGATATGTATCTTTGTGAGTTTTACTAGAAACATTATATTGTGTAAGGTTTAGTTAGTTTTTGTACTCAATCTGACAGTATAACTGTCATTCTAAATCCATCCATTTTCTTCCGCTTATCCGAGGTCGGGTTGCGGGGGCAGCAGCCTGAGCAGAAAATCCCAGACTTCCCTCTCCCCAGCCACTTCGTCCAGCTCTTCTCGGGGTATTCCGAGGCGTTCCCAGGCCAGCCGGGGACATAGTCTTTCCAATGTGTCCTAGGTCTTCCCCGTGGCCTCCTGCCACATCTCCCTAGAGGCGTTCGGGTGGCATCCTGAGCAGATGCCCGAACCACCTCATGGCTCCTCTCAATGTGGAGGAGCAGCGGCTTTACTTTGAGTTCCTCCCGGATGACAGAGCTTCTCACCCTGTCTCTAAGGGAGAGACCCACCACCCGGCAGAGGAAACGCATTTCGGCCGCTTGTCCTTTCGGTCATAACCCAAAGCTGGGAACGTAGATCGACGGTAAATTGAGAGCTTTTCCTTCTGGCTCAGCTCCTTCTTCACCACAACGGATCGATATAGCGTCCTCAATACTGAAGACGCCGAACCAAACCGCCTGTGGATCTCTCGATCCACTCTATCCTCACTCGTGAACAAAACTTGTTGGTACTTGAACTCCTCCACTTGGGGCAAGATCTCCTCCCCAACCTGGAGATGGCACTCGACCCTTTCCTGCGCGAGAACCATGGACTTGGACTTGGAGGTGCTGATTCTCATCCCAGTCGTTTCACACTCAAGGACCCTGCCGAGAGTTTAGACCTGGTCTACCGTTCCACGACCAGGACGAAAACCACACTGTTCGTCCTGGATCCGAGTTTCCTCCTCTCCAGTACACATGAATAGACCTTACCGGGAAGGCTGAGGAGTGTGTTTCACGATAGTTGGAACACACCCTCCGGTTCCCCTTCTTAAAGAGAGGAACCACCACCCCGGTGTGCCAATCCAGAGGTACCACCCCCAATGTTCACACGATGTTGCAGAGTCTTGTCAACCAAGACAGCCCCACAGTATCCAGAGCCTTAAGGAACTCATCCACCACCGGGGCCTTGCCACAGAGGAGCTTTTTAACTACCTAGGCAACCTAAGCCCCAGAAATAGGAGAGTCCACCACAGATTCCCCAGGCACTGCTTGGCCTGTCGGTATGCCCGCTGCCTCTGGAGTCCCATGAGCCAAAAGGACCCGATAGGCTCTTTCTTCAGCTTGACGGCATCCCTCACTGCTGGTGGCCACCAGCGAGTTCTAGGATTACCGCCACGACAGGCACCAAACACCTTGCGGCCACAGCTCCAATCAGCAGACTCGACAAGAGAGGCACGGAACATGGTCCACTCAGACTCAATGTCCAGCACCTCCCTCGTGACATGTTCAAAGTTCTTCCTTATGTTTGAACATTGTGTTTGTTATGGACAATCCGTGACGAGCACAAAAGTCCAATAACAAAGCACCACTTGGGTTCAGATCCGGGTGGCCATTTTTCCCAATCACGACTCTCCAGGTTTCACTGTCCTTGCCAACATGAGCATTGAAGTCCCCCAACAGAACAAGGGAATCACCCGAGGGAGCACTCTCCAGTACTCCCTCAAGGGAATCCAAAAAGAGTGGGTACTCTGAGCTGCTGTTTGGTGCGTAAACACAAACAACAGTGAGGACCCGTCACCCAACCCGAAGGCGGAGGGAAGCTACCATCTCGTCTACTGGGTTAAAGTCCAACGTGCAGGCTTTGAGCAACAACAATTGCCACCCCAGCCTCTCATTGCTTGCAACGCCAGAGTGGAAGAGAGTCCAGCCCCTCTTGAGAGAACAGGTTCCAGAGCCCTTGCTGTGCGTCGAAGTGAGTCCAACTATATCTAGCCGGAACTTCTTCACCTCGCGCACCAGCTCAGGCTCTTTCCCTCCCAGCGAGGTGATGTTCCACGTCCCAAGAGCGAGCTTATGTAGCCGATAATCGGACCGCCAAGTGCCCTGCCTTCGGCTGCCGCCCAGTTCACACTGCATCCGACCTCTATGACCTCAATGGGCCCATGAGTGGTGAGCCCATTGGAGGGTTGACCCACGTAGCCTCTTCGAGCTGAGCCCGGCAGGGCCCCATGGAGACAGGCCCGGCCACCAGTCGCTCGCCATCGTGCCCCACCTCTGCGCCTGGCTCCACAGGGGAGCCACGGTGACCTGCGCCTGGGCGAGAAAAAATCTAGGTCCTCGATTTGTACTTTTCATAAAGGTCTTTGAGCTGCTCTTTGTCTGATCCCTCACCTAGGACCTTTTCTCAGGGGATCCCGAGGCGTTCCCAGGCCAGCCGGGAGACATAGTGTTCCCAATGTGTCCTGGGTCTTCCCCGTGGTCTCCAGGATGACAGAGCTTCACCTTCACCAGGGGTGTCAAACTCAAATACAGAGTGGGCCAAAGTTTAAAACTGAACAAAGCCGCGGGCCAAGGTTGAACAAATTAACCTTTTAATAGGGACCCAAACAAGTTTTGCATTGAATATTGAACAAGCAAGGCTTATATAACTTTATAGTGACATGCAAAATGGAGTTTCAAATAATAATAATAATAATTTAAAAATATCAATTGCATATCAAATACAATTTAAATAAAAATTGAATGCCTCTTTTCTATTTGCAGCCTTCTGAGGTAAATATCAACATTAACTTTTTCCACAGGCTAATAAATTTGAAAATAAAATAACAATGAATAAAACAACCATTCAGGACTTTAAACTGCTCAGTTTGCAACACACTGATCTAATTTGATGTGCCCAAGCCAGATACCTGGCATCTTTTTTTAGATGCTAGTTCTTTAATGTCGGGGCTCAGGCTTTGAGCTGAGGCAACTTTCATTATCGAACGAAGGTGTTCAACAGTCATATCTCGTACACCCAATTCTAACATCATTCACACCCAGTCACAAGATATGTGCAGCTTCAGCACGCATACACAAATGAATGCAACGCATACTTCATCAACAGCGATACAGGTTACACTGAGGGTGCCAGTATAAAAAACTTTAACACTGTTAGAAATATACGCCACACTGTGAACCCACACCAAACAAAAATAAAAAACACTTTTCGGGAGAACATCCGCACCGTAACATAACATAAACACAAAAGAACAAATACCCAGAATCTTTTGCAGCACTAACTCTTTCGGGACGCTACAAAATACACCCCCGCTACCACCAAACCCCCCCCCCACACACACACACACCTTGTAGCGTCCCGGAAGATTTAGTGCTACAAAGGGTTCCGGGTATTTGTTCTGTTGTGTTTATGTTGTGTTACGGTGCGGATGTTCTCCCGAAATGTGTTTGTCATTCTTGTTTGGTGTGGATTCACAGTGTGGCGTATATTTCAAAAAGTGTTAAAGTTTTTTATTTGGCTACCGTCAGTGTAACCTGTATCGCTGTTGATAAAGTATGCGTTGCATTCAAATGTGTGTGGGTGCAGAAGCTGCACTGACATGAAACTGGGCCGGCACTTGTTTGACTAGCTGAAAAAAAAAAAAAAAATTCGGGAGGAGTGCTGGAGTCACTCCCGGGAGGGTTGGCAAGTATTAGAAGTAGCGGTGAATGCGGTGTTACCGCGGCACTGCCGCAATGTATAATCGACGGTCCAGCTTGTTAATTTGATATTTCCACAAGGGCCAAGTCAAATTACACGTTGGGCCAAATTTGGCCCACGGGCCAGAGTTTGACACCCATGACCTTCACTGTAAAAAATTACTGTAAAAATAAAAAATAAAATTACAGTTATATACTCCATCCATCCATCCATTTTCTACCGCTTATTCCCTTCGGGGTCGCGTGGGGCGCTGGAGCCTATCTCAGCTACAATCAGGCGGAAGGCGGGGTACACCCTGGACAAGTCGCCACCTCATCGCAGGGCCAACACAGATAGACAGACAACATTCACACTCACATTCACACACTAGGGCCAATTTAGTGTTGCCAATCAACCTATCATGTTCTTCTTAAATGCAGTTAAGTACTGTAAATGTTGTTGCATTTTTCAAAATATATCGACCAGCAGTAAGTTACTGTAAAACCTACAATGTAATTCAGTATTTTTCAGACTTGTTTCTTGGGTCCGCCCACAATTCGTCCAACCGAGCTTCATTTCACCTGGCCGACCCTGCTAAATCCATCCTACTGCATCGTGTGTTTTTGATAACAAGGTAAGAGTCACTTGTACCTTGATGTGTCATTTTCTGTTTGAATTACTTTATATATATATTTATAAAGTCCGAAATGACATAGCGTCACAGTCAGCATCACAGACACTATCGTTGACCACGCGCATGTACCGCCGCATGCTAGCTAGCTAAGTTTTCTTCTTTTTTGTCATAGTCATCATAAAAGATGATAACTTGCAACATATGTGCTACGACTTGCAGCAATGTATTTGCGTATGTTAGACACATGCGAAGTCATAGTTGTATGCCTAATGCATCGTTTAAGTGTGCTTTCCCTAAATGCACAAGAGTTTTTTCCAACTTCCCAGCCTTCAAAACTCACAGCCGTCGTCATAAATATGGCAAGAGTAGGACTGATATGTATAGCGCAGAAGGTTTACCTTGTAATATTGTCTGATGTAGCGCGAAGTGCGATGATATACGGGCCTTTCTCCTGCATTTGAAAAGTCATATTACCGAAGGTAGGACAGTTACGTGCCCCTTCAGTCAATGTGAAAAAAGATTTACAGTTAAGTCTACTTTCACATCGCACGTGTCAAGGAAGCACTACGGCTACACTGAACGAAGTTTGACTTGATCAACAGCAAATCCAAGCAGCTCTTGTGTTATTAACACTGATGATGACTATTGTGATATGCAACTTGAGGATTCAGGATATTCCTGTTATGAAGACATGGAGGTCTACTTGCATTAAAAAAATGTTCACAGCACTGAAAAAAGGTTGAGAACCACTGCCTTAGGACAGTGGTTCTCAACCTTTTTTCAGTGATGTACCCCTGTGAACATTTTTTAAATTCAAGTACCCCCTAATCAGAGCAAAGCATTTTTGGTTGAAAAAAAGAGATAAAGAAGTAAAATACAGCACTATGTCATCAGTTTCTGATTTATTAAATTGTATAACAGTGCAAAATATTGCTCATTTGTTGTGGTCTTTCTTGAACTATTTGGAAAAAAAGATATAAAAATAACTAAAAACTTGTTGAAAAATAACCAAGTGATTCAATTATAAATAAAGATGTTTACACATAGAAGTAATCAACTTAAAGTGCCCTCTTTGGGGATTGCAGTAGAGATCCATCTGGATTCATGAACTTCATTCTCAACATTTCTTCACAAAAAAAGAAATCTTTAACATCAATATTTATGGAACATGTCCACTACGCTTTAACCAAGCCTCCATTGTTTTCTACATGGATAGTTGATTGACAGTTGGTGCCGTGTGGCACCGCCAGGTAGGGTCAAACCATCATGGCATGGGGGAAACTCTGGCTTTATGGTAATGAATGGAATAGCCTACTTGATTAGTTGTTCAGTTTATGAACTGACATTCATATTTTGTCGAAGTATTATTCAATAAATATATTTATAAAGGATTTTTGAATTGTTGCTATTTTTAGAATATTAAAAAAAAATCTCACGTACCTCTTGGCATACCTTCAAGTACCCCCAGGAGTACGCGTACCCCCATTTGAGAACCACTGCCTTAGGAGACTAGATGTAAACAGAGGAAAGAGAGAGCGAGTGAGGTGGCCATTCCAAACTTTTAAAATGCTACCCATATTGGATACTGTTTAGGAACATAAACTGCATTTCTTGACTGTACCAGTTGCTGGTGACAAAGTCACAATAAAACGTTGGATGATCAGCATGGAAGGTGATGTCATCTGCAAAGGCGTCCAACCTAGCTTAATCTCAGGGCTTGCTCCCCTTCTTGCCACCTACTATGTGTTCAACTTGGAATACCAAGAGGAAGGTCCTCGGACATTGGAATTTGTTCAAAGGTAAATCCTCTTGATACTGTTAAAATACTGTTAGGATATTTATTTTATATTTCTCACCTCTGTTCAGGAATTTGACTTGTCATTTCCCCAATTTGGTGCCTTAAATCAATGACTCTTCTGTTCCTTTGTGGATCTTCTTATTAGGGACCGACGCACCAGTTTGACTCTAGGATACAGAGAAGGTAGGTAATGTGCAGATAAAGATATGTTGACTGGGTCAAAGAAGGAAGCACCTGTTTGACCCCAGGATGCAGGAAAAGTAGGTAATTTGCAGGTAAAGATATGTTGACTGGATGATGGCAGGAAGCACCAGCTTGACCCGAGAATGCAGAGCAAGTAGGTAATGTGCGGGTGAAGATATGTTGAATGGGTAAAATGGGTGAAAGAAGGAAGCGCAGGTGTGGTCGAGGCCATGCAGACAAGGTAGGTATGTGCAGGTGAAGATATGTTGTATGGTGAAAGAAAGAAGCACCAGTGTGACCCAAGGATGCAGGGAAGGTAGGTAATGTGCAGGTAAAGATATGTTGAATGGGTGAAGGCAGGAAACACCAGCTAGACGCCAGGATACAGAGAAGGTAGGTATTGTGCAGGTAAAGATATGTTGAATGAGTAAAGGCAGGAAACACCAGCTTGACTCCAGGATATAGAGAAGGTAGGTAATGTGCAGGTAAAGATATGTTGAATGGGTAAAGGTAGAAAGCACCAGCGTGACCACACTATGCAGAGAAGGTAGGTAATGTGCAGGTAAAGATATGTTGAATGGGTAAAGGCAAGAAGCACCAGTGTGACCCCAGGATGCAGAGAAGATAGGTAATGAGCAGGTAACAATATGTTAAATGGGTGAAAGCAGGAAACATCAGCGTAAATACACGGTCCCGTAGATGGAGAGAAAACATAAATAGAGAGAGGGATTGGGGAGGCTTTAGCATTGTCTTCCTCTCTGAATTTGTCTTAATGGGTTTTAGAGCATTCACTCATCTACAGCTGTGGTTATGGTATAGGCTCACATATATCCTAAAATTGATATTAATATTTGTGCAGTGCATATTCCTAAATAACAATGTGAGGGGGGTTCTGTATCGACTGCAAGTAATCTTCAATCACAACAGAATATCTAATATGCTTTCTCTCTTTTTTAGGCGATTCATTGGCGTTAACCCTGAGAGGGGAACAAAGGCTAGCCAGGGAAAGGTGGTGTCCAAGAAGACCAGGAAGCTGGTCCATAAAAAGGCAGCAACTGTAAATCCTCACGTAGCCACCCTTATAAAACATCTCACAGACTTTGAGTGGGGCTTTATGTAGCCGACAACTAAACACTGGACTCGTGTTCAGTGTTTTGTCTCCAGTTAGAAATTAAGTGGACATGTTATAAATGTTAAAATGCTTTACTGAAAATAAGAAGAATGCACTAAATGTACTTTGAATGTATTTGATGCACTTTAAAATAATTGGTTAATAAAAACATAATCTTGCAAGGCCATTTCTCCAGTCATTTTTATGCCAGCAGATTGCAGGGATTTTGATTTTGAAAAATTAAAAGTTCAACTCATTAACTTCTAGTGGCATTATACTGTAAAGCTCAGTCTATAGTGCTTACAATTATTTTACTGTAATTAACTGTTAATGGATATTACAGTAGATACACTAAAATAACAGTGTAATGCCGCTAAACAGATGACAGTATTATGCTGTGAAGCGTATATTTGACCGGTAAATTGAGAGCTTTTCCTTCTGGCGCAGCTCCTTCTTACCACAACGAATCGATATAGCGTCCTCATTACTGAAGACGCCGCACCGATCAGCCTGTGCATCTCATGATCCACTCTTCCCTCACTCATGAACAAGACTCCAGGTACTTGAACTCATCCATTTGGGGCAAGATCTCCTGCCCAACCTCGAGATGGCACTCCACCCTTTCCCGGGCAAGAACCTCGGACTTGGAGGTGCTGATTCTCATCCCAGTCGCTTCACACTCGGCTGCGAACCAATCCAATGAGAGCTGAAGATCCTGGCCAGTTAAAGCCAAAAGGACCACATCATCTGCAAAAAGGAGAGACCTAATCCTGCAGCCTCCAAACCGGATCCCCTCAACGCCATGACTGCGCCTAGAAATTCTGTCCATAAAATTTATGAACACATTTGGTGACAAAGGGCAGCCAACACGAGGGTTGGACTCCGGTCCAACCCTCCCTGGAAAGGGGTCCGACTTACTGCTGGCAATGCGGACCAAGCTCTGACACTGATCATACAGGGAGCGACCCGCCACAATCAGACATGCCGATACCCCATACTCTCTGAGCACTCCCCACAGGACTTCCCGGGGTGGCCACGGTCGAATGTCTTCTCCAAGTCCAAAAAGCACATTAGACCGGTTGGACAAACTCCCATGCACACTCAAGGACCCTGCCGAGAGTATAGAGCTGGTCTACCGTTCCACGACCAGGACGAAAACCACACTGTTCGTCCTGGATCCGAGGTTCCTCCTCTCCAGTACACATGAATAGACCTTACCGGGAAGGCTGAGGAGTGTGATCTACGATAGTTGGAACACACCCTCCGGTTCCCCTTCTTAAAGAGAGGAACCACCACCCCGGTCTGCCAATCCAGAGGTACCGCCCCTGATGTCCACGCGATGTTGCAGAGTCTTGTCAACTAAAACAGCCCCACAGCATCCAGAGCCTTAAGGAACTCCGGACGGAGCTCATCCACCCCCGGGGCCTTGCCACCGAGGAGCTTTTTAACTACCTTGGCAACCTCAGCCCCAGAAATAGGAGAGCCCAACACAGATTCCCCAGGTACTGCTTGGCCTGTCGGTATGCCCGCTGCCTCTGGAGTCCCATGAGCCAAAAGGACCAGATAAGCTCTTTCTTCAGCTTGACGGCATCCCGCACTGCTGGTGGCCACCAGCGGGTTCTAGGATTACCGCCACGACAGGCACCAAACACCTTGCGGCCACAGCTCCAATCAGCTGGCTTGAAAAGAGAGGCACGGAACATGATCCATTCAGACTCAATGTCCAGCACCTCCTTTGTGACATGTTCAAAGTTCCTCCGGAGGTGGAAAAAGAAACTCTCTCTGACAGGAGACTCTGCTAGGCATTCCCAAATGACTCTCACAATGCGTTTGGGCCTGCCAGGTCTGTCCGGGATCCTACCCCACCATCGGAGCCAGCTCACCAGGTGGTGATCGGTAGAAAGCTCGCCCCTCTCTTCACCCGAGTGTCCAAAACATGAGGCCGCAAATCTCATGACACAACTACAAAGTCAATCATGGAACTGCGGCCGAGGGTGTCCTGCTGCCAAGTGCACATATGGACACCCTTATGTTTGAACATTGTGTTTGTTATGGACAATCCGTGACGAGCACAAAAGTCCAATAACAAATAACCACTTGGGTTCAGATCCGGGTGGCCATTTTTCCCAATCACGACTCTCCAGGTTTCAAAGTCGTTGCCAACATGAGCATTGAAGACCCCCAGCAGATCAAGGGAATCACCCGAGGGAGCACTCTCAAGGGAATCCAAAAAGAGTGGGTACTCTGAGCTGCTGTTTGGTGCGTAAACACCAACAACAGTCAGGACCCGTCACCCAACCCGAAAGCGGAGGGAAGCTACCATCTCGTCTTCTGGGTTGAGTCCAACGTGCAGGCTTTGAGTCGGGGGGCAACAAGAATTGCCAACCCAGCCTCTCATTACTTGCAACGCCAGAGTGGAAGAGAGTCCAACCCCTCTTGAGATAACAGGTTCCAGAGTCCTTGTTGTGCGTCGAAGTGAGTCCAGCTTTATCTAGCCGGGAACTTCTCCACCTCGCGAGGTGACGTTCCACGTCCCAAGAGCGAGCTTATGTAGCCGATAATCGGACCGCCAAGTGCCCTGCCTTCGGCTTCCGCCCAGCTAACACTGCACCCGACCTCTATGACCCAGCCCATGAGTGGTGAGCCTATTGCAGGGGGGACCCACGTTGCCTCTTCGAGCTGGGCCCCATGGGCACCAGTCGCTCGCCATTGTGCCCCACCTCTGGGCCTGGCTCCACAGGGGAGCCACGGTGACCCGCGTCCGGGCGAGAAAATATCTAGGTCCTCGATTTGTACTTTTCATAAAGGTCTTTGAGCTGCTCTTTGTCTGATTCCTCAACTAAGACCTGTTTGTCTTGGGGGACCCTACCAGGGGGCATAGAAGCCCCCGGACAACATAGCTCCTAGGATCAGTGGGACACGCAAACCACAAAAGTGGCGGCTCAGAAAGCAGGTTATATAAACATAACTCCAAAACCAAACATGCAAGATGTCTAAACATGCCTGTAATATTGTATCAATGTGAGTTTTACTAGAATCGGTTGTTTTTTTAAGGCTTGCAAACACAAAACGTTTTTTTTACTCAATATGACAGTTAGTTCTTAAAATGCTGAGATATTGTGAAAAAAGCTATACAAATGTATTCCAACATAATTCCTAAACCAAACATGCAAAATGTCTAAAAATGCCTGTAATATTGAATCCATGTGAGTTTTACTAGAATAATTTGTTTTTGTAAGGTTTGCAAATACAAAAATTGAGTTTTATGACAGACACAAGTTAGTTTTTTTACTCATTATAACAGTATAGATGTCATACTATATATTAAAGTTATATAAACATAACTCCAAAACCAAACGTGCATTATGTCCAAAATTGCCTGTAATATTGTATAGATGTGAGTTTTACTAGAATCAGGTTTGCAAATACAAAAATTGGGTTTTATGACAGTATACTGTCACACTCAATATGACAGTATAACTGTCATACTAAATCCATCCATTTTCTTCCGCTTATCCGAGGTCGGGTTGCGGGGGCAGCAGCCTAAGCAGAAAGCCCAGACTTCCCTCTCCCCAGCCACTTCGTCCAGCTCTTCTCGGGGGATCCCGAGGCGTTCCCAGGCCATAGTCTTTCCAATGTATCCTAGGTCTTCCCCATGGCCTCCTGCCGTTCGGACCTAGGGAGGCGTTCGGGTGGCATCCTGAGCAGATGCCCGAACCACCTCATCTGGCTCCTCTCAATGTGGAGGAGCAGCGGCTTTACACTGAGTTCCTCCCGGATGACAGAGCTTCTCACCCTATCTCTAAGGAAAAGACCCACCACCCGGCGGAGGAAACTCATTTCGGCCGCTTGTACCCGTGACCTTGTCCTTTCGGTCATAACCCAAAGCTCATGACCATAGGTGAGGATGGGAACGTTGATCGACCGGTAAATTGAAAGCTTTTCCTTCTGGCTCAGCTCCTTCTTCACCACAACGGATCGATATAGCGTCCTCATTACTGAAGACGCCGCACCGATCCGCCTGTAGATCTTAAAATCCACTCTATCCTCACTCGTGAACAAGACTCCTAGGTACTTGAACACCTTCACTTGGGGCAAGATCTCTTTCCCAACCTCGAGATGGCACTCCACCCTTTCCCGGGCGAGAACCATGGACTCGGACTTGGAGGTGCTGATTCTCATCCCAGTCGCTTCACTGCGAACCGATCCAATGAAAGCTGAAGATCTTGGCCAGTTGAAGCCATCAGGACCACATCATCTGCAAAAAGCAGAGACCTAATCCTGCAGCCACCAAACCAGGCGCAGTCATGGCGTTGAGGAGATCCTCAAAGCCATGACTGCGCCTAGATATTCTGTCCATTAAAGTTATGAACAGAATCGGTGACAAAGGGCAGCCTTGGCGGAGTCCAACCCTCACTGGAAAGGGGTCCGACATACTGCCGGCAATGCGGACCAAGCTCTGACACTGATCATACAGGGAGACACCCGCCACAATCAGACAAGCCGATACTCCATACTCTCTGAGCACTCCCCACAGGATTTACCGGGGACCAAGGTCGAATGTCTTCTCCAAGTCCACAAAACTTATGTAGACTGGTTGGGCAAACTCCCATGCACACTCAAGGACCCTGCCGAGAGTATAGAGCTGGTCTACCGTTCCACGACCAGGACGAAAACCACACTGTTCGTCCTGGATCCGAGGTTCCTCCTCTCCATTACACATGAATAGACCTTACCGGGAAGGCTGAGGAGTGTGATCTACGATAGTTGGAACACACCCTCCGGTTCCCCTTCTTAAAGAGAGGTACCACCACCCCGGTCTGCCAATCCAGAGGTACCGCCCCCGATGTAGACGCAATGTTGCAGAGTCTTGTCAACCAAGACTGCCCCACAGCATCCAGAGCCTTAAGGAACTCCGGACGGAGCTCATACCCCCGGGGCCTTGCCACCGAGGAGCTTTTTAACTACCTTGGCAACCTCAGCCCCAGAAATAGGAGAGCCCACCACAGACTTCCCAGGCACTGTTTCCTCATAGGAAGACGTGTTGGTGGGACTGAGGAGGTCTCGCTTGGCCTGTCGGTATGCCCACTGCCTCTGGAGTCCCATGAGCCAAAAGGACCCGGTGGCTCTTTCTTCAGCTTGACAGCATCCCTCACTGCTGGTGGATTACCGCCACGACAGGCACCAAACACCTTGCGGCCACAGCTTCAATCAGCTGGCTCAACAAGAGAGGAACGGTCCAGAACATGGTCCACTCAGACTCAATGTCCAGCACCTCCCTCGTGACATGTTCAAAGTTCTTCCGGACATGTTCAAAGTTCTTCAGGAGACTCTGCTAGGTGTTCCCAGCAGACCCTTACAATACGTTTGGGCCTGCCAGGTCTGACCGGCATCCTCCCCTACCATTGGAGCCAGCTCACCACCAGGTGGTGGTTGGTGGAAAGCTCTGCCCCTCTCTTCACCGAGTGTCCAAAACATGAGGCCGCAAATCCCATGACACAACTACAAAGTCAATCATGCGGCCGAGGGTGTCCTTGTGCCAAGTGCACATATGGACACCCTTATGTTTGAACATTGTGTTTGTTATGGACAATCCGTGACAAGCACAAAAGTCCAATAACAAAGCACCACTTGGGTTCAGATCCGGGTGGCCATTTTTCCCAATCACGACTCTCCAGGTTTCACTGTCGTTGCCAACATAGCGTTGAAGTCCACCAGCAGAACAAGGGAATCACCCGCGGGAGCACTCTCCAGTACTCCCTCAAGGGAATCCAAAAAGAGTTGGTACTCTGAGCTGCTGTTTGGTGTGTAAACACAAACAACAGTCAGGACCCGTCACCCAACCCGAAGGCTGAAGGAAGCTACCATCTCGTCTATTGGGTTTAAAGTCCAACGTGCAGGCTTTGAGCCGGCGGGCAACAAGAATTGCCACCCCAGCCTCTCATTAGTTGCAACGTCAGTGTGGAATCTCTTCCAGTCTGGCGTTGCAAGTAATGAAAGTTCAGCTCAGTCCAGCCCCTCTGAGAGAACAGGTTCCAGAGCCCTTGCTGTGAGTCCAACTATATCTAGCCGGGAACGTCTCCACCTCAAGCACCAGCTCAGACTCCTTCCCTCCCAGCGAGGTGACGTTCCATGTCCCAAGAGCGAGCTTATGTAGCCGATAATCGGACCACCAAGTGCCCTGCCTTCGGCTGCCGCCCAGCTCACACTGCACCCTCAATGACCCAGCCCATGAGTGGTGAGCCCTGGAGGGGGGATCCACGTTGCCTCTTCGAGCTGAGCACGGCTGGGCACCATGGGGACTGGCCCGTCAATCGCCATCGTGCCACACCTCTGGGCCTGGCTCCACAGGGGAGCCACGGTGACCTGTGTCCGGGCGAGAAAAAATCTAGGTCCTCAATTGTACTTTTAATAAAGGTCTTTGAGCTGCTCTTTGTCTGATCCCTCACCTAGGACCTGTTTGTCTTGGGAGACCATAGAAGCCCCCGGACAACATAGTTCCTGGATCAGTGGGACACGCAAACCACAAGGGTGGCGGCTCAGAAAGCAGGTTATATAAATATAACTCCAAAACCAAACATGCAATATGCCTAAACATGCCTGTAATATTGTATCAATGTGAGTTTTCCTAGAATCGGTTGTTTTTGTAACGTTTGCAAATACAAAAATTAGGTTTTACTCAAAATGACAAAATCACACTCAATATGACAGTTATTTAAACATAACTCATAAACCACACAAAAAAATGGCTAATAATGCCTGAAATAATGAATCATTGGGAGTTTTACTGAGTTTTACATTTTGCAAACACAAAAAGTATTTTTTTACTTGACTGTAATGTTCTTAGAACCCTGAGATAAAGGGAAAAAAGCAATAAAAATGTATTTAAACCTAACTCCTAAACAACACATGCAAAATGGCTAATAATGCCTAGGGAGACATGTAACGTTGTTAGTTTAAAAAAATGATCTTTTGTAAAGATATCAAAGACACAAGCTAGTTTTTTTTATTCAATATGACAGTATAACAGTCATACTAAATATGAAAGTTATATAAACATAACTCCAAAACCAAACATGTGTCATGTCTAAAAATGCCTGTAATAATGTATTTATGTGAGTTTGTAAGGTTTGCAAAAACAAAAAGGAGTTTTTTACTCAATATGAAAGTAATGTTCTTAGAATCCTGAGATAATTCGAAAAAAGCAATACAAATGTATTCAAACACAAATTTTAAACCAAACATGTAAAATGTCTAAAAATGCCTGTAATATTGAATCTATATAAGTTTTACTAGAATCAATTGTTTTTGTAAGGTTTGCAAATACAAAAATTAGGTTTTAGACATAATGACATTAAAACTGTAACACTCAATATGACAATTATTTATTTATAACTCCTAACCACACATGAAACATGTCTAATAATGCGTGAAAAAAATTATCTTTGTGAGTGTTACTAGAAACATTTTCTTTTGTAAGGTTTGCAAAACAGGTTAGTTTTTTTTACTCAATATGACAGTATAACTGCCACACTCAATATGACAGTTATTTAAACATAACTCTTAAACTACACATGAAAAATGATTAACAATGCCTGAAATAATGCATTCTTGTAAGTTTTACTCGAAACATATGCTTTTTTAAGGCTTGCAAACACAACAATTATTTTTTTACTCAATATGACAGTAATGTTCTAAAATTCTGAGAAAATACGAAGAAATTAATAAAAATGATTCCAACATAATTCCTAAACCAAACATGCAAAATGTCTAAAAATGTCTGTAATATTGAATCCATGTGAGTTTTACTAGATTTAAATGATTTTGTAAGGTTTGCAAATACATAAATTAGGTTTTACTTACTATGTCATAACTGACAGTATATGACAGTTATTTAACCATAACTCAAACCACACATGAAAAATGGCTAATAATGCCTGAAATAATGCATCCTTGGCCGTTTTACTCGAAACACATGCTTTTTTAAATCTTGCAAACACAAAAAGTAGTTTTTTTCCTCAATATGACTGTAATGTTCTTAAAATCCTGAGATAATGCGAAAAAAGCAATAAAAATGTATTTAAACATTACTCCTAAACAACATATGCAAAATGGCTAATAATGCCTGGAAACATGTATATTTGTTAGTTTTACTGGAAAAAATGATCTTTTGTAAAGTTTGCAAAGACACAAGCCAGTTTTTTTTTATTCAATATGACAGTATAACAGTCATATTAAATATGAAAGTTATATAAACATAACTCCAAAACCAAACATGTGTTATGTCTAAAAATGCCTGTAATAATGTATTTATGTGAGTTTGTAAGGTTTGCAAAAACAAAAAGTAGTTTTTTACTCAATATGAAAGTAATGATCTTAGAATCCTGAGATAATGCGAAAAAAGCAATAAAAATGTATTTAAACATAACTCCTAAACAACCCAGGCAAAATGGGTAATAATGCCTGGAGACATGTATTTTTGTTAGTTTTACTAGAAAATGTATCTTTTGTCAAGTTTGCAAAGACACAAGCTAGTTGTTTTTATTCAATAAGACAGTATAACAGTCATACTAAATATGAAAGTTATATAAACATAACTCCAGAACCAAACGTGTGTCATGTCTAAAATTGCCTATAATAATGTATTTATGTGAGTTTGTAAGGTTTTCAAAAACAAAAAGTAGTTTTTTCCTCAATATGAAAGTAAGGATTTTAGAATCCTCAGATAATGCGAAAAAAGCAATAAAAATGTATTTAAACATAATTCCTAAACAACCCATGCAAAATGGCTAATAATGCCTGGAGACATGTATCTTTGTTAGTTTTACTAGAAAAATGATCTTTTGTAAGGATATCAAAGACACAAGCTAGTTTTTTTTATTCAATATGACAGTATAACAGTCCTACTAAATATGAAAGTTATCAAAACATAACTCCAAAACCAAACATGTGTTATGTCTAAAAATGCCTGTAATAATGTATTTATGTGAGTTTGTAAGGTTTGCAAAAACAAAAAGTAGTTTTTTACTCAATATGAAAGTAATGATCTAAGAATCCTGAGATAATGCGAAAAAAGCAATAAAAATTTATTTAAACATAATTCCTAAACAACCCATGCAAAATGGGTAATAATGCCTGGAGACATGTATTTTTGTTAGTTTTACTAGAAAATGTATCTTTTGTAAAGTTTGCAAAGACACAAGCTAGTTGTTTTTATTCAATAAGACAGTATAACAGTCATACTAAATATGAAAGTTATATAAACATAACTCCAGAACCAAACGTGTGTCATGTCTAAAATTGCCTATAATAATGTATTTATGTGAGTTTGTAAGGTTTGCAAAAACAAAAAGTAGTTTTTTCCTCAATATGAAAGTAAGGATTTTAGAATCCTGAGATCATGCGAAAAAAGCAATAAAAATGTATTTAAACATAATTCCTAAACAACCCATGCAAAATGGGTAATAATGCCTGGAGACATGTATCTTTGTTTGTTTTACTAGAAAAATGATCTTTTGTAAAGTTTGCAAAGACACAAGCTAGTTTTTTTTATTTAATATGACAGTATAACAGTCATACTAAATATAAAAGTTATATAAACATAACTCCAAAACCAAACATGTGTCATGTCTAAAAATGTCTGTAATAATGTATTTATGTGAGTTTGTAAGGTTTGCAAAAACAAAAAGTAGTGTTTTACTCAATATGAAAGTAATGATCTTAGAATCCTGAGATAATGCGAAAAAAGCAATAAAAATGTATTCAAACACAACTTTTAAACCAAACATGTAAATTGTCTAAAAATGCCTGTAATATTGAATCTATGTAAGTTTTACTAGAATCAATTGTTTTTGTAAGGTTTGCAAATACAAAAATTAGGTTTTACACATAATGACATTATAACTTTAACACTCAATATGAAAGTTATTTAATTATAACTCCTAAATACACATGAAACATGTCTAATAGCGTGAAAAAAATTATCTTTGTGAGTGTTGCTAGAAACATTTTCTTTTGTAAGGTTTGCAAAGACACAAGTTAGTTTTTTTTAACTCAATATGACAGTATAACGCCACACTCAATATGACAGTTATTCAAACATAACTCCTAAACCACACCTGAAAAATGGCTAATAATGCCTGAAATAATGCATCTTTGGGAGTTTTACTGGAAACATATGCTTTTTTTAAGGGTTGCAAACACGAAAATTATTTTATTACTCAATATGACAGTAATGTTCTAAAAATCCTGAGATAATGTGAAAAAAGCAATACAAATGTATTACAACATAATTCCTAAACCAAACATGCAAAATGTCTGAAAATGCCTGTAATATTGAATCCATGTGAGTTTTATTTGAATCAGTTGTATGGTTTGCTAATACAAAAATTGGGTTTTATGACAAACACAAGTTAGTTATTTTACTCAATATAACAGTTTAGCTGTCATACTATGTATGAAAGTTATATAAACATAACTCCAAAACCAAACTTGCATTATGTCCAAAACTGCCTGTAATATTGTATATATGTGAGTTTTACTAGAATCAGGGTTGCAAATCCAAAAATTGGGTTTTATGACAGTATACTGTCACACTCAAAATGACAGTTATTTAAACATAACTCAAACAACACATGCAAAATGGCTAATAATGCCTGGAGCATGTATCTTAGTTAGTTTTACTAGAAAAATGGTATTTTGTAAGGTTTGCAAAGACACAAGTTAGTTGTTTTTTTTATTCAATATGACAGTATAACTTTCTAAATATGAAAGTTATATAAACATAACTCTAAAACCAAACATGCATTATGTCTAAAAATGCCTGTAATGTTGTATCTGTGTGAGATTAACTAGATTTAGTTGTTTTTGTAAGGTTTGCAAATACAAAATAAGGGTTTTACTCACTATGACAGTTTACTGTCACACTCAATCTGACAGTTATTTATTTAAATATAACTCCTAAACCACACATGCAAAATGGCTAATAATGCCTGGAGATATGTATCTTTGTGAGTTTTACTAGAAACATTATATTGTGTAAGGTTTAGTTAGTTTTTGTACTCAATCTGACAGTATAACTGTCATTCTAAATCCATCCATTTTCTTCCGCTTATCCGAGGTCGGGTTGCGGGGGCAGCAGCCTGAGCAGAAAATCCCAGACTTCCCTCTCCCCAGCCACTTCTCCAGCTCTTCTCGGGGTATTCCGAGGCGTTCCCAGGCCAGCCGGGGACATAGTCTTTCCAATGTGTCCTAGGTCTTCCCCGTGGCCTCCTGCCACACCTCCCTAGAGGCGTTCGGGTGGCATCCTGAGCAGATGCCCGAACCACCTCTCAATGTGTAGGAGCAGCGGGTTTACTTTGAGTACCTCCCGGATGACAGAGCTTCTCACCCTGTCTCTAAGGGAGAGACTCACCACCCGGCAGAGGAAACGCATTTCGGCCGCTTGTCCTTTCGGTCATAACCCAAAGCTGGGAACGTAGATCGACGGTAAATTGAGAGCTTTTCCTTCTGGCTCAGCTCCTTCTTCACCACAACGGATCGATATAGCGTCCTCAATACTGAAGACGCCGCACCAATCCGCCTGTGGATCTCTCGATCCACTCTATCCTCACTCGTGAACAAGACTCCTAGGTACTTGAACTCCTCCACTTGGGGCAAGATCTCCTCCCCAACCTGGAGATGGCACTCGACCCTTTCCTGCGTGGACTTGGAGGTGCTGATTCTCATCCCAGTCGCTTCACACTCAAGGACCCTGCCGAGAGTATAGACCTGGTCTACCGTTCCACGACCAGGACGAAAACCACACTGTTCGTCCTGGATCCGAGTTTCCTCCTCTCCAGTACACATGAATAGACCTTACCGGGGAGGCTGAGGAGTGTGTTTCACGATAGTTGGAACACACCCTCCGGTTCCCCTTCTTAAAGAGAGGAACCACCACCCCGGTCTGCCAATCCAGAGGTACCGCCCCCAATGTTCACGCGATGTTGCAGAGTCTTGTCAACCAAGACAGCCCCACAGTATCCAGAGCCTTAAGGAACTCATCCACCACCGGGGCCTTGCCACAGAGGAGCTTTTTATCTACCTAGGCAACCTAAGCCCCAGAAATAGGAGAGTCCACCACAGACTCCCCAGGCACTGCTTGGCCTGTCGGTATGCCCGCTGCCTCTGGAGTCCCATGAGCCAAAAGGACCCGATAGGCTCTTTCTTCAGCTTGACGGCATCCCTCACTGCTGGTGGCCACCAGCGAGTTCTAGGATTACCGCCACGACAGGCACCAAACACCTTGCGGCCACAGCTCCAATCAGCAAGCTCGACAAGAGAGGCACGGAACATGGTCCACTCAGACTCAATGTCCAGCACCTCCCTCGTGACATGTTCAAAGTTTTCCTTATGTTTGAACATTGTGTTTGTTATGGACAATCCGTGACGAGCACAAAAGTCCAATAACAAAGCACCACTTGGGTTCAGATCCGGGTGGCCATTTTTCCCAATCACGACTCTCCAGGTTTCACTGTCCTTGCCAACATGAGCATTGAAGTCCCCCAACAGAACAAGGGAATCACCCGAGGGAGCACTCTCCAGTACTCCCTCAAGGGAATCCAAAAAGAGTGGGTACTCTGAGCTGCTGTTTGGTGCGTAAACAAAAACAACAGTCAGGACCCGTCACCCAACCCGAAGGCGGAGGGAAGCTACCATCTCGTCTAATGGGTTAAAGTCCAACGTGCAGGCTTTGAGCAACAACAATTGCCACCCCAGCCTCTCATTGCTTGCAACGCCAGAGTGGAAGAGAGTCCAGCCTCTCTTGAGAGAACAGGTTCCAGAGCCCTTGCTGTGCGTCGAAGTGAGTCCAACTATATCTAGCCGGAACTTCTTCACCTCGCGCACCAGCTCAGGCTCTTTCCCTCCCAGCGAGGTGACGTTCCACGTCCCAAGAGCGAGCTTATGTAGCCGATAATCGGACCGCCAAGTGCCCTGCCTTCGGCTGCCACCCAGTTCACACTGCATCCGACCTCTATGACCTCAATGGGCCCATGAGTGGTGAGCCCATTGGAGGGTTGACCCACGTTGCCTCTTCGAGGCAGGGCCCCATGGAGACAGGCCCGGCCACCAGTCGCTCGCCATCGTGCCCCACCTCTGCGCCTGGCTCCACAGGGGAGCCACGGTGACCTGCGCCTGGGCGAGAAAAAATCTAGGTCCTCGATTTGTACTTTTCATAAAGGTCTTTGAGCTGCTCTTTGTCTGATCCCTCACCTAGGACCTTTTCTCAGGGGATCCCGAGGCGTTCCCAGGCCAGCCGGGAGACATAGTGTTCCCAATGTGTCCTGGGTCTTCCCCGTGGCCTCCAGGATGACAGAGCTTCACCTTCACCAGGGGTGTCAAACTCAAATACAGAGTGGGCCAAAGTTTAAAACTGAACAAAGCCGCGGGCCAAGGTTGAACAAATTAACCTTTTAATAGGGACCCAAACAAGTTTTGCATTGAATATTGAACAAGCAAGGCTTATATAACTTTATAGTGACATGCAAAATGGAGTTTCAAATAATAATAATAATAATTAAAAAATATCAATTGCATATCAAATACAATTTAAATAAAAATGGAATGCCTCTTTTCTATTTGCAGCCTTCTGAGGTAAATATCAACATTAACTTTTTCCACAGGCTAATACATTTGAAAATAAAATAACAATGAATAAAACAACCATTCAGGACTTTAAACTGCTCAGTTTGCAACACACTGATCTAATTTGATGTGCCCAAGCCAGATACCTAGCATCTTTTTTTAGATGCTAGTTCTTTAATGTCGGGGCTCAGGCTTTGAGCTGAGGCAACTTTCATTATCGAACGAAGGTGTTCAACAGTCATATATCGTACACCCGATTCTAACATCATTCACACCCAGTCACAAGATATGTGCAGCTTCAGCATGCATACACAAACGAATGCAACGCATACTTCATCAACAGCGATACAGGTTACACTGAGGGTGCCAGTATAAAAAACTTTAACACTGTTAGAAATATACGCCACACTGTGAACCCACACCAAACAAAAATAAAAATCACTTTTCGGGAGAACATCCGCACCGTAACATAACATAAACACAAAAGAACAAATACCCAGCATCTTTTGCAGCACTAACTCTTTCGGGACGCTACAAAATACACCCCCGCTACCACCAACCCCCCCCCCCCCACACACACACACACACACACACACACCTTGTAGCGTCCCGGAAGATTTAGTGCTACAAAGGGTTCTGGGTATTTGTTGTGTTGTGTTTATGTTGTGTTACGGTGCGGATGTTCTCCCGAAATGTGTTTGTCATTCTTGTTTGGTGTAGATTCACAGTGTGGCGTATATTTCTAAAAGTGTTAAAGTTTTTTATTTGGCTACCGTCAGTGTAACCTGTATCGCTGTTGATGAAGTATGCGTTGCATTCAAATGTGTGTGGGTGCAGAAGCTGCACTGACATGAAACTGGGCCGGCACTTGTTTGACTAGCTGAAAAAAAAAAAAAAAATTCGGGAGGAGTGCTGGAGTCACTCCCGGGAGGGTTGGCAAGTATTAGAAGTAGCGGTGAATGCGGTGTTACCGCGGCACTGCCGCAATGTATAATCGACGGTCCAGCTTGTTAATTTGATATTTCCACAAGGGCCAAGTCAAATTACACGTTGGGCCAAATTTGGCCCACGGGCCAGAGTTTGACACCCATGACCTTCACTGTAAAAAATTACTGTAAAAATAAAAAATAAAATTACAGTTATATACTCCATCCATCCATCCATTTTCTACCGCTTATTCCCTTCGGGGTCGCGTGGGGCGCTGGAGCCTATCTCAGCTACAATCAGGCGGAAGGCGGGGTACACCCTGGACAAGTCGCCACCTCATCGCAGGGCCAACACAGATAGACAGACAACATTCACACTCACATTCACACACTAGGGCCAATTTAGTGTTGCCAATCAACCTATCATGTTCTTCTTAAATGCAGTTAAGTACTGTAAATGTTGTTGCATTTTTCAAAATATATCGACCAGCAGTAAGTTACTGTAAAACCTACAATGTAATTCAGTATTTTTCAGACTTGTTTCTTGGGTCCGCCCACAATTCGTCCAACCGAGCTTCATTTCACCTGGCCGACCCTGCTAAATCCATCCTACTGCATCGTGTGTTTTTGATAACAAGGTAAGAGTCACTTGTACCTTGATGTGTCATTTTCTGTTTGAATTACTTTATATATATATTTATAAAGTCCGAAATGACATAGCGTCACAGTCAGCATCACAGACACTATCGTTGACCACGCGCATGTACCGCCGCATGCTAGCTAGCTAAGTTTTCTTCTTTTTTGTCATAGTCATCATAAAAGATGATAACTTGCAACATATGTGCTACGACTTGCAGCAATGTATTTGCGTATGTTAGACACATGCGAAGTCATAGTTGTATGCCTAATGCATCGTTTAAGTGTGCTTTCCCTAAATGCACAAGAGTTTTTTCCAACTTCCCAGCCTTCAAAACTCACAGCCGTCGTCATAAATATGGCAAGAGTAGGACTGATATGTATAGCGCAGAAGGTTTACCTTGTAATATTGTCTGATGTAGCGCGAAGTGCGATGATATACGGGCCTTTCTCCTGCATTTGAAAAGTCATATTACCGAAGGTAGGACAGTTACGTGCCCCTTCAGTCAATGTGAAAAAAGATTTACAGTTAAGTCTACTTTCACATCGCACGTGTCAAGGAAGCACTACGGCTACACTGAACGAAGTTTGACTTGATCAACAGCAAATCCAAGCAGCTCTTGTGTTATTAACACTGATGATGACTATTGTGATATGCAACTTGAGGATTCAGGATATTCCTGTTATGAAGACATGGAGGTCTACTTGCATTAAAAAAATGTTCACAGCACTGAAAAAAGGTTGAGAACCACTGCCTTAGGACAGTGGTTCTCAACCTTTTTTCAGTGATGTACCCCTGTGAACATTTTTTAAATTCAAGTACCCCCTAATCAGAGCAAAGCATTTTTGGTTGAAAAAAAGAGATAAAGAAGTAAAATACAGCACTATGTCATCAGTTTCTGATTTATTAAATTGTATAACAGTGCAAAATATTGCTCATTTGTTGTGGTCTTTCTTGAACTATTTGGAAAAAAAGATATAAAAATAACTAAAAACTTGTTGAAAAATAACCAAGTGATTCAATTATAAATAAAGATGTTTACACATAGAAGTAATCAACTTAAAGTGCCCTCTTTGGGGATTGCAGTAGAGATCCATCTGGATTCATGAACTTCATTCTCAACATTTCTTCACAAAAAAAGAAATCTTTAACATCAATATTTATGGAACATGTCCACTACGCTTTAACCAAGCCTCCATTGTTTTCTACATGGATAGTTGATTGACAGTTGGTGCCGTGTGGCACCGCCAGGTAGGGTCAAACCATCATGGCATGGGGGAAACTCTGGCTTTATGGTAATGAATGGAATAGCCTACTTGATTAGTTGTTCAGTTTATGAACTGACATTCATATTTTGTCGAAGTATTATTCAATAAATATATTTATAAAGGATTTTTGAATTGTTGCTATTTTTAGAATATTAAAAAAAAATCTCACGTACCTCTTGGCATACCTTCAAGTACCCCCAGGAGTACGCGTACCCCCATTTGAGAACCACTGCCTTAGGAGACTAGATGTAAACAGAGGAAAGAGAGAGCGAGTGAGGTGGCCATTCCAAACTTTTAAAATGCTACCCATATTGGATACTGTTTAGGAACATAAACTGCATTTCTTGACTGTACCAGTTGCTGGTGACAAAGTCACAATAAAACGTTGGATGATCAGCATGGAAGGTGATGTCATCTGCAAAGGCGTCCAACCTAGCTTAATCTCAGGGCTTGCTCCCCTTCTTGCCACCTACTATGTGTTCAACTTGGAATACCAAGAGGAAGGTCCTCGGACATTGGAATTTGTTCAAAGGTAAATCCTCTTGATACTGTTAAAATACTGTTAGGATATTTATTTTATATTTCTCACCTCTGTTCAGGAATTTGACTTGTCATTTCCCCAATTTGGTGCCTTAAATCAATGACTCTTCTGTTCCTTTGTGGATCTTCTTATTAGGGACCGACGCACCAGTTTGACTCTAGGATACAGAGAAGGTAGGTAATGTGCAGATAAAGATATGTTGACTGGGTCAAAGAAGGAAGCACCTGTTTGACCCCAGGATGCAGGAAAAGTAGGTAATTTGCAGGTAAAGATATGTTGACTGGATGATGGCAGGAAGCACCAGCTTGACCCGAGAATGCAGAGCAAGTAGGTAATGTGCGGGTGAAGATATGTTGAATGGGTAAAATGGGTGAAAGAAGGAAGCGCAGGTGTGGTCGAGGCCATGCAGACAAGGTAGGTATGTGCAGGTGAAGATATGTTGTATGGTGAAAGAAAGAAGCACCAGTGTGACCCAAGGATGCAGGGAAGGTAGGTAATGTGCAGGTAAAGATATGTTGAATGGGTGAAGGCAGGAAACACCAGCTAGACGCCAGGATACAGAGAAGGTAGGTATTGTGCAGGTAAAGATATGTTGAATGAGTAAAGGCAGGAAACACCAGCTTGACTCCAGGATATAGAGAAGGTAGGTAATGTGCAGGTAAAGATATGTTGAATGGGTAAAGGTAGAAAGCACCAGCGTGACCACACTATGCAGAGAAGGTAGGTAATGTGCAGGTAAAGATATGTTGAATGGGTAAAGGCAAGAAGCACCAGTGTGACCCCAGGATGCAGAGAAGATAGGTAATGAGCAGGTAACAATATGTTAAATGGGTGAAAGCAGGAAACATCAGCGTAAATACACGGTCCCGTAGATGGAGAGAAAACATAAATAGAGAGAGGGATTGGGGAGGCTTTAGCATTGTCTTCCTCTCTGAATTTGTCTTAATGGGTTTTAGAGCATTCACTCATCTACAGCTGTGGTTATGGTATAGGCTCACATATATCCTAAAATTGATATTAATATTTGTGCAGTGCATATTCCTAAATAACAATGTGAGGGGGGTTCTGTATCGACTGCAAGTAATCTTCAATCACAACAGAATATCTAATATGCTTTCTCTCTTTTTTAGGCGATTCATTGGCGTTAACCCTGAGAGGGGAACAAAGGCTAGCCAGGGAAAGGTGGTGTCCAAGAAGACCAGGAAGCTGGTCCATAAAAAGGCAGCAACTGTAAATCCTCACGTAGCCACCCTTATAAAACATCTCACAGACTTTGAGTGGGGCTTTATGTAGCCGACAACTAAACACTGGACTCGTGTTCAGTGTTTTGTCTCCAGTTAGAAATTAAGTGGACATGTTATAAATGTTAAAATGCTTTACTGAAAATAAGAAGAATGCACTAAATGTACTTTGAATGTATTTGATGCACTTTAAAATAATTGGTTAATAAAAACATAATCTTGCAAGGCCATTTCTCCAGTCATTTTTATGCCAGCAGATTGCAGGGATTTTGATTTTGAAAAATTAAAAGTTCAACTCATTAACTTCTAGTGGCATTATACTGTAAAGCTCAGTCTATAGTGCTTACAATTATTTTACTGTAATTAACTGTTAATGGATATTACAGTAGATACACTAAAATAACAGTGTAATGCCGCTAAACAGATGACAGTATTATGCTGTGAAGCGTATATTTGACCGGTAAATTGAGAGCTTTTCCTTCTGGCGCAGCTCCTTCTTACCACAACGAATCGATATAGCGTCCTCATTACTGAAGACGCCGCACCGATCAGCCTGTGCATCTCATGATCCACTCTTCCCTCACTCATGAACAAGACTCCAGGTACTTGAACTCATCCATTTGGGGCAAGATCTCCTGCCCAACCTCGAGATGGCACTCCACCCTTTCCCGGGCAAGAACCTCGGACTTGGAGGTGCTGATTCTCATCCCAGTCGCTTCACACTCGGCTGCGAACCAATCCAATGAGAGCTGAAGATCCTGGCCAGTTAAAGCCAAAAGGACCACATCATCTGCAAAAAGGAGAGACCTAATCCTGCAGCCTCCAAACCGGATCCCCTCAACGCCATGACTGCGCCTAGAAATTCTGTCCATAAAATTTATGAACACATTTGGTGACAAAGGGCAGCCAACACGAGGGTTGGACTCCGGTCCAACCCTCCCTGGAAAGGGGTCCGACTTACTGCTGGCAATGCGGACCAAGCTCTGACACTGATCATACAGGGAGCGACCCGCCACAATCAGACATGCCGATACCCCATACTCTCTGAGCACTCCCCACAGGACTTCCCGGGGTGGCCACGGTCGAATGTCTTCTCCAAGTCCAAAAAGCACATTAGACCGGTTGGACAAACTCCCATGCACACTCAAGGACCCTGCCGAGAGTATAGAGCTGGTCTACCGTTCCACGACCAGGACGAAAACCACACTGTTCGTCCTGGATCCGAGGTTCCTCCTCTCCAGTACACATGAATAGACCTTACCGGGAAGGCTGAGGAGTGTGATCTACGATAGTTGGAACACACCCTCCGGTTCCCCTTCTTAAAGAGAGGAACCACCACCCCGGTCTGCCAATCCAGAGGTACCGCCCCTGATGTCCACGCGATGTTGCAGAGTCTTGTCAACTAAAACAGCCCCACAGCATCCAGAGCCTTAAGGAACTCCGGACGGAGCTCATCCACCCCCGGGGCCTTGCCACCGAGGAGCTTTTTAACTACCTTGGCAACCTCAGCCCCAGAAATAGGAGAGCCCAACACAGATTCCCCAGGTACTGCTTGGCCTGTCGGTATGCCCGCTGCCTCTGGAGTCCCATGAGCCAAAAGGACCAGATAAGCTCTTTCTTCAGCTTGACGGCATCCCGCACTGCTGGTGGCCACCAGCGGGTTCTAGGATTACCGCCACGACAGGCACCAAACACCTTGCGGCCACAGCTCCAATCAGCTGGCTTGAAAAGAGAGGCACGGAACATGATCCATTCAGACTCAATGTCCAGCACCTCCTTTGTGACATGTTCAAAGTTCCTCCGGAGGTGGAAAAAGAAACTCTCTCTGACAGGAGACTCTGCTAGGCATTCCCAAATGACTCTCACAATGCGTTTGGGCCTGCCAGGTCTGTCCGGGATCCTACCCCACCATCGGAGCCAGCTCACCAGGTGGTGATCGGTAGAAAGCTCGCCCCTCTCTTCACCCGAGTGTCCAAAACATGAGGCCGCAAATCTCATGACACAACTACAAAGTCAATCATGGAACTGCGGCCGAGGGTGTCCTGCTGCCAAGTGCACATATGGACACCCTTATGTTTGAACATTGTGTTTGTTATGGACAATCCGTGACGAGCACAAAAGTCCAATAACAAATAACCACTTGGGTTCAGATCCGGGTGGCCATTTTTCCCAATCACGACTCTCCAGGTTTCAAAGTCGTTGCCAACATGAGCATTGAAGACCCCCAGCAGATCAAGGGAATCACCCGAGGGAGCACTCTCAAGGGAATCCAAAAAGAGTGGGTACTCTGAGCTGCTGTTTGGTGCGTAAACACCAACAACAGTCAGGACCCGTCACCCAACCCGAAAGCGGAGGGAAGCTACCATCTCGTCTTCTGGGTTGAGTCCAACGTGCAGGCTTTGAGTCGGGGGGCAACAAGAATTGCCAACCCAGCCTCTCATTACTTGCAACGCCAGAGTGGAAGAGAGTCCAACCCCTCTTGAGATAACAGGTTCCAGAGTCCTTGTTGTGCGTCGAAGTGAGTCCAGCTTTATCTAGCCGGGAACTTCTCCACCTCGCGAGGTGACGTTCCACGTCCCAAGAGCGAGCTTATGTAGCCGATAATCGGACCGCCAAGTGCCCTGCCTTCGGCTTCCGCCCAGCTAACACTGCACCCGACCTCTATGACCCAGCCCATGAGTGGTGAGCCTATTGCAGGGGGGACCCACGTTGCCTCTTCGAGCTGGGCCCCATGGGCACCAGTCGCTCGCCATTGTGCCCCACCTCTGGGCCTGGCTCCACAGGGGAGCCACGGTGACCCGCGTCCGGGCGAGAAAATATCTAGGTCCTCGATTTGTACTTTTCATAAAGGTCTTTGAGCTGCTCTTTGTCTGATTCCTCAACTAAGACCTGTTTGTCTTGGGGGACCCTACCAGGGGGCATAGAAGCCCCCGGACAACATAGCTCCTAGGATCAGTGGGACACGCAAACCACAAAAGTGGCGGCTCAGAAAGCAGGTTATATAAACATAACTCCAAAACCAAACATGCAAGATGTCTAAACATGCCTGTAATATTGTATCAATGTGAGTTTTACTAGAATCGGTTGTTTTTTTAAGGCTTGCAAACACAAAACGTTTTTTTTACTCAATATGACAGTTAGTTCTTAAAATGCTGAGATATTGTGAAAAAAGCTATACAAATGTATTCCAACATAATTCCTAAACCAAACATGCAAAATGTCTAAAAATGCCTGTAATATTGAATCCATGTGAGTTTTACTAGAATAATTTGTTTTTGTAAGGTTTGCAAATACAAAAATTGAGTTTTATGACAGACACAAGTTAGTTTTTTTACTCATTATAACAGTATAGATGTCATACTATATATTAAAGTTATATGAACATAACTCCAAAACCAAACGTGCATTATGTCCAAAATTGCCTGTAATATTGTATAGATGTGAGTTTTCTAGAATCAGGTTTGCAAATACAAAAATTGGGTTTTATGACAGTATACTGTCACACTCAATATGCCAGTATAACTGTCATACTAAATCCATCCATTTTCTTCCGCTTATCCGAGGTCGGGTTGCGGGGGCAGCAGCCTAAGCAGAGAGCCCAGACTTCCCTCTCCCCAGCCACTTCGTCCAGCTCTTCTCGGGGGATCCCGAGGCGTTCCCAGGCCATAGTCTTTCCAATGTATCCTAGGTCTTCCCCATGGCCTCCTGCCGTTCGGACCTAGGGAGGCGTTCGGGTGGCATCCTGAGCAGATGCCCGAACCACCTCATCTGGCTCCTCTCAATGTGGAGGAGCAGCGGCTTTACACTGAGTTCCTCCCAGAAGACAGAGCTTCTCACCCTATCTCTAAGGGAGAGACCCACCACCCGGCGGATGAAACTCATTTCGGCCGCTTGTACCCGTGACCTTGTCCTTTCGGTCATAACCCAAAGCTCATGACCATAGGTGAGGATGGGAACGTTGATCGACCGGTAAATTGAAAGCTTTTCCTTCTGGCTCAGCTCCTTCTTCACCACAACGGATCGATATAGCGTCCTCATTACTGAAGACCCCGCACCGATCCGCCTGTAGATCTCACAATCCACTCTATCCTCACTCGTGAACAAGACTGCTAGGTACTTGAACTCCTTCACTTGGGGAAAGATCTCTTTCCAAACCTCGAGATGGCACTCCACCCTTTCCCGGGCGAGAACCATGGACTCTGACTTGGAGGTGCTGATTCTCATCCCATTCGCTTCACTGCGAACCGATCCAATGAAAGCTGAAGATCTTGGCCAGTTGAAGCCATCAGGACCACATCATCTGCAAAAAGCAGAGACCTAATCCTGCAGCCACCAAACCAGGCGCAGTCATGGCGTTGAGGGGATCCTCAAAGCCATGACTGCGCCTAGATATTCTGTCCATTAAAGTTATGAACAGAATCGGTGACAAAGGGCAGCCTTAGCGGAGTCCAACCCTCACTGGAAAGGGGTCCGACATACTGCCGGCAATGCGGACCAAGCTCTGACACTGATCATACAGGGAGACACCCGCCACAATCAGACATGCCGATACTCCATACTCTCTGAGCACTCCCCACAGGATTTACCGGGGGCCAAGGTCGAATGTCTTCTCCAAGTCCACAAAACTTATGTAGACTGGTTGGGCAAACTCCCATGCACACTCAAGGACCCTGCCGAGAGTATAGAGCTGGTCTACCGTTCCACGACCAGGACGAAAACCACACTGTTCATCCTGGATCCGAGGTTCCTCCTCTCCATTACACATGAATAGACCTTACCGGGAAGGCTGAGGAGTGTGATCTACGATAGTTGGAACACACCCTCCGGTCCCCTTCTTAAAGAGAGGAACCACCACCCCGGTCTGCCAATCCAGAGGTACCGCCCCCGATGTAGACGCAATGTTGCAGAGTCTTGTCAACCAAGACTGCCCCACAGCATCCAGAGCCTTAAGGAACTCCGGACGGAGCTCATCCACCCCCGGGGCCTTTCCACCGAGGAGCTTTTTAACTACCTTGGCAACCTCAGCCCCAGAAATAGGAGAGCCCACCACATACTTCCCAGGCACTGTTTCCTCATAGGAAGACGTGTTGGTGGGACTGAGGAGGTCTCGCTTGGCCTGTCGGTATGCCCACTGCCTCTGGAGTCCCATGAGCCAAAAGGACCCGGTGGCTCTTTCTTCAGCTTGACAGCATCCCTCACTGCTGGTGGATTACCGCCACGACAGGCACCAAACACCTTGCGGCCACAGCTTCAATCAGCTGGCTCAACAAGAGAGGAACGGAACATGGTCCACTCAGACTCAATGTCCAGCACCTCCCTCGTGACATGTTCAAAGTTCTTCCGGACATGTTCAAAGTTCTTCAGGAGACTCTGCTAGGTGTTCCCAGCAGACCCATACAATGCGTTTGGGCCTGCCGGGTCTGACCGGCATCCTCCCCTAACATCGGAGCCAGCTCACCACCAGGTGGTGGTTGGTGGAAAGCTCTGCCCCTCTCTTCACCGAGTGTCCAAAACATGAGGCCGCAAATCCCATGACACAACTACAAAGTCAATCATGCGGCCGAGGGTGTCCTTGTGCCAAGTGCACATATGGACACCCTTATGTTTGAACATTGTGTTTGTTATGGACAATCCGTGACAAGCACAAAAGTCCAATAACAAAGCACCACTTGGGTTCAGATCCGGGTGGCCATTTTTCCCAATCACGACTCTCCAGGTTTCACTGTCGTTGCCAACATAGCATTGAAGTCCACCAGCAGAACAAGGGAATCACCCGAGGGAGCACTCTCCAGTACTCCCTCAAGGGAATCCAAAAAGAGTTGGTACTCTGAGCTGCTGTTTGGTGTGTAAACACAAACAACAGTCAGGACCCGTCACCCAACCCGAAGGCTGAAGGAAGCTACCATCTCGTCTATTGGGTTTAAAGTCCAACGTGCAGGCTTTGAGCCGGGGGGCAACAATAATTGCCACCCCAGCCTCTCATTAGTTGCAACGCCAGTGTGGAATCTCTTCCACTCTGGCGTTGCAAGTAATGAAAGTTCAGCTCAGTCCAGCCCCTCTGAGAGAACAGGTTCCAGAGCCCTTGCTGTGAGTCCAACTATATCTAGCCGGGAACGTCTCCACCTCATGCACCAGCTCAGGCTCCTTCCCTCCCAGCGAGGTGACGTTCCATGTCCCAAGAGCGAGCTTATGTAGCCGATAATCGGACCACCAAGTGCCCTGCCTTCGGCTTCCGCCCAGCTCACACTGCACCCTCTATGACCCAGCCCATGAGTGGTGAGCCCTGGAGGGGGCATCCACGTTGCCTCTTCGAGCTGAGCACGGCAGGGCCCCATGGGGACAGGCCCGTCAATCGCCATCGTGCCACACCTCTGGGCCTGGCTCCACAGGGGAGCCACGGTGACCTGCGTCCGGGCGAGAAAAAATATAGGTCCTCAATTGTACTTTTAATAAAGGTCTTTGAGCTGCTCTTTGTCTGATCCCTCACCTAGGACCTGTTTGTCCTGGATCAGTGGGACAAGCAAACCACAAAGGTGGCGGCTCAGAAAGCAGTTTATATAAATATAACTCCAAAACCAAACATGCAATATGTCTAAACATGCCTGTAATATTGTATCAATGTGACTTTTCCTAGAATCGGTTGTTTTTGTAAGGTTTGCAAATACAAAAATTAGGTTTTACTCACAATGACAAAATCACACTCAATATGACAGTTATTTAAACATAACTCATAAACCACACAAAAAAATGGCTAATAATGCCTGAAATAATGAATCATTGGGAGTTTTACTGAGTTTTATATTTTGCAAACACAAAAAGTAGTTTTTTACTTGACTGTAATGTTCTTAGAACCCTGAGATAATGGGAAAAAAGCAATAAAAATGTACTTAAACCTAACTCCTAAACAACACATGCAAAATGGCTAATAATGCCTAGGGAGACATGTAACGTTGTTAGTTTAAAAAAATGATCTTTTGTAAAGATATCAAAGACACAAGCTAGTTTTTTTTATTCAATATGACAGTCATACTAAATATGAAAGTTATATAAACATAACTCCAAAACCAAACATGTGTCATGTCTAAAAATGCCTGTAATAATGTATTTATGTGAGTTTGTAAGGTTTGCAAAAACAAAAAGTAGTTTTTTACTCAATATGATAGTAATGTTCTTAGAATCCTGAGATAATGCGAAAAAAGCAATACAAATGTATTCAAACACAAATTTTAAACCAAACATGTAAAATGTCTAAAAAAATCCTGTAATATTGAATCTATATAAGTTTTACTAGAATCAATTGTTTTTGTAAGGTTTGCAAATACAAAAATTAGGTTTTACACATAATGACATTAAAACTGTAACACTCAATATGACAATTATTTATTTATAACTCCTAACCACACATGAAACATGTCTAATAATGCGTGAAAAAATGTATCTTTGTGAGTGTTACTAGAAACATTTTCTTTTGTAAGGTTTGCAAAGACAGGTTAGTTTTTTTTTACTCAATATGACAGTATAACTGCCACACTCAATATGACAGTTATTTAAACATAACTCAAACTACACATGAAAAATGATTAACAATGCCTGAAATAATGCATTGTTGTAAGTTTTACTCGAAACATATGCTTTTTTAAGGCTTGCAAACACAAAAATTATTTCTTTACTCAATATGACAGTAATGTTCTAAAATTCTGAGAAAATACGAACAAATTAAAAAAAATGATTCCAACATAATTCCTAAACCAAATATGCAAAAGGTCTAAAAATGTCTGTAATATTGAATCCATGTGAGTTTTACTAGATTTAAATGATTTTGTAAGGTTTGCAAATACACAAATTAGGTTTTACTTACTATGTCATAACTGACAGTATATGACAGTTATTTAACCATAACTCAAACCACACATTAAAAATGGCTAATAATGCCTGAAATAATGCATCCTTGGCCGTTTTACTCGAAACACATGCTTTTTTAAATCTTGCAAACACAAAAAGTAGTTTTTTTTACTCAATATGACTGTAATGTTCTTAAAATCCCGAGATAATGCGAAAAAAAGCAATAAAAATGTATTTAAACATTACTCCTAAACAACATATGCAAAATAGCTAATAATGCCTGGAAACATGTATCTTTGTTAGTTTTACTGGAAAAATGATCTTTTGTAAAGTTTGCAAAGACACAAGCCAGTTTTTTTTTTATTCAATATGACAGTATAACAGTCATATTAAATATGAAAGTTATATAAACATAACTCCAAAACCAAACATGTGTCATGTCTAAAAATGCCTGTAATAATGTATTAATGTGAGTTTGTAAGGTTTGCAAAAACAAAAAGTAGTTTTTTACTCAATATGAAAGTAATGATCTTAGAATCCTGAGATAATGCGAAAAAAGCAATAAAAATGTATTCAAACATAACTCCTAAACAACCCAGGCAAAATGGGTAATAATGCCTGGAGACATGTATCTTTGTTAGTTTTACTAGAAAATGTATTTTTTGTAAAGTTTGCAAAGACACAAGCTAGTTGTTTTTATTCAATAAGACAGTATAACAGTCATACTACATATGAAAGTTATATAAACATAACTCCAGAACCAAACGTGTGTCATGTCTAAAATTACCTATAATAATGTATTTATGTGAGTTTGTAAGGTTTGCAAAAACAAAAAGTAGTTTTTTCCTCAATATGAAAGTAAGGATTTTAGAATCCTGAGATAATGCGAAAAAAGCAACAAAAATGTATTTAAACATAATTCCTAAACAACCCATGCAAAATGGCTAATAATGCCTGGAGACATGTATCTTTGTTAGTTTTACTAGAAAAATGATCTTTTGTAAAGATATCAAAGACAAAAGCTAGTTTTTTTTTTATTCAATATGACTTTATAACAGTCCTACTAAATATGAAAGTTATCAAAACATAACTCCAAAACCAAACATGTGTTATGTCTAAAAATGCCTGTAATAATGTATTTATGTGAGTTTGTAAGGTTGGCAAAAACAAAAAGTAGTTTTTTACTCAATATGAAAGTAATGATCTTAGAATCCTGAGATAATGCGAAAAAAGCAATAAAATGTATTTGAACATAATTCCTTAACAACCAATGCAAAATGGGTAATAATGCCTGGAGACATGTATCTTTGTTAGTTTTACTAGAAAAATGATCTTTTGTAAAGTTTGCAAAGACACAAGCTAGTTTTTTTTTATTCAATATGACAGTATAACAGTCATACTAAATATGAAAGTTATATAAACATAACTCCAAAACCAAACATGTGTCATGTCTAAAAATGCCTGTAATAATGTATTAATGTGAGTTTGTAAGGTTTGCAAAAACAAAAAGTAGTTTTTTACTCAATATGAAAGTAATGATCTTAAAATCCTGAGATAATGCGAAAAAAGCAATAAAAATGTATTTAAACATAATTCCTAAACAACCCATGCAAAATGGGTAATAATGCCTGGAGACATGTATCTTTGTTAGTTTTACTAGAAAAATTATCTTTTGTAAAGTTTGCAAAGACACAAGCTATTTTTTTCTTATTCAATATGACAGTATAACAGTCATACTAAATATGAAAGTTATATAAACATAACTCCAAAACCAAACATGTGTCATGTCTAAAAATGCCTGTATTAATGTATTAATGTGAGTTTGTAAGGTTTGCAAAAACAAAAAGTAGTTTTTTACTCAATATGAAAGTAATGATCTTAGAATCCTGAGATAATGCGAAAAAAGCCATAAAAGTGTATTTAAACATAACTCCTAAACAACCCAGGCAAAATGGGTAATAATGCCTGGAGACATGTATCTTTGTTAGTTTTACTAGGAAATGTATATTTTGTAAAGTTTGCAAAGACACAAGCTAGTTGTTTTTATTCAATAAGACAGTATAACAGTCATACTAAATATAAAAGTTATATAAACATAACTCCAGAACCAAACGTGTGTCATGTCTAAAATTGCCTATAATAATGTATTTATGTGAGTTTGTAAGGTTTGCAAAAACAAAAAGTAGTTTTTTCCTCAATATGAAAGTAAGGATTTTAGAATCCTAAATAATGCGAAAAAAGCAATAAAAATGTATTTGAAGATAATTCCTAAACAACCCATGCAAAATGGCTAATAATGCCTGGAGACATGTATCTTTGTTAGTTTTACTAGAAAAATGATATTTTGTAAAGTTTGCAAAGACACAAGCTAGTTTTTTTAATGCAATATGACAGTATAACAGTCATATTAAATATAAAAGTTATATAAACATAACTCCAAAACCAAACATGTGTCATGTCTAAAAATGCCTGTAATAATGTATTTATGTGAGTTTGTAAGGTTTGCAAAAACAAAAAGTAGTTTTTTACTCATTATGAAAGTAATGATCTAAGAATCCTGAGATAATGCGGAAAAAAGCAATAAAAATGTATTTAAACATAATTCCTAAACAACCCATGCAAAATGGGTAATAATGCCTGGAGACATGTATCTTTGTTAGTTTTACTAGAAAAATGATCTTTTGTAAAGTTTGCAAAGACACAAGCTAGTTTTTTTTTATTCAATATGACAGTATAACAGTCATACTAGATATAAAAGTTATATAAACATAACTCCAGAACCAAACGTGTGTCATGTCTAAAATTGCTTATAATAATGTATTCATGTGGGTTTGTAAGGTTTGCAAAAACAAAAAGTAGTGTTTTACTCAATATGAAAGTAATGATCTTAGAATCCTGAGATAATGCGAAAAAAGCAATACAAATGTATTCAAACACAATTTTTAAACCAAACATGTGAATTGTCTAAAAATGCCTGTAATATTGAATTTATGTAAGTTTTACTAGAATCAATTGTTTTTGTAAGGTTTGCAAATACAAAAATTAGGTTTTACACATAATGACATTATAACTTTAACACTCAATATGAAAGTTATTTAATTATAACTCCTAAATACACATGAAACATGTCTAATAGCGTGAAAAAAATTATCTTTGTGAGTGTTGCTAGAAACATTTTCTTTTGTAAGGTTTGCAAAGACACAAGTTAGATTTTTTTAACTCAATATGACAGTATAACGCCACACTCAATATGACAGTTATTTAAACATAACTCCTAAACCACACCTGAAAAATGGCTAATAATGCCTGAAATAATGCATATTTGGGAGTTTTACTGGAAACATATGCTTTTTTTAAGGCTTGCAAACACAAAAATTATTTGTATTGTATTATGTATTACAACATAATTCCTAAACCAAACATGCAAAATGTCTGAAAATGCCTGTAATATTGAATCCATGTGAGTTTTATTGGAATCAGTTGTATGGTTTGCTAATACAAAAATTGGGTTTTATGACAAACACAAGTTAGTTTTTTTACTCAATATAACAGTTTAGCTGTCATACTATATATGAAAGTTATAAAAACATAACTCCAAAACCAAACCATTATGTCCAAAACTGCCTGTAATATTGTATATATGTGAGTTTTACTAGCATCAGGGTTGCAAATACAAAAATTGGGTTTTATGACAGTATACTGTCACACTCAATATGACAGTTATTTAAACATAACTCAAACAACACATGCAAAATAGCTAATAATGCCTGGAGCATGTATCTTAGTTAGTTTTACTAGAAAAATTGTATTTTGTAAGGTTTGCAAAGACACAAGTTAGTTGTTATTTTTATTCAATATGACAGTATAACTGTCATACTAAATATGAAAGTTATATAAACATAATTCTAAAACCAAACATGCATTGTGTCTAAAAATGCCTGTAATATTGTATCTGTGTGAGTTTAACTAGATTTAGTTGTTTTTGTAAGGTTTGCAAATGCAAAATAAGGGTTTTACTCACTATGACAGTTTACTGTCACACTCAATCTGACAGTTTTTTATTTAAACATAACTCCTAAACCACACATGCAAAATGGCTAATAATGCCTGGAGATATGTATCTTTGTGAGTTTTACTAGAAACATTATATTGTGTCAGGTTTAGTTAGTTTTTGTACTCAATCTGACAGTATAACTGTCATTCTAAATCCATCCATTTTCTTCCGCTTATCCGAGGTCGGGTTGCGGGGGCAGCAGCCTGAGCAGAAAATCCCAGACTTCCCTCTCCCCAGCCACTTCGTCCAGCTCTTCTCGGGGTATTCCGAGGCGTTCCCAGGCCAGCCGGGGACATAGTCTTTCCAATGTGTCCTAGGTCTTCCCCTTGGCCTCCTGCCACACCTCCCTAGAGGCGTTCGGGTGGCATCCTGAGCAGATGCCCGAACCACCTTATGGCTCCCCTCAATGTGGAGGAGCAGCGGCTTTACTTTGAGTTCCTCCCGGATGACAGAGCTTCTCACCCTGTCTCTAAGGTAGAGACCCACCACCCGGCAGAGGAAACGCATTTCGGCCATTTGTCCTTTCGGTCATAACCCAAAGCTGGGAACGTAGATCGACGGTAAATTGACAGCTTTTCCTTCTGGCTCAGCTCCTTCTTCACCACAACGGATCGATATAGCGTCCTCAATACTGAAGACGACGCACCGAAACCGCCTGTGGATCTCTCGATCCACTCTATCCTCACTCGTGAACAAGACTCCTAGGTACTTGAACTCCTCCACTTGGTGCAAGATCTCCTCCCCAACCTGGAGATGGCACTCGACCCTTTCCTGCGCGAGAACCATGGACTTGGACTTGGAGGTGCTGATTCTCATCCCAGTCGCTTCACACTCAAGGACCCTGCCGAGAGTATAGACCTGGTCAACCGTTCCACGACCAGGATGAAAACCACACTGTTCGTCCTGGATCCGAGTTTCCTCCTCTCCAGTACACATGAATAGACCTTACCGGGAAGGCTGAGGAGTGTGTTTCACGATAGTTGGAACACACCCTCCGGTTCCCCTTCTTAAAGAGAGGAACCACCACCCCGGTGTGCCAATCCAGAGGTACCACCCCCAATGTTCACGCGATGTTGCAGAGTCTTGTCAACCAAGACAGCCCCACAGTATCCAGAGCCTTAAGGAACTCATCCACCACCGGGGCCTTGCCACAGAGGAGCTTTTTAACTACCTAGGCAACCTAAGCCCCAGAAATAGGAGAGTCCACCACAGATTCCCCAGGCACTGCTTGGCCTGTCGGTATGCCCGCTGCCTCTGGAGTCCCATGAGCCAAAAGGACCCGATAGGCTCTTTCTTCAGCTTGACGGCATCCCTCCCTGCTGGTGGCCACCAGCGGGTTCTAGGATTACCGCCACGACAGGCACCAAACACCTTGCGGCCACAGCTCCAATCAGCAGGCTCGACAAGAGAGGCACGGAACATGGTCCACTCAGACTCAATGTCCAGCACCTCCCTCGTGACATGTTTAAAGTTCTTCCTTATGTTTGAACATTGTGTTTGTTATGGACAATCCGTGACGAGCACAAAAGTCCAATAACAAAGCACCACTTGGGTTCAGATCCGGGTGGCCATTTTTCCCAATCACGACTCTCCAGGTTTCACTGTCCTTGCCAACATGAGCATTGAAGTCCCCCAACAGAACAAGGGAATCACCCGAGGGAGCACTCTCCAGTACTCCCTCAAGGGAATCCAAAAAGAGTGGGTACTCTGAGCTACTGTTTGTTGCGTAAACACAAACAACAGTCAGGACCCGTCACCCAACCCGAAGGCGGAGGGAAGCTACCATCTCGTCTACTGGGTTAAAGTCCAACGTGCAGGCTTTGAGCAACAACAATTGCCACCCCAGCCTCTCATTGCTTGCAACGCCAGAGTGGAAGAGAGTCCAGCCCCTCTTGAGAGAACAGGTTCCAGAGCCCTTGCTGTGCGTCGAAGTGAGTCCAACTATATCTAGCCGGAACTTCTTCACCTCGCGCACCAGCTCAGGCTCTTTCCCTCCCAGCGAGGTGACGTTCCACGTCCCAAGAGCGAGCTTATGTAGCCGATAATCGGACTGCCAAGTGCCCTGCCTTCGGCTGCCGCCCAGTTCACACTGCATCCGACCTCTATGACCTCAATGGGCCCATGAGTGGTGAGCCCATTGGAGGGTTGACCCACGTTGCCTCTTCGAAATAAGCCCGGCAGGGCCCCATGGAGACAGGCCCGGCCACCAGTCGCTCGCCATCGTGCCCCACCTCTGCGCCTGGCTCCACAGGGGAGCCACGGTGACCTGCGCCTGGGCGAGAAAAAATCTAGGTCCTCGATTTGTACTTTTCATAAAGGTCTTTGAGCTGCTCTTTGTCTGATCCCTCACCTAGGACCTTTTCTCAGGGGATCCCGAGGCGTTCCCAGGCCAGCCGGGAGACATAGTGTTCCCAATGTGTCCTGGGTCTTCCCCGTGGCCTCCAGGATGACAGAGCTTCACCTTCACCAGGGGTGTCAAACTCAAATACAGAGTGGGCCAAAGTTTAAAACTGAACAAAGCCGCGGGCCAAGGTTGAACAAATTAACCTTTTAATAGGGACCCAAACACGTTTTGCATTGAATATTAAACAAGCAAGGCTTATATAACTTTATAGTGACATGCAAAATGGAGTTTCAAATAATAATAATAATAATTAAAAAATATCAATTGCATATCAAATATAATTTAAATACAAATTGAATGCCTCTTTTCTATTTGCAGCCTTCTGAGGTAAATATCAACATTAACTTTATCCACAGGCTAATAAATTTGAAAATAAAATAACAATGAATAAAACAACCATTCAGGACTTTAAACTGCTCAGTTTGCAACACACTGATCTAATTTGATGTGCCCAAGCCAGATACCTGGCATCTTTTTTTAGATGCTAGTTCTTTAATGTCGGGGCTCAGGCTTTGAGCTGAGGCAACTTTCATTATCGAACAAGATGTTCAACAGTCATATCTCGTACACCCAATTCTAACATCATTCAGACCCAGTCACAAGATATGTGCAGCTACAGCACGCATACACAAATGAATGCAACGCATACTTCATCAACAGCGATACAGGTTACACTGAGGGTGCCAGTATAAAAAACTTTAACACTGTTAGAAATATACGCCACACTGTGAACCCACACCAAACAAAAATAAAAAACACTTTTCGGGAGAACATCCGCACCGTAACACAACATAAACACAAAAGAACAAATACCCAGAATCTTTTGCAGCACTATCTTTCGGGACGCTACAAAATACACCCCCGCTACCACCAAACCTCCCCCCCCCCCACACACACACACCTTGTAGCGTCTCGGAAGATTTAGTGCTACAAAGGGTTCTGGGTATTTGTTGTGTTGTGTTTATGTTGTGTTACGGTGCGGATGTTCTCCCGAAATGTGTTTGTCATTCTTGTTTGGTGTGGATTCACAGTGTGGCGTATATTTCTAAAAGTGTTCAAGTTTTTTATTTGGCTACCGTCAGTGTAACCTGTATCGCTGTTGATGAAGTATGCGTTGCATTCAATTGTGTGTGGGTGCAGAAGCTGCGCTGACATGAAACTGGGCTGGCACTCGTTTGACTAGCTGGAAAAAAATAAAAAATTCGGGCGGAGTGCTGGAGTCACTCCCGGGAGGGTTGGCAAGTATTAGAAGTAGCGGCACTGCCGCAATGTATAATCGAAGGTCCAGCTTTAGTGTTAATTTGATATTGCCTCAAGGGCCAAGTCAAATTACACGTTGGGCCAAATTTGGCCCACGGGCCAGAGTTTGACACCCATGACCTTCACTGTAAAAAATTACTGTAAAAATAAAAAATAAAATTACAGTTATATACTCCATCCATCCATCCATTTTCTACCGCTTATTCCCTTCGGGGTCGCGGGGGGCGCTGGAGCCTATCTCAGCTACAATCAGGCGGAAGGTGGGGTACACCCTGGACAAGTCGCCACCTCATCGCAGGGCCAACACAGATAGACAGACAACATTCACACTCACATTCACACACTAGGGCCAATTTAGTGTTGCCAATCAACCTATCATGTTCTTCTTAAATGCAGTTAAGTACTGTAAATTTTGTTGCATTTTTCAAAAAAAATCGACCAGCAGTAAGTTACTGTAAAACCTACAGTGTAATTCAGTATTTTTCAGACTTGTTTCTTGGGTCCGCCCACAATTCGTCCAACCGAGCTTCATTTCACCTGGCCGACCCTGCTAAATCCATCCTACTGCATCGTGTGTTTTTGATAACAAGGTAAGAGTCACTTGTACCTTGATGTGTCATTTTCTGTTTGAATTACTTTATATATATATTTATAAAGTCCGAAATGACATAGCGTCACAGTCAGCATCACAGACACTATCGTTGACCACGCGCATGTACCGCCGCATGCTAGCTAGCTAAGTTTTCTTCTTTTTTGTCATAGTCATCATAAAAGATGATAACTTGCAACATATGTGCTACGACTTGCAGCAATGTATTTGCGTATGTTAGACACATGCGAAGTCATAGTTGTATGCCTAATGCATCGTTTAAGTGTGCTTTCCCTAAATGCACAAGAGTTTTTTCCAACTTCTCAGCCTTCAAAACTCACAGCCGTCGTCATAAATATGGCAAGAGTAGGACTGATATGTATAGCGCAGAAGGTTTACATGTCTCATGTAGCGCGAAGTGCGATGATATACGGGCCCTTCTCCTGCATTTGAAAAGTCATATTACCGAAGGTAGGACAGTTACGTGCCCTTTCAGTCAATGTGAAAAAAGATTTACAGTTAAGTCTACTTTCACATTGCACGCGTCAAGGAAGCACTACGGCTACACTGAACGAAGTTTGACTTGATCAACAGCAAATCCAAGCAGCTCTTGTGTTATTAACACTGATGATGACTATTGTGATATGCAACTTGAGAATTCAGGATATTCCTGTTATGAAGACATGGAGGTCTACTTGCATTAAAAAAATGTTCACAGCACTGAAAAAAGGTTGAGAACCACTGCCTTAGGACAGTGGTTCTCAACCTTTTTTCAATGATGTACCCCTGTGAACATTTTTTAAATTCAAGTACCCCCTAATCAGAGCAAAGCATTTTTGGTTGAAAAAAAGAGATAAAGAAGTAAAATACAACACTATGTCATCAGTTTCTGATTCATTAAATTGTATAACAGTGCAAAATATTGCTCATTTGTTGTGGTCTTTCTTGAACTATTTGGAAAAAAAGATATAAAAATAACTAAAAACTTGTTGAAAAATAAACAAGTGATTCAATTATAAATAAAGATTTTTACACATAGAAGTAATCAACTTAAAGTGCCCTCTTTGGGGATTGCAATAGAGATCCATCTGGATTCATGAACTTCATTCTCAACATTTCTTCACAAAAAAAGAAATCTTTAACATCAATATTTATGGAACATGTCCACTACGCTTTAACCAAGCCTCCATTGTTTTCTACATGGATAGTTGATTGACAGTTGGTGCCGTGTGGCACCGCCAGGTAGAGTCAAACCATCATGGCATGGGGGAAACTCTGGCTTTATGGTAATGAATGGAATAGCCTACTTGATTAGTTGTTCAGTTTATGAACTTACATTCATATTTTGTCGAAGTATTATTCAATAAATATATTTATAAAGGATTTTTGAATTGTTGCTATTTTTAGAATATTTAAAAAAAATCTCACGTACCCCTTGGCATACCTTCAAGTACCTGCAGGAGTACGCGTACCCCCATTTGAGAACCACTGCCTTAGGAGACTAGATGTAAACAGAGGAAAGAGAGAGCGAGTGAGGTGGCCATTCCAAATACTTTTAAAATGCTACCCATATTGGATACTGTTTAGGAACATAAACTGCATTTCTTGACTGTACCAGTTGCTGGTGACAAAGTCACAATAAAACGTTGGATGATCAGCATGGAAGGTGATGTCATCTGCAAGGGCGTCCAACCTAGCTTAATCTCAGGGCTTGCTGCCCTTCTTGCCACATACTATGTGTTCAACTTGGAATACCAAGAGGAAGGTCCTCGGACATTGGAATTTGTTCAAAGGTAAATCCTCTTGATACTGTTAAAATACTGTTAGGATATTTTATTTTATATTTCTCACCTCTGTTCAGGAATTTGACTTGTCATTTCCCCAATTGTGTGCCTTAAATCAATGACTCTTCTGTTCCTTTGTGGACCTTCTTATTAGGGACCGAAGCACCAGTTTGACTCTAGGATACAGAGAAGGTAGGTAATGTGCAGGTAAAGATATGTTGACTGGGTCAAAGAAGGAAGCACCTGTTTGACCCCAGGATGCAGAAAAAGTAGATAATTTGCAGGTAAAGACATGTTGACTGGATGATGGCAGGAAGCACCAGCTTGACCCGAGAATGCAGAGCAAGTAGGTAATGTGCGGGTGAAGATATGTTGAATGGGTAAAGGCAGGAAGCACCAGTGTGACCCCACCATGCAGGGAAGGTAGGTAATGTGCGGGTGAAGGTATGTTGAATGGGTGAAAGAAGGAAGCGCAGGTGTGGTCGAGGCCATGCAGACAAGGTAGGTATGTGCAGGTGAAGATATGTTGTATGGTGAAAGAAAGAAGCACCAGTGTGACCCAAGGATGCAGGGAAGGTAGGTAATGTGCAGGTAAAGATATGTTGAATGGGTGAAGGCAGGAAACACCAGCTAGACGCCAGGATACAGAGAAGGTAGGTAATGTGCAGGTAAAGATATGTTGAATGAGTAAAGGCAGGAAACACCAGCTTGACTCCAGGATATAGAGAAGGTAGGTAATGTGCAGGTAAAGATATGTTGAATGGGTACAGGTAGAAAGCACCAGCGTGACCACACTATGCAGAGAAGGTAGGTAATGTGCAGGTAAAGATATGTTGAATGGGTAAAGGCAAGAAGCACCAGTGTGACCCCAGGATGCAGAGAAGATAGGTAATGAGCAGGTAACGATATGTTAAATGGGTGAAAGCAGGAAACATCAGCGTAAATACACGGTCCCGTAGATGGAGAGAAAACATGAATAGAGAGAGGGGTTGGGGAGGCTTTAGCATTGTCTTCCTCTCTGAATTTGTCTTAATGGGTTTTAGAGCATTCACTCATCTACAGCTGTGGTTATGGTATAGGCTCACATATATCCTAAAATTGATATTAATATTTGTGCAGTGCATATTCCTAAATAACAATGTGAGGGGGGTTCTGTATCGACTACAAGTAATCTTCAATCACAACAGAATATCTAATATGCTTTCTCTCTTTTTTAGGCGATTCATTGGCGTTAACCCTGAGAGGGGAACAAAGGCTAGCCAGGGAAATGTGGTGTCCAAGAAGACCGGGAAGCTGGTCCAGAAAAAGGCAGCAACTGTAAATCCTCACGTAGCCACCCTTATAAAACATCTCACAGACTTTGAGTGGGGCTTTATGTAGCCGACAACTAAACACTGGACTCGTGTTCAGTGTTTTGTCTCCAGTTAGAAATTAAGTGGACATGTTATAAATGTTAAAATGCTTTACTGAAAATAAGAAGAATGCACTAAATGTACATTGAATGTATTTGATGCACTTTAAAATAATTGGTTAATAAAAACATAATCTTGCAAGGCCATTTCTCCAGTAATTTTTATGCCAGCAGATTGCAGGGGTTTTGATTTTGAAAAATTAAAAGTTCAACTCATTAACTTCTAGTGGCATTATACTGTAAAGCTCAGTCTATAGTGCTTACAATTATTTTACTGTAATTAACTGTTAATGGATATTACAGTAGATACACTAAAATAACAGTGTAATGCCGCTAAACAGATGACAGTATTGTGCTGTGAAGCGTATATTTGATACAGCACAGTACTGTGATACTTTTTACAGTAATAAACTGTAGTGATAAATCACAGTATGTGTGCTGTAGAAAAACAGTTTTATACTGGAACCATTAGCTGCCAGTAGGTTACTGTAATTAAACGGTGAAAATTCTTACAGTAAGGGAGAGACCCGCCACCCAGCGGAGAAAACTCATTTCGGCCGCCAGCCTGTGCATCTCACGATCCACTCTTCCCTCACTCATGAACAAGAGTCCAGGTACTTGAACTCATCCACTTGGGGCAAGATCTCCTGCCCAACCTCGAAATGGCACTCCACCCTTTCCCGGGCGAGAACCTCGGACTTGGAGGTGCTGATTCTCATCCCAGTCGCTTCACACTCGGCTGCGAACCAATCCAATGAGAGCTGAAGATCCTGGCCAGTTAAAGCCATAAGGACCACATCATCTGCAAAAAGGAGAGACCTAATCCTGCAGCCACCAAACCGGATCCCCTCAACGCCATGACTGCGCCTAGAAATTCTGTCCATAAAATTTATGAACACATTTGGTGACTAAGGGCAGCCAACACGAGGGTTGGACTCCGGTCCAACCCTCACTGGAAAGGGGTCCGACATACTGCTGGCAATGCGGACCAAGCTCTGACACTGATCATACAGGGAGCGACCCGCCACAATCAGACATGCCGATACCCCATACTCTCTGAGCACTCCCCACAGGACTTCCCGGGGTGGCCACGGTCGAATGTCTTCTCCAAGTCCACAAAGCACATGTAGACTGGTTGGACAAACTCCCATGCACACTCAAGGACCCTGCCGAGAGTATAGAGCTGGTCTACCGTTCCACGACCAGGACGAAAACCACACTGTTCGTCCTGGATCCGAGGTTCCTCCTCTCCAGTACACATGAATAGACCTTACCGGGAAGGCTGAGGAGTGTGATCCACGATAGTTGGAACACACCCTCCGGTTCCCCTTCTTAAAGAGAGGAACCACCACCCCGGTCTGCCAATCCAGAGGTACCGCCCCTGATGTCCATGCGATGTTGCAGAGTCTTGTCAACTAAAACAGCCCCACAGCATCCAGAGCCTTAAGGAACTCCGGACGGAGCTCATCCACCCCCGCGGCCTTGCCACCGAGGAGCTTTTTAACTACCTTGGCAACCTCAGCCCCAGAAATAGGAGAGCCCACCACAGATTCCCCAGGCACTGCTTGGCCTGTCGGTATGCCCGCTGCCTCTGGAGTCCCATGAGCCAAAAGGACCAGATAAGCTCTTTCTTCAGCTTGACGGCATCCCGCACTGCTGGTGGCCACCAGCGGGTTCTAGGATTACCGCCACGACAGGCACCAAACACCTTGCGGCCACAGCTCCAATCAGCTGGCTTGACAAGAGAGGCACGGAACATGATCCATTCAGACTCAATGTCCAGCACCTCCTTTGTGACATGTTCAAAGTTCCTCCGGAGGTAGCAAAAGAAACTCTCTCTGACAGGAGACTGCTAGGCATTCCCAAAAGACTCTCACAATGCGTTTGGGCCTGCCAGGTCTGTCCGGGATCCTACCCCACCATCGGAGCCAGCTCACCAGGTGGTGATCGGTAGAAAGCTCGCCCCTCTCTTCCCCCGAGTGTCCAAAACATGAGGCCGCAAATCCCATGACACAACTACAAAGTCAATCATGGAACTGCGGCCGAGGGTGTCCTGGTGCCAAGTGCACATATGGACACCCTTATGTTTGAACATTGTGTTTGTTATGGACAATCCGTGACGAGCACAAAAGTCCAATAATAAAGCACCACTTGGGTTCAGATCCGGGTGGCCATTTTTCCCAATCACGACTCTCCAGGTTTCAAAGTCGTTGCCAACATGAGCGTTGAAGACCCCCAGCAGAACAAAGGAATCACCCGAGGGAGCACTCTCAAGGGAATCCAAAAAGAGTGGGTACTCTGAGCTGCTGTTTGGTGCGTAAACACCAACAACAGTAAGGACCCGTCACCCAACTTGAAAGTGGAGGGAAGTTACCATCTCGTCTTCTGGGTTAAGTCCAACGTGCAGGCTTTGAGCCGGGGGGCAACAAGAATTGCCAACCCAGCCTCTCATTACTTGCAACGCCAGAGTGGAAGAGAGTCCAACCCCTCTTGAGAGAACAGGTTCCAGAGCCCTTGCTGTGCGTCGAAGTGAGTCCAGCTTTATCTAGCCGGGAACTTCTCCACCTCGCGAGGTGACGTTCCACGTCCCAAGAGCGAGCTTATGTAGCCGATAATCGGACCGCCAAGTGCGCTGCCTTCGGCTTCCACCCAGCTAACACTGCACCCGACCTCTATGACCCAGCCCATGAGTGGTGAGCCTATTGCAGGGGGGACCCACGTTGCCTCTTCGAGCTGGGCCCCATGGGCACCAGTCGCTCGCCATCGTGCCCCACCTCTGGGCCTGGCTCCACAGGGGAGCCACGGTGACCCGCGTCCGGGCGAGAAAATATCTAGGTCCTCGATTTGTACTTTTCATAAAGGTCTTTGAGCTGCTCTTTGTCTGATTCCTCACCTAGGACCTGTTTGTCTTGGGGGACCCTACCAGGGGGCATGAAGCCCCCGGACAACATAGCTCCTAGGATCAGTGGGACACGCAAACCACAAAGGTGGCGGCTCAGAAAGCAGGTTATATAAACATAACTCCAAAACCAAACATGCAAAATGTCTAAAAATGCCTGTAATATTGAATCCATGTGAGTTTTACTAGAATCATTTGTTTTTGTAAGGTTTGCAAATACAAAAATTGAGTTTTATGACAGACACAAGTTAGTTTTTTTACTCATTATAACAGTATAGATGTCATACTATATATTAAAGTTATATAAACATAACTCCAAAACCAAACGTGCATTATGTCCAAAATTGCCTGTAATATTGTATAGATGTGAGTTTTACTAGAATCAGGTTTGCAAATACAAAAATTGGGTTTTATGACAGTATACTGTCACACTCAATATGACAGTATAACTGTCATACTAAATCCATCCATTTTCTTCCGCTTATCCGAGGTCGGGTTGCGGGGGCAGCAGCCTAAGCAGAAAGCCCAGACTTCCCCCTCCCCAGCCACTTCGTCCAGCTCTTCTCGGGGGATCCCGAGGCGTTCCCAGGCCATAGTCTTTCCAATGTATCATAGGTCTTCCCCATGGCCTCCTGCCGTTCGGACCTAGGGAGGCGTTCGGGTGGCATCCTGAGCAGATGCCCGAACCATCTCATCTGGCTCCTCTCAATGTGGAGGAGCAGCGGCTTTACACTGAGTTCCTCCCAGAAGACAGAGCTTCTCACCCTATCTCTAAGGGAGAGACCCACCACCCGGCGGAGGAAACTCATTTCGGCCGCTTGTACCCGTGACCTTGTCCTTTCGGTCATAACCCAAAGCTCATGACCATAGGTGAGGATGGGAACGTTGATCGACCGGTAAATTGAAAGCTTTTCCTTCTGGCTCAGCTCCTTCTTCACCACAACGGATCGATATAGCGTCCTCATTACTGAAGACGCCGCAGCGATCCGCCTGTAGATCTTAAAATCCACTCTATCCTCACTCGTGAACAAGACTCCTAGGTACTTGAACACCTTCACTTGGGGCAAGATCTCTTTCCCAACCTCGAGATGGCACTCCACCCTTTCCCGGGCGAGAACCATGGACTCGGACTTGGAGGTGCTGATTCTCATCCCAGTCGCTTCACTGCGAACCGATCCAATGAAAGCTGAAGATCTTGGCCAGTTGAAGCCATCAGGACCACATCATCTGCAAAAAGCAGAGACCTAATCCTGCAGCCACCAAACCAGGCGCAGTCATGGCGTTGAGGAGATCCTCAAAGCCATGACTGCGCCTAGATATTCTGTCCATTAAAGTTATGAACAGAATCGGTGACAAAGGGCAGCCTTGGCGGAGTCCAACCCTCACTGGAAAGGGGTCCGACATACTGCCGGCAATGCGGACCAAGCTCTGACACTGATCATACAGGGAGACACCCGCCACAATCAGACATGCCGATACTCCATACTCTCTGAGCACTCCCCACAGGATTTACCGGGGACCAAGGTCGAATGTCTTCTCCAAGTCCACAAAACTTATGTAGACTGGTTGGGCAAACTCCCATGCACACTCAAGGACCCTGCCGAGAGTATAGAGCTGGTCTACCGTTCCACGACCAGGACGAAAACCACACTGTTCGTCCTGGATCCGAGGTTCCTCCTCTCCATTACACATGAATAGACCTTACCGGGAAGGCTGAGGAGTGTGATCTACGATAGTTGGAACACACCCTCCGGTTCCCCTTCTTAAAGAGAGGTACCACCACCCCGGTCTGCCAATCCAGAGGTACCGCCCCCGATGTAGACGCAATGTTGCAGAGTCTTGTCAACCAAGACTGCCCCACAGCATCCAGAGCCTTAAGGAACTCCGGACGGAGCTCATACCCCCGGGGCCTTGCCACCGAGGAGCTTTTTAACTACCTTGGCAACCTCAGCCCCAGAAATAGGAGAGCCCACCACAGACTTCCCAGGCACTGTTTCCTCATAGGAAGACGTGTTGGTGGGACTGAGGAGGTCTCGCTTGGCCTGTCGGTATGCCCACTGCCTCTGGAGTCCCATGAGCCAAAAGGACCCGGTGGCTCTTTCTTCAGCTTGACAGCATCCCTCACTGCTGGTGGATTACCGCCACGACAGGCACCAAACACCTTGCGGCCACAGCTTCAATCAGCTGGCTCAACAAGAGAGGAACGGTCCAGAACATGGTCCACTCAGACTCAATGTCCAGCACCTCCCTCGTGACATGTTCAAAGTTCTTCCGGACATGTTCAAAGTTCTTCAGGAGACTCTGCTAGGTGTTCCCAGCAGACCCTTACAATACGTTTGGGCCTGCCAGGTCTGACCGGCATCCTCCCCTACCATTGGAGCCAGCTCACCACCAGGTGGTGGTTGGTGGAAAGCTCTGCCCCTCTCTTCACCGAGTGTCCAAAACATGAGGCCGCAAATCCCATGACACAACTACAAAGTCAATCATGCGGCCGAGGGTGTCCTTGTGCCAAGTGCACATATGGACACCCTTATGTTTGAACATTGTGTTTGTTATGGACAATCCGTGACAAGCACAAAAGTCCAATAACAAAGCACCACTTGGGTTCAGATCCGGGTGGCCATTTTTCCCAATCACGACTCTCCAGGTTTCACTGTCGTTGCCAACATAGCGTTGAAGTCCACCAGCAGAACAAGGGAATCACCCGCGGGAGCACTCTCCAGTACTCCCTCAAGGGAATCCAAAAAGAGTTGGTACTCTGAGCTGCTGTTTGGTGTGTAAACACAAACAACAGTCAGGACCCGTCACCCAACCCGAAGGTTGAAGGAAGCTACCATCTCGTCTATTGGGTTTAAAGTCCAACGTGCAGGCTTTGAGCCGGCGGGCAACAAGAATTGCCACCCCAGCCTCTCATTAGTTGCAACGCCAGTGTGGAATCTCTTCCACTCTGGCGTTGCAAGTAATGAAAGTTCAGCTCAGTCCAGCCCCTCTGAGAGAACAGGTTCCAGAGCCCTTGCTGTGAGTCCAACTATATCTAGCCGGGAACGTCTCCACCTCATGCACCAGCTCAGACTCCTTCCCTCCCAGCAAGGTGACGTTCCATGTCCCAAGAGCGAGCTTATGTAGCCGATAATCGGACCACCAAGTGCCCTGCCTTCGGCTCCCGCCCAGCTCACACTGCACCCTCAATGACCCAGCCCATGAGTGGTGAGCCCTGGAGGGGGGATCCACGTTGCCTCTTCGAGCTGAGCACGGCTGGGCCCCATGGGGACTGGCCCGTCAATCGCCATCGTGCCACACCTCTGGGCCTGGCTCCACAGGGGAGCCACGGTGACCTGCGTCCGGGCGAGAAAAAATCTAGGTCCTCAATTGTACTTTTAATAAAGGTCTTTGAGCTGCTCTTTGTCTGATCCCTCACCTAGGACCTGTTTGTCTTGGGAGACCATAGAAGCCCCCGGACAACATAGTTCCTGGATCAGTGGGACACGCAAACCACAAGGGTGGCGGCTCAGAAAGCAGGTTATATAAATATAACTCCAAAACCAAACATGCAATATGCCTAAACATGCCTGTAATATTGTATCAATGTGAGTTTTCCTAGAATCGGTTGTTTTTGTAAGGTTTGCAAATACAAAAATTAGGTTTTACTCAAAATGACAAAATCACACTCAATATGACAGTTATTTAAACATAACTCATAAACCACACAAAAAAATGGCTAATAATGCCTGAAATAATGAATCATTGGGAGTTTTACTGAGTTTTACATTTTGCAAACACAAAAAGTATTTTTTTACTTGACTGTAATGTTCTTAGAACCCTGAGATAAAGGGAAAAAAGCAATAAAAATGTATTTAAACCTAACTCCTAAACAACACATGCAAAATGGCTAATAATGCCTAGGGAGACATGTAACGTTGTTAGTTTAAAAAAATGATCTTTTGTAAAGATATCAAAGACACAAGCTAGTTTTTTTTATTCAATATGACAGTATAACAGTCATACTAAATATGAAAGTTAAATAAACTTAACTCCAAAACCAAACATGTGTCATGTCTAAAAATGCCTGTAATAATGTATTTATGTGAGTTTGTAAGGTTTGCAAAAACAAAAAGGAGTTTTTTACTCAATATGAAAGTAATGTTCTTAGAATCCTGAGATAATTCGAAAAAAGCAATACAAATGTATTCAAACACAAATTTTAAACCAAACATGTAAAATGTCTAAAAATGCCTGTAATATTGAATCTATATAAGTTTTACTAGAATCAATTGTTTTTGTAAGGTTTGCAAATACAAAAATTAGGTTTTAGACATAATGACATTAAAACTGTAACACTCAATATGACAATTATTTATTTATAACTCCTAACCACACATGAAACATGTCTAATAATGCGTGAAAAAATGTATCTTTGTGAGTGTTACTAGAAACATTTTCTTTTGTAAGGTTTGCAAAGACAGGTTAGTTTTTTTTACTCAATATGACAGTATAACTGCCACACTCAATATGACAGTTATTTAAACATAACTCTTAAACTACACATGAAAAATGATTAACAATGCCTGAAATAATGCATTCTTGTAAGTTTTACACGAAACATATGCTTTTTTAAGGCTTGCAAACACACAAATTATTTTTTTACTCAATATGACAGTAATGTTCTAAAATTCTGAGAAAATACGAAGAAATTAATAAAAATGATTCCAACATAATTCCTAAACCAAACATGCAAAATGTCTAAAAATGTCTGTAATATTGAATCCATGTGAGTTTAACTAGATTTAAATGATTTTGTAAGGTTTGCAAATACATAAATTAGGTTTTACTTACTATGTCATAACTGACAGTATATGACAGTTATTTAACCATAACTCAAACCACACATGAAAAATGGCTAATAATGCCTGAAATAATGCATCCTTGGCCGTTTTACTCGAAACACATGCTTTTTTAAATCTTGCAAACACAAAAAATAGTTTTTTTCCTCAATATGACTGTAATGTTCTTAAAATCCTGAGATAATGCGAAAAAAGCAATAAAAATGTATTTAAACATTACTCCTAAACAACATATGCAAAATGGCTAATAATGCCTGGAAACATGTATCTTTGTTAGTTTTACTGGAAAAATGATCTTTTGTAAAGTTTGCAAAGACACAAGCCAGTTTTTTTGTATTCAATATGACAGTATAACAGTCATATTAAATATGAAAGTTATATAAACATAACTCCAAAACCAAACATGTGTCATGTCTAAAAATGCCTGTAATAATGTATTAATGTGAGTTTGTAAGGTTTGCAAAAACAAAAACTAGTTTTTTACTCAATATGAAAGTAATGATCTTAGAATCCTGAGATAATGCGAAAAAAGCAATAAAAATTTATTTAAACATAACTCCTAAACAACCCAGGCAAAATGGGTAATAATGCCTGGAGACATGTATTTTTGTTAGTTTTACTAGAAAATGTATCTTTTGTAAAGTTTGCAAAGACACAAGCTAGTTGTTTTTATTCAATAAGACAGTATAACAGTCATACTAAATATGAAAGTTATATAAACATAACTCCAGAACCAAACGTGTGTCATGTCTAAAATTGCCTATAATAATGTATTTATGTGAGTTTGTAAGGTTTGCAAAAACAAAAAGTAGTTTTTTCCTCAATATGAAAGTAAGGATTTTAGAATCCTGAGATAATGCGAAAAAAGCAATAAAAATGTATTTAAACATAATTCCTAAACAACCCATGCAAAATGGCTAATAATGCCTGGAGACATGTATCTTTGTTAGTTTTACTAGAAAAATGATCTTTTGTAAGGATATCAAAGACACAAGCTAGTTTTTTTTATTCAATATGACAGTATAACAGTCCTACTAAATATGAAAGTTATCAAAACATAACTCCAAAACCAAACATGTGTTATGTCTAAAAATGCCTGTAATAATGTATTTATGTGAGTTTGTAAGGTTTGCAAAAACAAAAAGTAGTTTTTTACTCAATATGAAAGTAATGATCTAAGAATCCTGAGATAATGCGAAAAAAGCAATAAAAATTTATTTAAACATAATTCCTAAACAACCCATGCAAAATGGGTAATAATGCCTGGAGACATGTATTTTTGTTAGTTTTACTAGAAAATGTATCTTTTGTAAAGTTTGCAAAGACACAAGCTAGTTGTTTTTATTCAATAAGACAGTATAACAGTCATACTAAATATGAACGTTATATAAACATAACTCCAGAACCAAACGTGTGTCATGTCTAAAATTGCCTATAATAATGTATTTATGTGAGTTTGTAAGGTTTGCAAAAACAAAAAGTATTTTTTAACTCAATATGAAAGTAAGGATTTTAGAATCCTGAGATAATGCGAAAAAAGCAATAAAAATGTATTTAAACATAATTCCTAAACAACCCATGCAAAATGGCTAATAATGCCTGGAGACATGTATCTTTGTTAGTTTTACTAGAAAAATGATCTTTTGTAAGGATATCAAAGACACAAGCTAGTTTTTTTTATTCAATATGACAGTATAACAGTCCTACTAAATATGAAAGTTATCAAAACATAACTCCAAAACCAAACATGTGTCATGTCGGGGTGGCATGGCGTAGTGGGTAGAGCACCCGTGTCAGAAACCCGAGGGTTGCAGGTTCGCTCCCCGCCTCTTACCATGCCGTTGTGTCCTTGGGCAGGACACTTCACCCTTGCCCCCGGTGCCACTCACACCGGTGAATGAATGTTGAATGAATGATAGGTGGTGGTCGGAGGGGCCGTAGGCGCAAATTGGCAGCCACGCTCCCAGGGCAGCTGTGGCTACGAAAGTAGCTTACCACCACCAGGTGTGAATAAATGATGGGTTTTTAACATGTAAAGCGACTTTGGGTACTTAGAAAAGCGCTATATAAATCCCAGGTATTATTATTATTATTATTATGTCTAAAAATGCCTGTAATAATGTATTTATGTGAGTTTGTAAGGTTTGCAAAAACAAAAAGTAGTTTTTTACTCAATATGAAAGTAATGATCTAAGAATCCTGAGATAATGCGAAAAAAGCAATAAAAATGTATTTAAACATAATTCCTAAACAACCCATGCAAAATGGGTAATAATGCCTGGAGACATGTATCTTTGTTAGTTTTACTAGAAAAATCATCTTTTGTAAAGTTTGCAAAGACACAAGCTAGTTTTTTTTTATTTAATATGACAGTATAACAGTCATACTAAATATAAAAGTTATATAAACATAACTCCAAAACCAAACATGTGTCATGTCTAAAAATGTCTGTAATAATGTATTTATGTGAGTTTGTAAGGTTTGCAAAAACAAAAAGTAGTGTTTTACTCAATATGAAAGTAATGATCTTAGAATCCTGAGATAATGCGAAAAAAGCAATAAAAATGTATTTAAACATAATTCCTAAACAACCCATGCAAAATGGCTAATAATGCCTGGAGACATGTATCTTTGTTAGTTTTACTAGAAAAATGATCTTTTGTAAGGATATCAAAGACACAAGCTAGTTTTTTTAATTCAATATGACAGTATAACAGTCCTACTAAATATGAAAGTTATCAAAACATAACTCCAAAACCAAACATGTGTCATGTCGGGGTGGCATGGCGTAGTGGGTAGAGCACCCGTGTCAGAAACCCGAGGGTTGCAGGTTCGCTCCCCGCCTCTTACCATGCCGTTGTGTCCTTGGGCAGGACACTTCACCCTTGCCCCCGGTGCCACTCACACCGGTGAATGAATGTTGAATGAATGATAGGTGGTGGTCGGAGGGGCCGTAGGCGCAAATTGGCAGCCACGCTTCCGTCAGTCTACCCCAGGGCAGCTGTGGCTACGAAAGTAGCTTACCACCACCAGGTGTGAATAAATGATGGGTTTTTAACATGTAAAGCGACTTTGGGTACTTAGAAAAGCGCTATATAAATCCCAGGTATTATTATTATTATTATTATGTCTAAAAATGCCTGTAATAATGTATTTATGTGAGTTTGTAAGGTTTGCAAAAACAAAAAGTAGTGTTTTACTCAATATGAAAGTAATGATCTTAGAATCCTGAGATAATGCGAAAAAAGCAATAAAAATGTATTCAAACACAACTTTTAAACCAAACATGTAAATTGTCTAAAAATGCCTGTAATATTGAATCTATGTAAGTTTTACTAGAATCAATTGTTTTTGTAAGGTTTGCAAATACAAAAATTAGGTTTTACACATAATGACATTATAACTTTAACACTCAATATGAAAGTTATTTAATTATAACTCCTAAATACACATGAAACATGTCTAATAGCGTGAAAAAAATTATCTTTGTGAGTGTTGCTAGAAACATTTTCTTTTGTAAGGTTTGCAAAGACACAAGTTAGTTTTTTTTAACTCAATATGACAGTATAACGCCACACTCAATATGACAGTTATTCAAACATAACTCCTAAACCACACCTGAAAAATGGCTAATAATGCCTGAAATAATGCATCTTTGGGAGTTTTACTGGAAACATATGCTTTTTTTAAGGGTTGCAAACACGAAAATTATTTTTTTACTCAATATGACAGTAATGTTCTAAAAATCCTGAGATAATGTGAAAAAAGCAATACAAATGTATTACAACATAATTCCTAAACCAAACATGCAAAATGTCTGAAAATGCCTGTAATATTGAATCCATGTGAGTTTTATTTGAATCAGTTGTATGGTTTGCTAATACAAAAATTGGGTTTTATGACAAACACAAGTTAGTTATTTTACTCAATATAACAGTTTAGCTGTCATACTATGTATGAAAGTTATATAAACATAACTCCAAAACCCAACTTGCATTATGTCCAAAACTGCCTGTAATATTGTATATATGTGAGTTTTACTAGAATCAGGGTTGCAAATCCAAAAATTGGGTTTTATGACAGTATACTGTTACACTCAATATGACAGTTATTTAAACATAACTCAAACAACACATGCAAAATGGCTAATAATGCCTGGAGCATGTATCTTAGTTAGTTTTACTAGAAAAATGGTGTTTTGTAAGGTTTGCAAAGACACAAGTTAGTTGTTTTTTTTATTCAATATGACAGTATAACTTTCTAAATATGAAAGTTATATAAACATAACTCTAAAACCAAAAATGCATTATGTCTAAAAATGCCTGTACTGTTGTATCTGTGTGAGATTAACTAGATTTAGTTGTTTTTGTAAGGTTTGCAAATACAAAATAAGGGTTTTACTCACTATGACAGTTTACTGTCACACTCAATCTGACAGTTATTTATTTAAATATAACTCCTAAACCACACATGCAAAATGGCTAATAATGCCTGGAGATATGTATCTTTGTGAGTTTTACTAGAAACATTATATTGTGTAAGGTTTAGTTAGTTTTTGTACTCAATCTGACAGTATAACTGTCATTCTAAATCCATCCATTTTCTTCCGCTTATCCGAGGTCGGGTTGCGGGGGCAGCAGCCTGAGCAGAAAATCCCAGACTTCCCTCTCCCCAGCCACTTCGTCCAGCTCTTCTTGGGGTATTCCGAGGCGTTCCCAGGCCAGCCGGGGCCATAGTCTTTCCAATGTGTCCTAGGTCTTCCCCGTGGCCTCCTGCCACACCTCCCTAGAGGCGTTCGGGTGGCATCCTGAGCAGATGCCCGAACCACCTCATGGCTCCTCTCAATGTGGAGGAGCAGCGGGTTTACTTTGAGTACCTCCCGGATGACAGAGCTTCTCACCCTGTCTCTAAGGGAGAGACTCACCACCCGGCAGAGGAAACGCATTTCGGCCGCTTGTCCTTTCGGTCATAACCCAAAGCTGGGAATGTAGATCAACGGTAAATTGAGAGCTTTTCCTTCTGGCTCAGCTCCTTCTTCACCACAACGGATCGATATAGCGTCCTCAATACTGAAGACGCCGCACCAATCCGCCTGTGGATCTCTCGATCCACTCTATCCTCACTCGTGAACAAGACTCCTAGGTACTTGAACTCCTCCACTTGGGGCAAGATCTCCTCCCCAGCCTGGAGATGGCACTCGACCCTTTCCTGCTTGGACTTGGAGGTGCTGATTCTCATCCCAGTCGCTTCACACTCAAGGACCCTGCCGAGAGTATAGACCTGGTCTACCGTTCCACGACCAGGACGAAAACCACACTGTTCGTCCTGGATCCGAGTTTCCTCCTCTCCAGTACACATGAATAGACCTTACCGGGAAGGCTGAGGAGTGTGTTTCACTATAGTTAGAACACACCCTCCGGTTCCCCTTCTTAAAGAGAGGAACCACCACCCCGGTCTGCCAATCCAGAGGTACCGCCCCCAATGTTCACGCGATGTTGCAGAGTCTTGTCAACCAAGACAGCCCCACAGTATCCAGAGCCTTAAGGAACTCATCCACCACCGGGGCCTTGCCACAGAGGAACTTTTTAACTACCTAGGCAACCTAAGCCCCAGAAATAGGAGAGTCCACCACAGATTCCCCAGGCACTGCTTGGCCTGTCGGTATGCCCGCTGCCTCTGGAGTCCCATGAGCCAAAAGGACCCGATAGGCTCTTTCTTCAGCTTGACGACATCCCTCACTGCTGGTGGCCACCAGCGAGTTCTAGGATTACCGCCACGACAGGCACCAAACACCTTGCGGCCACAGCTCCAATCAGCAGGCTCGACAAGAGAGGCACGGAACATGGTCCGGGTGGCCATTTTTCCCAATCACGACTCTCCAGGTTTCACTGTCGTTGCCAACATAGCGTTGAAGTCCACCAGCAGAACAAGGGAATCACCCGCGGGAGCACTCTCCAGTACTCCCTCAAGGGAATCCAAAAAGAGTGGGTACTCTGAGCTGCTGTTTGGTGCGTAAACACAAACAACAGTCAGGACCCGTCACCCAACCCGAAGGCGGAGGGAAGCTACCATCTCGTCTACTGGGTTAAAGTCCAACGTGCAGGCTTTGAGCAACAACAATTGCCACCCCAGCCTCTCATTGCTTGCAACGCCAGAGTGGAAGAGAGTCCAGCCCCTCTTGAGAGAACAGGTTCCAGAGCCCTTGCTGTGCGTCGAAGTGAGTCCAACTATATCTAGCCGGAACTTCTTCACCTCCCAGCGAGGTGACGTTCCACGTCCCAAGAGCGAGCTTATGTAGCCGATAATCGGACCGCCAAGTGCCCTGCCTTCGGCTGCCACCCAGTTCACACTGCATCCGACCTCTATGACCTCAATGGGCCCATGAGTGGTGAGCCCATTGGAGGGTTGACCCACGTTGCCTCTTCGAGGCAGGGCCCCATGGAGACAGGCCCGGCCACCAGTCGCTCGCCATCGTGCCCCACCTCTGCGCCTGGCTCCACAGGGGAGCCACGGTGACCTGCGCCTGGGCGAGAAAAAATCTAGGTCCTCGATTTGTACTTTTCATAAAGGTCTTTGAGCTGCTCTTTGTCTGATCCCTCACCTAGGACCTTTTCTCAGGGGATCCCGAGGCGTTCCTAGGCCAGCCGGGAGACATAGTGTTCCCAATGTGTCCTGGGTCTTCCCCGTGGCCTCCAGGATGACAGAGCTTCACCTTCACCAGGGGTGTCAAACTCAAATACAGAGTGGGCCAAAGTTTAAAACTGAACAAAGCCGCGGGCCAAGGTTGAACAAATTAACCTTTTAATAGGGACCCAAACAAGTTTTGCATTGAATATTGAACAAGCAAGGCTTATATAACTTTATAGTGACATGCAAAATGGAGTTTCAAATAATAATAATAATTAAAAAATATCAATTGCATATCAAATACAATTTAAATAAAAATTGAATGCCTCTTTTCTATTTGCAGCCTTCTGAGGTAAATATCAACATTAACTTTTTCCACAGGCTAATACATTTGAAAATAAAATAACAATGAATAAAACAACCATTCAGGACTTTAAACTGCTCAGTTTGCAACACACTGATCTAATTTGATGTGCCCAAGCCAGATACCTAGCATCTTTTTTTAGATGCTAGTTCTTTAATGTCGGGGCTCAGGCTTTGAGCTGAGGCAACTTTCATTATCGAACGAAGGTGTTCAACAGTCATATATCGTACACCCGATTCTAACATCATTCACACCCAGTCACAAGATATGTGCAGCTTCAGCACGCATACACAAATGAATGCAACGCATACTTCATCAACAGCGATACAGGTTACACTGAGGGTGCCAGTATAAAAAACTTTAACACTGTTAGAAATATACGCCACACTGTGAACCCACACCAAACAAAAATAAAAAACACTTTTCGGGAGAACATCCGCACCGTAACATAACATAAACACAAAAGAACAAATACCCAGAATCTTTTGCAGCACTAACTCTTTCGGGACGCTACAAAATACACCCCCGCTACCACCAAACCCCCCCCCCCCCCCCCCCCCCCCCCCCCCCCCCCCCACACACACACACAACCTTGTAGCGTCCCGGAAGATTTAGTGCTACAAAGGGTTCTGGGTATTTGTTGTGTTGTGTTTATGTTGTGTTACGGTGCGGATGTTCTCCCGAAATGTGTTTGTCATTCTTGTTTGGTGTAGATTCACAGTGTGGCGTATATTTCTAAAAGTGTTAAAGTTTTTTATTTGGCTACCGTCAGTGTAACCTGTATCGCTGTTGATGAAGTATGAGTTGCATTCAATTGTGTGTGTGTGTTGGTGCTTCTGAGTAACCCTTGGCTGCAGCCCGCAGATCGAGGAGGGGCTTATTTTCCCTCAATGTGGGCGGGCTCAACGTTGAGCCCGCGGGCTCCATCTGGTGGCGGAGATCCGAATATGGAAAAAGGTTCATGTATTTGATAGACTTAGACATTCCTACTTTTAACTTGTCAAATGTGTTTTTTTACCATGAAAAAAATAAAAATAAATATATATATATATATATATATATATATATATATATATATATATATATATATATATATATATATATATATATATATATATATATATATATATATATATATATATATATATATATATATATATATATATAAACCATAGCATTTACCATGAAAAAAAAAGAATAATAATTATATATAAACCATAGCATTTCCAAAAGAGTATAGACACATATTATTTTGCACACTCAATTATATTAGCTAAGTCAAATAAACCAAAGACAGAATACTTTGCATCATTGATTTTATTTTTCACCCCAGGTTAAAAATGTTTGATCTGTAAAGAAAAAAAAAATGTTGTAGCCTAGCCAAATACATTCCTTAAGCTTCCATAAATGTTTAACAATGGCAAGTATCAAGGTATTTTTCTGGCCCATAACAAGCAACCCTGTTCCCTGTTTCCAGTTCTGTTCATTTTCCACTGTCTAGAAAGGAAACCGGTTGCGGTTCTTATAGGCACAATAACAATGCAAGATGTAAAACTAAGGTAATTGAAATAAGTGGAGGAATTACGCTTTAGTCTAGCAATAGTTGACTACAAGACTAATTAATCACATGACCTCTCACCTGTAGCCCTCCTTGCACTCGTCGCCGTTTTCTGTCCTGCAATCGGTCTTCTTCAGACCTTAGTGATTTAATGACAACATACATTCACTATGAAAACATTCATGTTGGTCTGTTGACCGTGAGTAAAACATTTTTTTTGTGATTTGTGATATTCAAAGCACGTACGGCTTGGGGAAGTTCTGCAGGAGAGCGAGACACCACCATCTCCTAATTTGAAGCATGTTTTCCTTTGAAGAAGGAAATGCAGGAAGATGTTAATATCCATCCATCCATCCATTTTCTACCGCTTATTCCCTTCGGGGTCGCGAGGGGCGCTGGAGCCTATCTCAGCTACAATTGGGCGGAAGGTGGGGTACACCCTGGACAAGTCGCCACCTCATCGCAGAGATGTTAATATGTTGTAAAAAAAATAACACCTTGTACACTAAGCATAATGTGTCACGATTTACACATACCTCTCTGAAATCACAATTGGCCCCCATTACAATGTACAGAGTACTGTAAGCCAAGAGGTACTGCTTAATATAATGTCAGGCGTATTCCCAAGGATACATTTTTTTCAATACAAATTAATGTGGTTTTAATGTAGCAAGCAAACATTTTGACAGACAACAGCAATGCTATAACATGCTGATTTGGTCTTACCATCAAAACAAACACGCCACAGTTGTTGGAGCACCCTTGCTTTGTTAGGCCCTGAGGTGTGAACAATGTATTTTAATAAAAGTATGGCAAGAAAATAGTAAAAAGTTAGCAAGTGCTATTATGTAATGTCTCACCTGGACATCATTCACACCAAGCTCTCTCCAGGGGCCAGAAGAGAGGCTGTGAGCAACGTGTCTGTACAAATAATAAGCGAAATAAAAGTCACTCAACTTCAATCAACTTTTGATTGAAAAGCACGCATAAACGCTTGGAACAAAGCCTGAACTGAATAAGGAAAAGGTTGGAACTTTACAGTATAAACAGTATTAGAAAAGATACCCAGATATTGTATATATATATATATCCATCCATCCCGCTCTGGCTCAGGATCAGCTACAGGCTATCCAGACCATAGTGGATGAACATTCCTCGGCATCAAGGATCCTCAGGAAGTGATCCCAAGATCACCTCTCGAGGACCTCTCCACCGTTCACACTTAAAAAAGAAAAGGAAAGTCACAGAAGTTGATAAGATGTAAAACAATACAAAATAAAAAGACACAAAAAATAAATAAATAAATAAGCAAATAAACCGTGGCAAGGCCATATCAGAAGTAACAAAAAAAACACAATAATAGTGTAGGATCAATACAGAAAATAATGAAGATAATAAAAAAGGAATAAAACTACAAAAAAGATGGCAGATACATTTGACAAGTTAAAAGTAGGAATGTCTAAGTCTATCAAATACATGAACCTTTTTTCATACTATGGTTTATATATATATATATATATATATTTTTTATTGTTTTTTCATGGTAAAAAAAATACATTTGACAAGTTAAAAGTAGCTTTATTGACGTTTGAGAATGTGTGCTGCCGGATCTCCGCCACCAGATGGAGCCCGCGGGCTCAACGTTGAGACCCGCCCACATTGAGGGAAAATAAGCCCCTCCTCGATCTGCGGGCTGCAGCCAGGGGCACTTGTATATTTCTAACAGTGTTAAAGTTTTTTATACTGGCACCCTCAGTGTAACCTGTATCGCTGTTGATGAAGTATGCGTTGCATTCATTTGTGTATGCGTACTGAAGCCGCACATATCATGTGACTGGGTCTGAATGATGTTAGAATTGGGTGGACGAGATATGACTATTGAACACCTTGGTTCGATAATGAAAGTTGCCTCAGCTCAAAGCCTGAGCCCCGACATTAAAGAACTAGCATCCAAGAAAAGATGCCAGGTATCTGGCTTGGGCACATCAAATTAGATCAGTGTGTTGCAAACTTAGCAGTTTAAAGTCCTGAATGGTTGTTTTATTCATTGTTATTTTATTTTCAAATGTATTGGCCTGTGGAAAAAGTTAATGTTGATATTTACCTCAGAAGGCTGCAAATAGAAAAGAGGAGTTATGTTTTTACAATTTTTATTTAAATTGTATTTGATATGCAATTGATATTTTTTAATTATTATTATTATTATTTGAAACTCGATTTTGCATGTCACTATAAAGGTATAAAAACCTTGCTTGTTCAATATTCAATGCAAAACTTGTTTGGGTCCCTATTAAAAGGTTAATTTGTTCAACCTTGGCCCGCGGCTTTGTTCAGTTTTAAACTTTGGCCCACTCTGTATTTGAGTTTGACACCCCTGATATATAGTATGACAGCTATACTGTTAAAATTAGTAAAAAAAAATAACTTGTGTCTGTCATAATACCCAATTTTTGTATTTGCAAACCTTACAAAAACAACGGATTCTAGTAAAACTCACATGGATTCAATATTACAGGCATTTTTAGACATTTTGCATGTTTGGTTTAGGAGTTGTGTTTGAATACATTTTTATTGCTTTTTTCGCATTATCTCAGGATTCTAAGAACATTACTTTCATATTGAGTAAAAAACTAATTTTTGTTTTTCCCAACCTTACAAAATATTTTTTTTTCCAGTAAAACTCACAAAGATACATTTCTCCAGGCATTATTAGCCATTTTTCATGTGTGGTTTACGAGTTATATTTAAATAACTGTCATATTAAGTGTGATACTGTCATAGTGAGTTAAACCTAATTTTTGTATTTGCAAACCTTACAAAAAAAAACGATTCTAATAAAACTCACATTGAATCAATATTACAGGCATGTTTAGACATATTGCATGTTTGGTTTTGTTTATATAACCAATTTTCTGAACCGCCACCTTTGTGGTTTGCGTGTCCCACTGATCCTAGTAGCTATGTTGTCCGAGGGCTTCTATGCCCCCTGGTAGGGTCCCTCAAGACAAACAGGTCCGAGGTGAGGGATCAAACAAAGAGCAGCTCAAAGACCTTTATGAAAAGTATAAATCGAGGACCTAGATTTTTTTCTCGCCCGGGCACGGGGCACCGTGGCTCCCCTGTGGAGCCAGGCGCAGAGGTGGGGCACGATGGCGAGCGACTGGTGGCCGGGCGTGTCCCCATGGGGCCCTGCTGGGCTCAGCTCGAAGAGGCAACGTGGGTCAACCCTCCAATGGGCTCACCACTCATGGGCCAATTGAGGTCATAGAAGTTGGATGCAGTGTGAACTGGGCGGCAGCCGAAGGCAGGGCACTTGGCGGTCCGATTATCGGCTACATAAGCTCGCTCTTGGGACGTGGAATGTCACCTCGCTGGGAGGGAAGGAGCCTGAGCTGGTGCACGAGGTGGAGAAGTTCCGGCTAGATATAGTTGGACTCACTTCGACGCACAGCAAGGGCTCTGAAACCTGTTCTCTCAAGAGGGGCTGGACTCTATTCCACTCTGGCGTTGCAAGCAATGAGAGGCTGGGGTGGCAATTCTTGTTGCTCAAAGCCTGCACGTTGGACTTTATTAACCCAGTAGACGAGATGGTAGCTTCCCTCCGCCTTCGGGTTGGGTGACGGGTCCTGACTGTTGTTTGTGTTTACGCAGCAAACAGCAGCTCAGAGTACCCAATCTTTTTGGATTCCCTTGAGGGAGTACTGGAGAGTGCTCCCTTGGGTGATTCCCTTGTTCTGTTGGGGGACTTCAATGCTCATGTTGGCAACGACAGTGAAACCTGGAGAGTTGAGATTGGGAAAAATGGCCACCTGTATCTGAACCCAAGTGGTGCTTTGTTATTGGACTTTTGTGCTCGTCACGGATTGTCCATAACAAACACAATGTTCAAACATAAGGGTGTCTATATGTGTACTTGGCACCAGGACACCCTCGGCCGCAGTTCCATGATTGACTTTGTAGTTGTGTCATGGGATTTGCGGCCTCATGTTTTGGACACTCTGGTGAAGAGAGGGGCAGAGCTTTCTATCGATCATCACCTGGTGGTGAGCTGGCTCCGATGGTGGGAGAGGATGCCGGACAGACCTGGCAGGCCCAAACGCATTGTGAGGGTCTGCTGGGAACGCCTAGCAGAGTCTCCTGTCAGAGAGAGTTTCAATTTCCACCTCCGGAAGAACTTTGAACATGTCACGAGGGAGGTGCTGGACATTGAGTCTGAGTGGACCATGTTCCGTGCCTCTCTTGTCGAGCCGGCTGATTGGAGCTGTGGCCGCAAGGTGTTTGCTGCCTGTCGTGGCGGTAATCCAAGAACCCGCTGGTGGCCACCAGCAGTGAGGGATGCCGTCAAGCTGAAGAAAGAGCCTATCGGGTCCTTTTGGCTCATGGGACTCCAGAGGCAGCGGGCATACCGACAGGCCAAGCGAGACCTCCTCAATCTATGAGGAATCAGTGCTTGGGGAATCTGTGGTGGGCTCTCCTATTTCTGGGGCTGAGGTTGCCAAGGTAGTTAAGAAGCTCCTGGTGGTGAGCTCCGTCCGGTGTTCCTTAAGGCTCTGGATACTGTAAGGCTGTCTTGGTTGACAAGACTCTGCAACATTGCGTGGACATTGGGGGCGGTACCTCTGGATTGGCAGACCGGGGTGGTGGTTCCTCTCTTTAAGAAGGGGAACCGGAGGGTGTGTTCCAACTATCGTGGATCACACTCCTCAGCCTTCCCGGTAAGGTCTATTCATGTGTACTGGAGAGGAGGAACCTCGGATCCAGGACGAACAGTGTGGTTTTCGTCCTGGTCGTGGAACGGTAGACCAGCTCTATACTCTCGGCAAGGTCCTTGAGTGTGCATGGGAGTTTGCCCAACCAGTCTACATGTGCTTTGTGGACTTGGAGAAGACATTCGACTGTGGCCCCCCCCGGGAAGTCCTGTGGGGAGTGCTCAGAGAGTATGTCTGATTGTGGCGGGTGGCTCCCTGTATGATCTGTGTCAGAGCTTGGTCCGCATTGCCGGCAGTAAGTCGAACCCCTTTCCAGTGAGGGTTGGACTGCGCCAAGGCAGCCCTTTGTCACCGATTCTGTTCATAACTTTTATGGACAGAATTTCTAGGCGCAGTCATGGCGTTGAGGGGATCCGGTTTGGTGGCTGCAGGATTAGGTCTCTGCTTTTTCCAGATGATGTGGTCCTGATGGCTTCAACTGGCCCCGATTTTCAGCTCTCATTGGATCGGTTCGCAAACAAGTGTGAAGCGACTGGGATGAGAATCAGCACCTCCAAGTTCGAGTCCATGGTTCTCGCCCGGGAAAGGGTGGAGTGCCATCTCCAGGTTGGGGAGGAGATCTTGCCCCAAGTGGAGGAGTTCAAGTACCTAGGATTCTTGTTCACGAGTGAGGATAGAGTGGATCGGGAGATCCACAGGCGGATCGGTGCGGCGTCTTCAGCAATGAGGACGCTATATCGATCCGTTGTGGTGAAAAAGGAGCTGAGTCAGAAGGAAAAGCTCTCAATTTACCGGTCGATCTACGTTCCCAGCTTTGGGTTATGACCGAAAGGACAAGGTCACGGGTACAAGCGGCCGAAATGAGTTTCCTCTGCCGGGTGGTGGGTCTCCCTTAGAGATAGGGTGAGAAGCTCCGTCATCCGGGAGGTACTCAGTGTAAAGCCGCTGCTCCTCCACATTGAGAGGAGCCAGATGAGGTGGTCCGGGCATCTGCTCAGGATCCCACCCGAACGCCTCCCTAGGGGGGTGTTTAAGGCAAGTCCGACCGGCAGGAGGCCACGGGGAAGACCTAGGATTTATGTCTCCCGGCTGGCCTGGGAACGCCTCGGAATAACCCGAGAAGAGCTGGATGAAGTGGCTGGTTGAGAGGGAAGTCTGGGCTATTCTGCTTAGGCTGTGCCCCCGCAACCCGACCTTGGATAAGCGAAAGAAAATGGATGGATTTATCACAGTTTACTGTCAGATTGAGTACAAAAACTAACTAAACCTTAAACAATGTATTGTTTCTAGTAAAACTCACAAAGATACATATCTCCAGGCATTATTAGCCATTTTGCATGTGTGGTTTAGGAGTTATGTTTAAATAACTGTCAGATTGAGTGTGACAGTATACTGTCATACTGAGTAAAACCCATATTTTGCATTTGCAAACCTTACAAAAAACAACTAAATCTAGTTGTACTCACACAGTACAATATTACAGGCATTTTTAGACATAATGCATGTTTGGTTTTAGAGTTATGTTTATATAACTTTCATATTTAGTATGACAGTTATACTGTCATATTGAATTAAAAAAAAATAACTTGTGTCTTTGCAAACCTTACAAAAGACCATTTTCTTGTAAAACTAACTAAGATACATGTCTCCAGGCATTATTAGCCATTTTGCATGTGTTGTTTGAGTTATGTTTAAATAAGTGTCATCTTGAGTGTGACAGTATACTGTCATAAAACCCATTTTTGTATTTGCAACACTGATTCTAGTAAAACTCACATATATACAATATTACAGGCAGATTTGGACATAATGCATGTTTGGTTTTGGAGTTATGTTTATTTAACTTTCATATATAGTATAGGACTGTTATATTGAGTAAAAAAACTAAATTGTGTTGGTCATAAAACCCAAGTTTTGTATTTGCAAACCTTACAACTGATTCAAATAAAACTCACATGGATTCAATATTACAGGCATTTTAGACATTTTGCATGTTTGGTTTAGGAATTATGTTGGAATACATTTTTATGGCTTTTTTCGCATTATCTCAGGATTTTAAGAACATTACTGTCATATTGAGTAAAAAAAATAATTTTTGTGTTTGCAAGCCTTAAAAAAGCACATGTTTCGAGTAAAACTCACAAGAATGCATTATTTCAGGCATTGTTAATCATTTTTCATGTGTAGTTTAAGAGTTATGTTTAGATAACTGTCAAATTAAGATACATTTCTTCACGCATTATTAGACATGTTTCATGTGTGGTTAGAATTTATAATTAAATAACTGTCATATTAAGTGTGGCAGTTATACTGTCATTGTGTGTAAAACCTAATTTTTGTATTTGCAAACCTTACCAAAACAACTGATTCTAGTAAAACTTACATAGATTCAATATTAGAGGCATTTTTAGACATTTTCAATGTTTGGTTTAAAAGTTGTATTTGAATACATTTTTATTTGCTTTTTTCGCATTATCTCAGGATTCTAAAATCATTACTTTCATGTTGAGTAAAAAACTACTTTTTGTTTTTGCAAACCTTACAAACTCACTTCCTGTCAATGAGAAAGGACGCAAAGAAAAAAGCTCCGCTTCTGCTACCGGAGTTTTTGTTAAGTCTGAAGATTTTGACCACTGATTTGACCACTGATTTGCGATCACAGCCACAGGAGAGTCACCTGGCATCTTCGATCTGATTTTGGTCAGTTGAGAGGCACTGATACGCTGAAATAAGGCGAGTGGAAGAGCCGTTAGCCTCAAGCCAAAGGCGCCTCCCGCAGTTCAAAGCGGTTGCCTAGCAACCAAAAGTTACGGCGAGTTTACAGCTGTTTTAAAGTGATCTCGACGTCGCAGAGTGATATAAGTTGACAGGCCGACACCTCAAATTGATCTCTGAACGGTGCAAGGTACGAAATTGTTGAAAAAACAAGTTAAAAGTGCCGCAAGTCGCTAAAGAAGTAACTGCCCTTAAGACATAAGAGGCGCTGACGTCAGTGACTGCCGCGATGCCAAAAGTTAAAGGATTGACTGGAAAGACTGATTTGAAGCTGGGCACAGGACATGATGGGATTCGAGAAGGGATACTACAAAAAATACTCCAGGAATTTAAAGAAGAAATGATAGAAAAATTGGAAGAATTGATGGATGGATGGAAAGAGGATATGAAAGAAATGAAAGAAGAAATGAAAGAAATGAAAAAAGAGAACAACTCCAGAAATAAAGAAGCCACTGAAATGAGCAAACAAATGAAGATCCTTCAAGAAGACAACAACATGCTGAGGAACATCATAGATGAAATGGATCAGGATAAACGAATGAATGATATCATTGTGACAGGGCACCGAATTAAACCAAGATCCTATGCGGAAGCTGTGAATAATGAAGGTGAACCAGATGAAATGGATATGGTCTCAGCAGAACAGCAAGTGGTCAACTTTCTACAATCAAAATAAATTGAAATTGACATTAATACCATCGAAACATGCATCCCACTGAACGGAAGAAACAACAACGCCACTCCAGTCGTGCTTGTGAAACTCGTAAACAGAACATCTAAAATAGCATTGCTGAGACAGGGAAAGAAGCTGAAGGGAACAAATGTGTACATGAATGAGCATCTCACAAAACGTAATGCTGGAATCGCCAAGAAAGCACGCGACTTGAGAAGGCAGGAAAAAATCCAGGGAACTTGGAGCGCCAACTGTAAAATCTACATCAAGCTGAATGGAGGTCCAGAAGCAAGAGTAATTGTTGTCCATGACATCAAGGACCTGGACAATTTTTAAAGTTTACACAGCTACCACAACAACGATGATAATGGACTCTGAAAGAAAACAAGCACCTAAATTCAGCATCGGCACTACTATGTTCCAAGGGACGACTAAACAAGAGGACCTAGATTCAGGATTGCATCCACCTACACTTATAGAGATTATTGAAACAACATCAAAGTTTGTTGAACAAGAAAATATGGAACTAAAAAATTTCTGCAACAAAGATCACAAAAAACAGGATTTGGAAAATAATATAGATCCAGATACAATTTTTTTCTCCCAAATCAGTAATAGTTGTTTTTATTATACAGATGATCAATATAATAGCAACATTGAATGTGATAACAAATTGTCAATTATTCATTTTAATAGTAGAAGCTTGTATGCAAATTACAACAACATTAAGAACTTTTTGGAACACATCAACGAACCCTTCAAAGTGATTGCTGTCACAGAAACATGGATTGATGATAAAAAAGGAATAGATTTTGATCTGGAGGGATATGAACTAAACTACATCAACAGAACCAACAAAAATGGAGGAGGAGTAGCTGTGTACGTGATGAAGAACCTGAACTACAAAGTGGTAAAAAACATGTCATTTGCCATAGATAATATCTTAGAATGTATAACCATTGAAATATGTCAGGAAAAAAGCAAAAACATTTTCATTAGTTGTATATATAGATCACCTAAGTCAAGTATAGAAACATTTGAAGAATGGATCAAGGCAACTTACATGGACAATGGTCAAAGAATAATGTTCTTATGTGGTGACTTTAATATTGACTTATTGAACCCCAACAAGCAAAGGTCTATTGATGACTTCATTGATACAATGTACAGCACAGGACAATGTGCCACGCTTATTGATAATATTTTTACCAATGATTTTGATAATAACACTACAAGTGGTCTACTTATAAGCGACGTTAGTGATCATCTGCCAGTTTTTACAATATATGATGGAAACTACAAGAAGAACATGGAAGACAAAAGGACATTTCGAAGACTATGCACAGAGAAGAGGATGACTGCCTTCAAAATTGAACTACAAAAGCAAGATTGGGACAATGTGTATAATGAAAAAGAGGTTGATGAAGCATATGAACATTTCTTAAACAAGTTCATAATACTTTATGACAAACATTGTCCATGGATACAACTCAGTAACAAGCAGAGAAAGAATAATCAACCATGGATGACAAAAGGATTAAAAAATGCTTGTAAGAAGAAGAATACACTATATAGAACATTTATAGCACAAAGAACTATAGAGGCAGAAATTAAGTACAAAAAGTATAAAAACAAGTTAACAGACATACTACGATCATGTAGAAAAGAATATTACAGTGAATTATTGGACAGGAACAAAAATAATATGAGAGCAACATGGGGCATCCTCAATAGCATTATTAAAAATGGAACTAAGAGGGACTACCCTCGATACTTCTTAGATGAAAATAAAAAAAAATGACAACATAAAGGAAGTAGTTGAAAGCTTCAATAATTATTTTGTAAATATTGGACCAAAATTGGAAGAAAGGATTCCAGACCCAGTTCCAATTGAGGACTATAATGATACCATAGAGCGAAATCCCAACTCCATGTTCCTCAGTAATGTGACACAGGAGGAAATAGTTACAATCGTGAAAAAATGTAAATCTAAGACTTCAAGTGATTGTAACGGAATTGATATGGAAACGATAAAAAAGGTTATTGAAGAGATCTCAGGACCATTAATGTATATTGGTAACCTATCATTTCAAACAGGTACATTTCCAAACAAAATGAAAATAGCTAAAGTTGCACCAATTTATAAGACTGGAGACAAACATCAATTTACAAATTATAGACCTGTTTCTCTACTTCCACAATTTTCTAAAATCATTGAAAAACTTTTCAATAACAGATTAAAAAGTTTCATAAATAAAAATAGAATACTCGAAGAGAACCAATATGGATATAGAGCTAATGTTTCAACTTCAATGGCTTTAATTGAAATTACAGAAGAAATTACCAATGCAATAGATAGTAAAAAATGTGCGGCAGCGGTTTTTATGGCTCTAACTAAAGCATTTGACACAATTAATCACAATATTTTAATCAAAAAACTAGAACGATATGGCATCAGAGGGTTAGTCTTGAACTGGATAAGAAGTTATCTAACGAACAGGAAACAATACGTGAAGCTAGGCGAACACACGTCTACAACGCTAAATATATCCTGTGGTGTACCTCAGGGATCAATACTAGGACCTAAATTATTCAATCTCTATATAAATGACATTTGTAAAGTTACAAAAGATTTAAAGTTAGTATTATTTGCGGATGATACAACAGCGTTTTGTTTAGGAGAGAACACACAGGAGATAATACAAATAATAACAGAAGAAATTAACAAATTAAAAAGATGGTTTGACAAAAACAGACTATCGTTGAATCTTAGTAAAACTGAAATAATGCTATTTGGTAACAGTAGAAGAGAAAGTCAAACACAAATACAAATAGACGGAATAGAAATTGAAAGAGTAAAGAAAACCACATTTCTAGGTATAATGATTGATGATAATTTGAACTGGAAATCTCACGTAAAAAATATACAACATAAAGTTGCAAGAAACACGTCAATAATGAATAAAGCAAAACATGTTCTAGACCAAAAATCCCTTCATATTCTCTACTGCTCACTAGTGTTACCATATCTGAGCTACTGTGTAGAAATATGGGGAAATAATTACAAAAGTACACTTCATTCATTAACGGTGTTACAAAAAAGATCAGTTAGAATAATACATAATGTTGGATATAGAGAACATACAAACCCTTTATTTATTGAGTCAAAAATACTGAAATTCCACGACATAGTGAATTTGCAAACAGCTAAAATTATGCACAAAGCAAACTATAACCTGCTACCCAAGAATATACAACAATTCTTCTCAACAAAAGAGGAGAAATATAATCTTAGAGAAAAACGTAATTTAAAACATTTGTTTGCACGTACAACACTTAAGACCTTCAGTATATCAGTATGTGGAATTAAATTATGGAATGGATTAAGCAAAGCAATCAAACAATGTACTAATATGATACACTTCAAGAAACTCTTCAAACTTAAAGTGTTTACAAAGTACAAAGAAGAAGAACCATGACAAACATTCTCAATTTATTTCATCCATCCATTCATTCATTCTTAAAGTAATCTTATTTATCTCATCATATGAAATATGACTTACTTCACCAATTATTATTATTAAATTCTTACTATTATTTATTTATTTATTTTTATTGTGATTACTTCTGGAGTTTATTGTGAAAAAATTGTGAACAGGAAGTGAACAAAAAGTTTTGCAACTGTTATGTAAAGAAAAGGGGTAGGATTAAATAAGCTCTGCTTCTTCTTACTCCTTTTCGAACATGTTGAAAAGAAACTGGAAATTGTGATGTATCATGTTGTATGCTTGCATGTTCGAAATAAACTCAAACTCAAACTCAACTCAAACTCAAACTCAAACATAAATACATTATTACAGGCTTTTTGGACACGACACAAGTTTGGTTTTGGAGTTATCTTTTTGTAACTTTCATATATAGTATGACTGTTAGATTGTCATATTGAATTAAAAAAAACTAGCTTGTTCCTTTGCAAACTTTACAAAAGATAATTTTTCTGGTAAAACTAACAAAGATACATGTCTCCAGGCATTATTAGCCATTTTGCATGTGTTCTTTAGGAGTTATGTTTAAATACATTTTTATTGCTTTTTTTGCATTATCTCAGGATTCTAAGAAACTTTCACATTGAGTGAAAAACTACTTTTTGTTTTTGCAAACCTTACAAACTCACATAAATACATTACTACAGGACTTTTTGGACATGACACATGTTTGGTTTTGGAGTTATGTTTATATAACTTTCATATTTAGTATGACTGTTATACTGTCATATTGAATAAAAAAAAACCCAGCTTGTGTCTTTGAAAACTTTACAAAAGAAAATTTTTTCAGTAAAACTAACAAAGATGCATGTCTCCAGGCATTATTAGCCATTTTGCATGTGTTTTTTAGGAGTTATGTATAAATACATTTTTATTGCTTTTTTCGCATTATCTCAGGATTCTAAGATCATTACTTTCATATTGAGTAAAAAACTACTTTTTGTTTTTGCAAGCCTAAAAAACTTACATAAATACATTATTACAGGCATTTTTAGATCGACACAAGTTTGGTTTTGGAGTTATGTTTATATAACTTTCATATTTAGTATGACTGTTATACTGTCATAGTGAATTAAAAAAACTAGCTTGTGTCTTTGCAAACTTTACAAAATATATTTTTTCTAGTAAAACTAACAAAGATACATGTCTCCAGATATTATTAGCCATTTTACATGTGTTCTTTAGGAGTTATGTTTAAATACATTTTTATTGCTTTGTTCGCATTATCTCAGGATTCTAAAATCATTACTTTCATATTGAGTAAAAAAATACTTTTTGTTTTTACAAGACTTACACACTCACATAAATACATTATTACAGGCATTTTTAGACATGACACATGTTTGGTTTTGGAGTTATGTTTATGTACCTTTTATATTTAGTGTTATACTGTCATATTGAATTAAAAAAAACTAGCTTGTGTCTTTGCAAACTTTACAAAAGATCATTTTTCTAGTAAAACTAACAAAGATACATATCGCCAGGCATTATTAGCCATTGTGCATGTGTTTTTAAGGAGTTAGGTTTAAATACATTTTTATTGCTTTTTTCGCATTATCTCAGGATCCTAAAATCATTACCTTCATATTGAGTAAAAAACTACTTTCTGTTTTTTCAAACCTTACAAACTCACATAAATACATTATTACAGGCATTTTTAGATCGACACATGTTTGGTTTTGGAGTTATGTTTATATAACTTTCATATTTAGTATGACTGTTATACTGTCATAGTGAATTAAAAAAACTAGCTTGTGTCTTTGCAAACTTTACAAAATATAATTTTTCTAGTAAAACTAACAAAGATACATGTCTCCAGATATTATTAGCCATTTTGCATGTGTTCTTTAGGAGTTGTGTTTAAATACATTTTTATTGCTTTTTTCGCATTATCTCAGGATTCTAAAATCATTGCTTTCATATTGAGTAAAAAACTACTTTTTGTTTTTGCAAACCTTACAAACTCACATAAATACATTATTATAGGCAATTATAGACATGACACATGTTTTGTTTTGGAGTTATCTTTTTATAACTTTCATATTTAGTACGACTGTTATACTGTCATAGTGAATTAAAAAAAACTAGCTTGTGTCTTTGCAAAAATTACAAAATATCATTTTTCTAGTAAAACTAACAAAGATACATGTCTCCAGATATTATTAGCCATTTTGCATGTGTTCTTTAGGAGTTATGTTTAAATACATTTTCATTGCTTTTTTCGCATTGTCTCAGGATTCTAAAATCATTACTTTCATATTGAGTAAAAAAATACTTTTTGTTTTTGCAAACTTTACACACTCACATAAATAACATTAAGGCATTTTTAGACATGACACATGTTTGGTTTTGGAGTTATGTTTATATACCTTTTATACTTAGTGTTATACTGTCATATTGAATTAAAAAAAACTAGCTTGTGTCTTTGCAAACTTTACAAAAGATCATTTTTCTAGTAAAACTAACAAATATACATATCTCCAGTCATTATTAGCCATTTTGCATGTGTTTTTAAGGAGTTAGGTTTAAATACATTTTTATTGCTTTTTTCGCATTATCTCAGCATCCTAAAATCATCACTTTCATATTGAGTGAAAAACTACTTTCTGTTTTTTCAAACCTTACAAACTCACATAAATACATTATTACAGGCATTTTTAGACATGACACATGTTTGGTTTTGGAGTTTTGTTTATATAACTTGTATATTTAGTATGACTGTTCCACTGTCATATTGAATTAAAAAAAACTAGCTTGTTCCTTTGCAAACTTTACAAAATATCATTTTTTTTTAGTAAAACTAACAAAGATACACGCCTCCAGGCATTATTAGCCATTTTGCATGTGTTTTTAAGGAGTTAAGTTTAAATACATTTTTATTGCTTTTTTCGCATTATCTCGGGATTCTAAAATCATTACTTTCATATTGAGTAAAAAACTACTTTCTGTTTTTTCAAACCTTACAATCTCACATAAATACATTATTATAGGCAATTATAGACATGACACATGTTTTGTTTTGGAGTTATGTTTATATAACTTTCATATTTAGTATGACTGTTATACTGTCATAGTGAATTAAAAAAACTAGCTTGTGTCTTTGCAAACTTTACAAAATATAATTTTTCTAGTAAAACTAACAAAGATACATGTCTCAAGATATTATTAGCCATTTTGCATGTGTTCTTTAGGAGTTATGTTTAAATACATATTTAGTACGACTGTTATACTGTCATATTGAATAAAAAAAACTAGCTTGTGTCTTTGTTATCTTTACAAAAGATCATTTTTTTAAACTAACAACGTTACATGTCTCCCTAGCCATTATTAGCCATTTCGCATGTGTTGTTTAGGAGTTATGTTTAAATACATTTTTATTGCTTTTTTCGCATTATCTCAAGATTCTAAGAACATTACAGGCATATTGAGTAAAAAACTACTTTTTGTGTTTGCAAAATATAAAACTCAGTAAAACTCCCAAGGATTCATTATTTCAGGCATTATTAGCTTTTTTTATGTGTAGTTTATGAGTTATGTTTACATAACTGTCATATTGAGTGTGATTTTGTCATAGTGAGTAAAACCTAATTTTTGTATTTGCAAACATTATAGTAAAACTCACATTGATACAATATTACAGGCATTTTATGTTTGGTTTTGGAGTTATATTTATACAACCTGCTTTCTGAGCCGCCACCTTTGTGGTTTGCGTGTCCCACTGATCCAGGAACTATGTTGTCCGGGGGCTTCTATGCCCCCTGGTAGGGTCCACCAAGACAAACAGGTCCTAGGTGAGGGATCAGACAAAGGACCTACATTTTTTCTTGGGCCCAGCCGTGCTCAGCTCGAAGAGGCAACGTGGATCCCCCCTCCAGGGCTCACCACTCATGGGCTGGGTCATAGAGGGTGTAGTGTGAGCTGGGCGGCAGCCGAAGGCAGGGCCCTTGGTGGTCCAATTATCGGCTACATAAGCTCGCTCTTTGGACATGGAACGTCACCTCGCTGGGAGGGAAGGAGCCTGAGCTGGTGCATGAGGTGGAGAAGTTCCCGGCTAGATATAGTTGGACTCACAGCAAGGGCTCTGGAACCTGTTCTCTCAAGAGGGGCTGGACTGAGCTGAACTTTCATTACTTGCAACGCCAGAGTGGAAAAAATTCCACACTGGCGTTGCAACTAATGAGAGGCTGGGGTGGCAGTTCTTGTTGCCCCCCGGCTCAAAGCCTGCACGTTGGACTTTAACCCAAAAGACGAGATGGTAGCTTCCCTCAGCCTTCGGGTTGGGTGACGGGTCCTGACTGTTGTTTGTGTTTACGCACCAAACAGCTGCTCAGAGTACCCACTCTTTTTGGATTCCCTTGAGGGAGTACTGGAGAGTGCTCCCTCGGGTGATTCCCTTGGTGGACTTCAACGCTCATGTTGGCAACGACAGTGAAACCTGGAGAGTCGTGATTGGGAAAAATGGCCACCCGGATCTGAACCCAAGTGGTGCTTTGTTATTGGACTTTTGTGCTTGTCACGGATTGTCCATAACAAACACAATGTTCAAACATAAGGGTGTCCATATGTGCACTTGGCACAAGGACACCCTCGGCCGCATGATTGACTTTGTAGTTGTGTCATGGGATTTGCAGCCTCATGTTTTGGACACTCGGTGAAGAGAGGGGCAGAGCTTTCTACCAATCACCACCTGGTGGTGAGCTGGCTCCGATTGTAGGGGAGGAGGATGCCGCAAACGCATTGTAAGGGTCTGCTGGGAACGCCTAGCAGAGTCTCCTGAAGAACTTTGAACCTGTCCGGAAGAACTTTGAACATGTCACGAGGGAGGTGCTGGACATTGAGTCTGAGTGGACCAAGTTCCTTTCCTCTCTTGTCGAGCCAGCTGATTGAAGCTGTGGCCGCAAGGTGTTTGGTGCCTGTCGTGGCGGTAATCCACCAGCAGTGAGGGATGCTGTCAAGCTGAAGAAAGAGCCATCGGGTCCTTTGGGCTCATGGGACTCCAGAGGCAGTGGGCATACCGACAGGCCAAGCGAGACCTCCTCAATCCCACCAACACGTCTTCCTATGAGGAAGCAGTGCCTGGGAAATCTGTGGTGGGCTCTCCTATTTCTGGGGCTGAGGTTGCCAAGGTTGTTAAAAAGCTCCTCTGTGGCAAGGCCCCGGGGGTGGATGTGCTCCGTCCGGAGTTCCTTAAGGCTCTGGATGCTGTGGGGCAGTCTTGGTTGACAAGACTCTGCAACATTGCGTGGACATCGGGGGCGGTACCTCTGGATTGGCAGACCGGGGTGGTGGTTCCTCTCTTTAAGAAGGGGAACCGGAGGGTGTGTTCCAACTATCGTAGATCACACTCCTCAGCCTTCCCGGTAAGGTCTATTCATGTGTACTGGAGAGGAGGAACCTCGGATCCAGGACGAACAGTGTGGTTTTCGTCCTGGTCGTGGAACGGTAGTCCAGCTCTATACTCTCGGCAGGGTCCTTGAGTGTGCATGGGAGTTTGCCCAACCAGTCTACATAAGTTTTGTGGACTTGGAGAAGACATTCAACCTTGGTCCCCCCGGTAAATCCTGTGGGGAGTGCTCAGAGAGTATGGAGTATCGGCATGTCAGATTGTGGCGAGTGTCTCCCTGTATGATCAGTGTCAGAGCTTGGTCCGCATTGCCGGCAGTATGTCGGACCGCTTTCTAGTGAGGGTTGGATTCCGCCAAGGCTGCCCTTTGTCACCGATTCTGTTCATAACTTTAATGGACAGAATATCTAGGCGCAGTCATGGCGTTGAGGATCCCCTCAACGCCATGACTGCGCCTGGTTTGGTGGCTGCAGGATTAGGTCTCTGCTTTTTGCAGATGATGTGGTCCTGATGGCTTCAACTGGCCAGGATCTTCAGCTCTCATTGGATCGGTTCGCAGTGAAGCGACTGGGATGAGAATCAGCACCTCCAAGTCCGAGTCCATGGTTCTCGCATGGGAAAGGGTGGAGTGCCATCTCCAGGTTGGGAAAGAGATCTTGCCCCAAGTGAAGGAGTTCAAGTACCTAGGAGTCTTGTTCACGAGTGAGGATAGAGTGGATCGGGAGATCTACAGGCGGATCGGTGCGGCGTCTTCAGTAATGAGGACGCTATATCGATCCGTTGTGGTGAAGAAGGAGCTGAGCCAGAAGGAAAAGCTTTCAATTTACCGGTCGATCAACGTTCCCATCCTCAGCTATGGTCATGAGCTTTGGGTTATGACCGAAAGGACAAGGTCACGGGTACAAGCGGCCGAAATGAGTTTCCTCCGCCGGGTGGTGGGTCTCTCCTTTAGAGATAGGGTGAGAAGCTCTGTCATCCGGGAGGAACTCAGTGTAAAGCCGCTGCTCCTCCACATTGAGAGGAGCCAGATGAGGTGGTTCGGGCATCTGCTCAGGATGCCACCTGAACGCCTCCCTAGGGAGGTGTTTAGGGCAAGTCCGACCAGCAGGAGGCCATGGGGAAGACCTGGACACATTGGAAAGACTATGTCTCCCGGCTGGCCTGGAAACGCCTCAGGATCCCCCGAGAAGAGCTGGACGAAGTGGCTGGGGAGAGGGAAGGCTGGGCTCGCTGCTTAGACTGCTGCCCCCGCAACCCGACCTCGGATAAGCGGAAGAAAAGGGATGGATTTAGTATGACAGTTATACTGTCATATTGAGTGTGACAGTATACTGTCATAAAACCCAAATTTTGTATTTGCAAACCTGATTCTAGTAAAACTAAAACCTATACAATATTACAGGCAATTTTGGACATGATGCACGTTTGGTTTTGGAGTTATGTTTATATAACTTTAATATATAGTATGACATCTATACTGTTATAATGAGTAAAAAAATTAACTTGTGTCTGTCATGAAACCCAATGTTTTTATTTGCAAACCTTACAAAAACAACTGATTCTAGTAAAACTCACATGGATTCAAGATTGATTGATATTACAGGCATTTTTAGACATTTTGTATGTTTGGTTTAGGAATATTGTTGGAATACATTTGTATTGCTTTTTTCCACATTATATCAGCATTTTAAAAACATTACTGTCATATTGAGTAAAAAAACCTTTTTGTGTTTGTAAGCCTTAAAAAAGCAATGTTTCGAGTTATTTCAGGCATTATAAGCCATTTTATGTGTAGTTTAGGAGTTATGTTTAAATAACTGTCATATTGAGTGTGACACTGTCATAGTGAGTAAAACCTAACTTTTGTATTTGCAAACCTTACAAAAAAAACGATTCTAGTAAAACTCACATTGATACATTATTACAGGCATGTTTAGACATCTTCCATGTTTGGTTTTGGAGTTATGTTTATATAACCTGCTTTGTGAGCCGCCACCTTTGTGGTTTGCGTGTCCCACTGAGCTATGTTGTCCGGGGGCTTCCATGCCCCCTGGTAGGGTCCCCCAAGACAAACAGGTCCTAGGTGAGGAAAAAGACGAAGAGCAGCTCAAAGACCTTTATGAAAAGTACAAATCGAGGACCTAGATTTTTTCTCGCTCGGACGCGGGTCACCGTGGCTCCCCTGTGGAGCCAGGCCCAGAGGTTGGGCACGATGGCGAGCGACTGGTGCCCATGGGGCCCAGCTCAAAGAGGCAACGTGGGTCCCCCCTGCAATAGGCTCACCACTCATGGGCTGGGTCATAGAGGTCGGGTGCAGTGTGAGCTGGGCGGCAGCCGAAAGCAGGGCACTTGGCGGTCCGATTATCGGCTACATAAGCTCGCTCTTGCGACGTAGAACGTCACCTCGCAGGGAGGGAAGGAGCCTGAGCTGGTGCGCGAGGTGGAGAAGTTCCCGGCTAGATAAAGTTGGACTCACTTCGACGCACAGCAAGGGCTCTGGAACCTGTTCTCAAGAGGGGTTGGACTCTCTTCCACTCTGGCGTTGCAAGTAATGAGAGATGGGTTGACAATTCTTTTTGCCCCCCGGCTCAAAGCCTGCATGTTCCAACATGCACCCAGTAGACGAGATGGTAGCTTCCCTCCGCTTTTGGGTTGGGTGACGGGTCCTGACTGTTGTTGGCGTTTATGCACCAAACAGCAGCTCAGAGTACCCACTCTTTTTGGATTCCCTTGAGGGAGTACTGGAGAGTGCTCTGGTTCTGCTGGGGGTCTTCAACGCTCATGTTGGCAACGACAGTGAAACCTGGAGAGTCGTGATTGGGAAAAATGGCCACCCGGATCTGAACCCAAGTGGTGCTTTGTTATTGGACTTTTGTGCTCGTCACGGATTGTCCATAACAAACACAATGTTCAAACATAAGGGTGTCCATATGTGGCACCAGTGATCACTTGGCACCAGGACACCCTCGGCCGCAGTTCCATGATTGACTTTGTAGTTGTGTCATGGGATTTGCGGCCTCATGTTTTGGATACTCGGGTGAAGAGAGGGGCAAGCCTTCACCACCTGGTGAGCTGGCTCCGATGGTGGGGAAGGATGCTGGACTGACCTGGCAGGCCCAAACGCATTGTGAGAGTCTTTTGGGAATGCCTAGCAGAGTCTCCTGTCAGAGAGAGTTTCTTTTTCCACCTCCGGAAGAACTTTGAACATGTCACAAAGGAGGTGCTGGACATTGAGTCTGAATGGATCATGTTCCGTGCCTCTCTTGTCGAGCCAGCTGATTGGAGCTGTGGCCGCAAGGTGTTTGGTGCCTGTCGTGGCGGTAATCCTAGAACCCGCTGGTGGCCACCAGCAGTGCGGGATGCCGTCAAGCTGAAGAAAGAGCTTATCGGGTCCTTTTGGCTAATGGGACTCCAGAGACAGCGGGCATACCGACAGGCCAAGCGAAACCTCCTCAATCCCACCAACACGTCTTCCTATGAGGAAGCATTGTCTGGGGAATCTGTGATGGGCTCTCCTATTTCTGGGGCTGAGGTTGCCAAAAGCTCTTCGGTGGCAAGGCCCCGGGGGTGGATGAGCTCCTTCTCTGCATAGTGTGGTCACGCTGGTGCTTTCTGCCTTTACCCATTCAACATATCTTTACCTGCACATTACCTACCTTCTCTGTATCATGGAGTCAAGCTGGTGTTTCCTGCCTTTACTCATTCAACATATCTTTACCTGCCTACCTTCTCTGTATCCTGGCGTCTAGCTGGTGTTTCCTGCCTTTACCCATTCAACATATCTTTACCTGCACATTACCTACCTTCCCCGCATCCTGTGGTCCACAGGTGCTTCTTTCTTTCACCATACAACATATCTTCACCCGCACATACCTACCTTGTCTGCATTGCCTCGACCACACCTGCGCTTCCTTCTTTCACCCATTCAACATACCTTCACCCGCACATTACCTACCTTCACTGCATAGTGGGGTCACACTGGTGCTTCCTGCCTTTACCCATTCAACATATCTTCACCCGCACATTACCTACTTGCTCTGCATTTTCGGGTCACGCTGGTGCTTCCTGCCATCACCCAGTCAACATATCTTTACCTGCGAATGATCTACTTTTTCTGCATCCTGGGGTGAAACAGGTGCTTCCTTCTTTGACCCAGTCAACATATCTTTCCCTGCACATTACCTACCTTCTCTGTATCCTAGAGTCAAACTGGTGCTTCGGTCCCTAATAAGAAGGTCCACAAAGGAACAGAAGAGTCATTGATTTAAGGCACAAAATTGGGGAAATGACAAGTCAAATTCCTGAACAGAGGTGAGAAACGGGGTAAAATATCCTATTAGTATTTAACAGTTTCAAGAGGATTTACCTTTGAACAAATTCCAATGTCCGAGCACCTTCCTCTTGGTATTCCAAGTTGAACACATAGTAGGTGGCAAGAAGGGCAGCAAGCCCTGAGATGAAGCTAGGTTGGACGCCTTCGCAGATGACATCACCTTCCATGCTGATCATCCAACGTTTTATTGTGACTTTGTCACCAGCAACTGGTGACAAAGTTCCTAAACAGTATCCAATATGGGTAGTATTTTAAAAGTATTTGGAATGGCCACCTCACTCGCTCTCTCTTTACTCTGTTTACATCTAGTCTCCTAAGGCAGTGGTTCTCAAATGGGGGTACGCGTACTCCTGGGGGTCCGTGAATTTTTTTAAAAATATTCTAAAAATAGCAACAATTCAAAAATCCTTTATAAATATACTTATTGAATAATAATTCGACAAAATATGAATGTAAGTTCATAAACTGAACATCTAATCAAGTAGGCTATTCCATTCATTACCATAAAGCCAGAGTTTCCCCCATGCCATGATGGTTTGACCCTACCTGGCGGTGCCACACGGCACCAACTGTCAATCAACTATCCATGTAGAAAACCATGGAGGCTTGGTTAAAGTGTAGCAGTAATGCAGCTGAGACATGTGGACATGTTCCATAAATATTGATGTTAAAGATTTCTTTTTTTGTGAAGAAATGTTGAGAATGAAGTTCATGAATCCAGATGGATCTCTATTACAATCCCCAAAGAGGGCACTTTAAGTTGATTACTTCTATGTGTAAAAATCTTTATTTATAATTGAATCACTTGTTTATTTTTCAACAAGTTTTTAGTTAGTTCTAAAATTCTGAGAAAATACGAACAAATTAAAAAAAATGATTCCAACATAATTCCTAAACCAAATATGCAAAATGTCTAAAAATGTCTGTCATATTGAATCCATGTGAGTTTTACTAGATTTAAATGATTTTGTAAGGTTTGCAAATACATAAATTAGGTTTTACTTACTATGTCATAACTGACAGTATATGACAGTTATTTAACCATAACTCAAACCACACATTAAAAATGGCTAATAATGCCTGAAATAATGCATCCTTGGCCGTTTTACTCGAAACACATGCTTTTTTAAATCTTGCAAACACAAAAAGTAGTTTTTTTTACTCAATATGACTGTAATGTTCTTAAAATCCCGAGATAATGCGAAAAAAGCAATAAAAATGTATTTAAACATTACTCCTAAACAACATATGCAAAATGGCTAATAATGCCTGGAAACATGTATCTTTGTTAGTTTTACTGGAAAAATGATCTTTTGTAAAGTTTGCAAAGACACAAGCCAGTTTTTTTTGTATTCAATATGACAGTATCCATCCATCCATCCATCTTCAACCGCTTATCCGGAATCGGGTCGCGGGGACAGCAGCTCCAGCAGAGACCCCCAGACTTCCCTCTCCAGAGCAACATTTGCGACTTCCTCCTGGGGAATCCCGAAGCGTTCCCAGGCCAGAGAGGAGATGTAATCCCCCCATCTGGTCCTTGGCCTGCCGCGGGGCCTCCTCCCAGTGGGACGTGCAACGAGGACCTCCCTAGGGAGACGCTCGTGAGGCATCCGCACGAGATGCCCGAACCACCTAAGCTGGCTCCTTTCCAAGCGAAGGAGCAGCGGCTCTACTCCGAGTCTCTCTCGGGTGACTGCACTTCTCACCCTATCTCTAAGGGAGATGCCAGCCACCCTTCTGAGGAAACTCATTTCGGCCGCTTGTATCCGCGATCTTATTCTTTCGGTCATTACCCACACTTCATGACCATAGGTGAGAGTAGGAATGTAGATAGCTCGGTAGACCGAGAGCTTTGCCTTCTGGCTCAGCTCCCGTTTCGTCACAACAGTGCGGCAGAGAGACTGCAATACTGCCCCAGCTGCTCCGATTCTCCGGCTGATTTCCTTCTCCATCTTTCCCTCACTCGTGAACAAGACCCCGAGATACTTAAACTCCTCCACCTGGGACAGAGTCCTGTCCCCTACCCGGACTGTACAAACCATCGGTTTCCTGCTGAGAACCATGGCCTCAGATTTGGAGATGCTGATCCTCATTCCAGCCGCTGAACACTCGGCTGCGAACCGATCCAGTGAGAGCTGAAGGTCACGAACCGAAGGTGCCATCAGGACCACATCATCTGCAAACAGCAGTGACGCAACCTTTAGCCCCCCGAGACGTATACCCTCTCCGCCATGGCCACGACTCCGCCTAGAAATCCTGTCCATGAAAATCACAAACAGGATAGGTGACAGAGCGCAGCCCTGGCGGAGACCAACCCCCACTGGAAACGGATCCGACTTACATCCAAGCACCCGGACACAACTCTCGCTTTGGTTGTACAGAGATTGGATGGCCCTCAACAGGGTTCCCCTCACTCCGTACTCCCTCAGCACCTCCCACAAGATCTCCCGAGGGACGCGGTCATACGCCTTCTCCAAATCCACAAAACACATGTAGACTGGATAGGCATACTCCCAGGCCCTCTCCAGGATTCCCGCAAGCGTAAAGAGTTGGTCAGTTGTTCCACGACCAGGACGGAATCCACATTGCTCCTCTTGAATCTGAGGTTCGACTATCGGCCGGACCCTCCTTTCCAGTACCTTGGCGTAAACTTTCCCAGGGAGGCTGAGTAGTGTGATACCCCTGTAATTAGCACACACCCTCTGGTCCCCCTTTTTGAAAAGGGGAACCACCACCCCAGTCTGCCACTCCCTCGGCACTGTCCCAGACTTCCACGCAATGTTGAAAAGGCGTATCAACCAAGACAGCCCATCAACACCCAGAGCCTTCAGCATTTCTGGACGGATCTCGTCAACCCCCGGAGCTTTGCCACTGTGGAGTTGTCTAACTACCTCAGTGACTTCACTCCGAGAGATCGACGTCGATCCCCCATCATCCTCAGGCCCTGCTCCTATCAGGGAGGGTGTGTCTGATGTATTTGGGTTCAGGAGTTCCTCAAAGTGCTCTTTCCAACGCCCCACGACTTCCTCACTTGAAGTCAGCAAAGTCCCATCCCTGCCGTACACAGCTTGGATGGTTCCCTGCTTCCCCCTCCTGAGGTGCCGTATGGTCTTCCAGAACAGCTTTGGTGCCGCCCGATAGTCCTTCTCCATGGATTCCCCGAACTGCTCCCACACCCTCTGCTTAGCCTCGTCCACAGCCACGGCCGCTGCCCTTCGGGCCCGTCGGTACCTTGCAACTGCCTCCGGAGTCCCCTGGGATAACATACCCCGGTAGGACTCCTTCTTCAGTCGGACGGCTTCCCTGACCACCACTGTCCACCAGGGTGTTCGAGGGTTACCGCCCCTTGAGGCACCTAAGACCTTCTGGCCACAGCTCGCATCTGCAGCTTTAGCAATAGAGGCTTTGAACATTGCCCATTCCTGTTCAATGTCCCCAACCTCCACAGGGATGGCAGAGAAGTCCCGCCGGAGGTGGGAGTTGAAGTCCTTCCGGACAGAGGACTCCTCCAAACGTTCCCAGTTCACCCGCACTACACGCTTGGGTTTGCCAGGTCTGTCCAGAGGTTTCCCCCGCCATCTAACCCAACTCACCACCAGATGGTGATCAGTTGACAGTTCAGCCCCTCTCTTCACCCGAGTGTCCAAGACATACGGCCTCAGATCAGCTGATACGATTACAAAATCGATCATTGATCTTTGGCCTAGGGTGCTCTGGTACCAGGTACACCTATGAGCATCCTTATGCTTGAACATGGTGTTTGTTATCGCAAGTCCGTGACTAGCACAGAAGTCCAATAACAATCCACCACTCAGGTTCAGATCAGGGAGACCGTTCCTCCCAATCACGCCAGTCCAAGTATCACTGTCATTGCCCACGTGCGCGTTGAAGTCCCCCAGCAAGACTATGGAATCCCCTGCCGGCGCCCCATACAGGACCCCATGCAAGGTATCCAAGAAGGCTGAATACTCTGAACTCCTGTTTGGTGCATATGCACAAACAACAGTCAGAGTTTTCCCCCCTCCAACCCTAAGGCGAAGGGAGGCGACCCTCTTGTCCACTGGGGTGAACTCCAACGTACAGGCACTCAGCCGGGGACTCGTGAGTATCCCCACACCCGCCTGTGCCCTCACACCCTGAGCAACTCCAGAAGTGAACAAGGTCCATCCCTTGTCCAGGAGTGTGGTTTCAGAGCCCTTGCTATGCGTAGAGGTAAGCCCCACCAGATCCAACCGGTAGCGCTCCACCTCTCGCACCAGCTCAGGCTCCTTCCCCACCAGCGTAGAGACGTTCCACGTCCCGAGAGTCAGCCTCTGCTGCCCCGAATTGGTCCGTCCGGAGCCTCCACTTTCACCGCCATCCACTTGGCAGCGCACCCGACCCCACTGGTTCCGACCGCGGGTGGTGGGCCCACGTGGCAGAGAAGATGGTGTGTCCACGTAGCTTCTTCGGGCTGTGCCCGGCCGGGCTCCGTGGCAAGCCCGGCCACCAGGCGCTCGCTGACGAGCCCTACCTCCGGGCCTAGCTCCGGAGGAGGGCCCCGGGCTTCCTCCGGGCCGGGTAACGCATCCTCTTTTAGGGTAGTTCATGGGGGGTATCGTAACCCTGATGGGGGGGGGCATTCGGGTGCTACACCTTGCCCAAGGGTGACCCGGAACTATGTAAGGCAGGGGCGTTCAACTCCCTGAGGCTTAATACAAGCCCACATACCTATAATATGACAGTATAACAGTCATATTAAATATGAAAGTTATATAAACATAATTCCAAAACCAAACATGTGTCATGTCTAAAAATGCCTGTAATAATGTATTAATGTGAGTTTGTAAGGTTTGAAAAAGTAGTTTTTTACTCAATATGAAAGTAATGATCTTAGAATCCTGAGATAATGCGAAAAAAGCAATAAAAATGTATTCAAACATAACTCCTAAACAACCCAGACAAAATGGGTAAATGCCTGGAGACATGTATTTTTGTTAGTTTTACTAGAAAATGTATTTTTTGTAAAGTTTGCAAAGACACAAGCTAGTTGTTTTTATTCAATAAGACAGTATAACAGTCATACTACATATGAAAGTTATATAAACATAACTCCAGAACCAAACGTGTGTCATGTCTAAAATTACCTATAATAATGTATTTATGTGAGTTTGTAAGGTTTGCAAAAACAAAAAGTAGTTTTTTCCTCAATATGAAAGTAAGGATTTTAGAATCCTGAGATAATGCGAAAAAAGCAATAAAAATGTATTTAAACATAATTCCTAAACAACCCATGCAAAATGGCTAATAATGCCTGGAGACATGTATCTTTGTTAGTTTTACTAGAAAAATGATCTTTTGTAAAGATATCAAAGACAAAAGCTAGTTTTTTTTATTCAATATGACAGTATAACAGTCCTACTAAATATGAAAGTTATCAAAACATAACTCCAAAACCAAACATGTGTTATGTCTAAAAATGCCTGTAATAATGTATTTATGTGAGTTTGTAAGGTTTGCAAAAACAAAAAGTAGTTTTTTACTCAATATGAAAGTAATGATCTTAGAATCCTGAGATAATGCGAAAAAAGCAATAAAAATGTATTTAAACATAATTCCTAAACAACCCATGCAAAATGGGTAATAATGCCTGGAGACATGTATCTTTGTTAGTTTTACTATAAAAATGATCTTTTGTAAAGTTTGCAAAGACACAAGCTAGTTTTTTTTCCCAATATGACAGTATAACAGTCATACTAAATATGAAAGTTATATAAACATAACTCCAAAACCAAACATGTGTCATGTCTAAAAATGCCTGTAATAATGTATTAATGTGAGTTTGTAAGGTTTGCAAAAACAAAAAGTAGCTTTTTACTCAATATGAAAGTAATGATCTTAAAATCCTGAGATAATGCGAAAAAAGCAATAAAAATGTATTTAAACATAATTCCTAAACAACCCATGCAAAATGGGTAATAATGCCTGGAGACATGTATCTTTGTTAGTTTTACTAGAAAAATGATCTTTTGTAAAGTTTGCAAAGACACAAGCTATTTTTTTTATTCAATATGACAGTATAACAGTCATATAAATATAAAAGTTATATAAACATAACTCCAAAACCAAACATGTGTCATGTCTAAAAATGTCTGTAATAATGTATTTATGTGAGTTTGTAAGGTTTGCAAAAACAAAAAGTAGTTTTTTCCTCAATATGAAAGTGGGGATTTTAGAATCCTGAGATAATGCGGAAAAAAGCAATAAAAATGTATTTAAACATAATTCCTAAACAACCCCTGCAAAATGGCTAATAATGCCTGGAGACATGTATCTTTGTTAATTTTACTAGAAAAATGATATTTTGTAAAGTTTGCAAAGACACAAGCTAGTTTTTTTTTATTCAATATGACAGTATAACAATCATACTAAATATGAAAGTTATATAAACATAACTCCAAAACCAAACATGTGTCATGTCTAAAAATGCCTGTAATAATGTATTTATGTGAGTTTGTAAGGTTTGCAAAAACAAAAAGTAGTTTTTTACTCAATATGAAAGTAATGATCTTACAATCCTGAGATAATGCGAAAAAAGCAATAAAAATGTATTTAAACATAATTCCTAAACAACCCATGCAAAATGGGTAATAATGCCTGGACACACGTATCTTGTTAGTTTTACTAGAAAAATTATGTTTTGTAAAGTTTGCAAAGACACAGGCTAGTTTTTTAAAATTAAATATGACAGTATAACAGTCCTACTAAATAAGAAAGTTATCAAAACATAACTCCAAAACCAAACATGTGTTATGTCTAAAAATGCCTGTAATAATGTATTTATGTGAGTTTGTAAGGTCTGCAAAACAAAAAGTAGTTTTTTCCTCAATATGAAAGTAAGGATTTTAGAATCCTGAGATAATGCGAAAAAAGCAATAAAATGTATTTAAACATAATTACTAAACAACCCATGCAAAATGGGTAATAATGCCTGGAGACATGTATCTTTGTTAGTTTTACTAGAAAAATTATCTTTTGTAAAGTTTGCAAAGACACAAGCTAGTTTTTTCTTATTCAATATGACAGTATAACAGTCATACTAAATATGAAAGTTATATAAACATAACTCCAAAACCAAACATGTGTCATGTCTAAAAATGCCTGTATTAATGTATTAATGTGAGTTTGTAAGGTTTGCAAAAACAAAAAGTTGTTTTTTCCTCATATGAAAGTAGGGATTTTAGAATCCTGAGATAATGCGAAAAAAGCAATAAAAATGTCTTTAAACATAATTCCTAAACAACCCATGCAAAATGGGTAATAATGCCTGGAGACATGTATCTTTGTTACTTTTAGTAGAAAAATGATATTTTGTAATGTTTGCAAAGACACAAGCTAGTTTTTTTTATTCAATATGACAGTATAACAATCATACTAAATATGAAAGTTATATAAACATAACTCCAAAACCAAACATGTGTCATGTCTAAAAATGCCTGTAATAATGTATTTATGTGAGTTTGTAAGGTTTGCAAAAACAAAAAGTAGTTTTTTACTCAATATGAAAGTAATGTTCTTAGAATCCTGAGATAATGCGAAAAAAGCAATAAAAATGTATTTAAACATAATTCCTAAACAACCCATGCAAAATGGGTAATAATGCCTGGACACATGTATCTTTGTTAGTTTTACTAGAAAAATGATGTTTTGTAAAGTTTGCAAAGACACAGGATAGTTTTTTAAAATTAAATATGACAGTATAACAGTCCTACTAAATATGAAAGTTATCAAAACATAACTCCAAAACCAAACATGTGTTATGTCTAAAAATTCCTGTAATAATGTATTTATGTGAGTTTGTAAGGTTTGCAAAACAAAAAGTAGTTTTTTCCTCAATATGAAAGTAAGGATTTTAGAATCCTGAGATAATGCGAAAAAAGCAATAAAAATGTATTTAAACATAATTCCTAAACAACCCATGCAAAATGGGTAATAATGCCTGGAGACATGTATCTTTGTTAGTTTTACTAGAAAAATTATCTTTTGTAAAGTTTGCAAAGACACAAGCTAGTTTTTTCTTATTCAATATGACAGTATAACAGTCATACTAAATATGAAAGTTATATAAACATAACTCCAAAACCAAACATGTGTCATGTCTAAAAATGCCTGTATTAATGTATTAATGTGAGTTTGTAAGGTTTGCAAAAACAAAAACTAGTTTTTTACTCAATATGAAAGTAATGATCTTAAAATCCTGAGATAATGCAAAAAAAGCAATACAAATGTATTTAAACATAATTCCTAAACAACCCATGCAAAATTGGTAATAATGCCTGGAGACATGTATCTTTGTTAGTTTTACTAGAAAAATGATCTTTTGTAAAGTTTGCAAAGACACAAGCTAATTTTTTTTATTCAATATGACAGTATAACAGTCATACTAAATATAAAAGTTATATAAACATAACTCCAAAACCAAACATGTGTCATGTCTAAAAATGTCTGTAATAATGTATTTATGTGAGTTTGTAAGGTTTGCAAAAACAAAAAGTAGTTTTTTACTCAATATGAAAGTAATGATCTTAGAATCCTGAGATAATGCGAAAAAAGCAATAAAAGTGTATTTAAACATAACTCCTAAACAACCCAGGCAAAATGGGTAATAATGCCTGGAGACATGTATCTTTGTTAGTTTTACTAGGAAATGTATATTTTGTAAGGTTTGCAAATACACAAATTAGGTTTTACACATAATGACATTATAACTTTAACACTCAATATGAAAGTTATTTAATTATAACTCCTAAATACACATGAAACATGTCTAATAGCGTGAAAAAAATTATCTTTGTGAGTGTTGCTAGAAACATTTTCTTTTGTAAGGTTTGCAAAGACACAAGTTAGATTTTTTTAACTCAATATGACAGTATAACGCCACACTCAATATGACAGTTATTTAAACATAACTCCTAAACCACACCTGAAAAATGGCTAATAATGCCTGAAATAATGCATCTTTGGGAGTTTTACTGGAAACATATGCTTTTTTTAAGGCTTGCAAACACAAAAATTATTTGTATTGTATTATGTATTACAACATAATTCCTAAACCAAACATGCAAAATGTCTGAAAATGCCTGTAATATTGAATCCATGTGAGTTTTATTGGAATCTGTTGTAGGGTTTGCTAATACAAAAATTGGGTTTTATGACAAACACAAGTTAGTTTTTTTACTCAATATAACAGTTTAGCTGTCATACTATATATGAAAGTTATATAAACATAACTCCAAAACCAAACCATTATGTCCAAAACTGCCTGTAATATTGTATATATGTGAGTTTTACTAGCATCAGGGTTGCAAATACAAAAATTGGGTTTTATGACAGTATACTGTCACACTCAATATGACAGTTATTTAAACATAACTCAAACAACACATGCAAAATAGCTAATAATGCCTGGAGCATGTATCTTAGTTAGTTTTACTAGAAAAATGGTATTTTGTAAGGTTTGCAAAGACACAAGTTAGTTGTTGTTTTTATTCAATATGACAGTATAACTGTCATACTAAATATGAAAGTTATATAAACATAACTCTAAAACCAAACATGCATTGTGTCTAAAAATGCCTGTAATATTGTATCTGTGTGAGTTTAACTAGATTTAGTTGTTTTTGTAAGGTTTGCAAATACAAAATAAGGGTTTTACTCACTATGACAGTTTACTGTCACACTCAATCTGACAGTTATTTATTTAAACATAACTCCTAAACCACACATGCAAAATGGCTAATAATGCCTGGAGATATGTATCTTTGTGAGTTTTACTAGAAACATTATATTGTGTCAGGTTTAGTTAGTTTTTGTACTCAATCTGACAGTATAACTGTCATTCTAAATCCATCCATTTTCTTCCGCTTATCCGAGGTCGGGTTGCGGGGGCAGCAGCCTGAGCAGAAAATCCCAGACTTCCCTCTCCCCAGCCACTTCGTCCAGCTCTTCTCGGGGTATTCCGAGGCGTTCCCAGGCCAGCCGGGGACATAGTCTTTCCAATGTGTCCTAGGTCTTCCCCTTGGCCTCCTGCCACACCTCCCTAGAGGCGTTCGGGTGGCATCCTGAGCAGATGCCCGAACCACCTCATGGCTCCTCTCAATGTGGAGGAGCAGCGGCTTTACTTTGAGTTCCTCCCGGATGACAGAGCTTCTCACCCTGTCTCTAAGGTAGAGACCCACCACCCGGCAGAGGAAACGCATTTCGGCCGCTTGTCCTTTCGGTCATAACCCAAAGCTGGGAACGTAGATCCTTCTGGCTCAGCTCCTTCTTCACCACAACGGATCGATATAGCGTCCTCAATACTGAAGACGCCGCACCGAAACCGCCTGTGGATCTCTCGATCCACTCTATCCTCACTCGTGAACAAGACTCCTAGGTACTTGAACTCCTCCACTTGGGGCAAGATCTCCTCCCCAACCTGGAGATGGCACTCGACCCTTTCCTGCGCGAGAACCATGGACTTGGACTTGGAGGTGCTGATTGTCATCCCAGTCGCTTCACACTCAAGGACCCTGCCGAGAGTATAGACCTGGTCTACCGTTCCACGACCAGGATGAAAACCACACTGTTCGTCCTGGATCCGAGTTTCCTCCTCTCCAGTACACATGAATAGACCTTACCGGGAAGGCTGAGGAGTGTGTTTCACGATAGTTGGAACACACCCTCCGGTTCCCCTTCTTAAAGAGAGGAACCACCACCCCGGTGTGCCAATCCAGAGGTACCACCCCCAATGTTCACGCGATGTTGCAGAGTCTTGTCAACCAAGACAGCCCCACAGTATCCAGAGCCTTAAGGAACTCATCCACCACCGGGGCCTTGCCACAGAGGAGCTTTTTAACTACCTAGGCAACCTAAGCCCCAGAAATAGGAGAGTCCACCACAGATTCCCCAGGCACTGCTTGGCCTGTCGGTATGCCCGCTGCCTCTGGAGTCCTATGAGCCAAAAGGACCCGATAGGCTCTTTCTTCAGCTTGACGGCATCCCTCCCTGCTGGTGGCCACCAGCGAGTTCTAGGATTACCGCCACGACAGGCACCAAACACCTTGCGGCCACAGCTCCAATCAGCAGGCTCGACAAGAGAGGCACGGAACATGGTCCACTCAGACTCAATGTCCAGCACCTCCCTCGTGACATGTTTAAAGTTCTTCCTTATGTTTGAACATTGTGTTTGTTATGGACAATCCGTGACGAGCACAAAAGTCCAATAACAAAGCACCACTTGGGTTCAGATCCGGGTGGCCATTTTTCCCAATCACGACTCTCCAGGTTTCACTGTCCTTGCCAACATGAGCATTGAAGTCCCCCAACAGAACAAGGGAATCACCCGAGGGAGCACTCTCCAGTACTCCCTCAAGGGAATCCAAAAAGAGTGGGTACTCTGAGCTGCTGTTTGGTGCGTAAACACAAACAACAGTCAGGACCCGTCACCCAACCCGAAGGCGGAGGGAAGCTACCATCTCGTCTACTGGGTTAAAGTCCAACGTACAGGCTTTGAGCAACAACAATTGCCACCCCAGCCTCTCATTGCTTGCAACGCCAGAGTGGAAGAGAGTCCAGCCCCTCTTGAGAGAACAGGTTCCAGAGCCCTTGCTGTGCGTCGAAGTGAGTCCAACTATATCTAGCCGGAACTTCTTCACCTCGCGCACCAGCTCAGGCTCTTTCCCTCCCAGCGAGGTGACGTTCCACGTCCCAAGAGCGAGCTTATGTAGCCGATAATCGGACTGCCAAGTGCCCTGCCTTCGGCTGCCGCCCAGTTCACACTGCATCCGACCTCTATGACCTCAATGGGCCCATGAGTGGTGAGCCCATTGGAGGGTTGACCCACGTTGCCTCTTCGAAATAAGCCCGGCAGGGCCCCATGGAGACAGGCCCGGCCACCAGTCGCTCGCCATCGTGCCCCACCTCTGCGCCTGGCTCCACAGGGGAGCCACGGTGACCTGCGCCTGGGCGAGAAAAAATCTAGGTCCTCGATTTGTACTTTTCATAAAGGTCTTTGAGCTGCTCTTTGTCTGATCCCTCACCTAGGACCTTTTCTCAGGGGATCCCGAGGCGTTCCCAGGCCAGCCGGGAGACATAGTGTTCCCAATGTGTCCTGGGTCTTCCCCGTGGCCTCCAGGATGACAGAGCTTCACCTTCACCAGGGGTGTCAAACTCAAATACAAAGTGGGCCAAAGTTTAAAACTGAACAAAGCCGCGGGCCAAGGTTGAACAAATTAACCTTTTAATAGGGACCCAAACACGTTTTGCATTGAATATTGAACAAGCAAGGCTTATATAACTTTATAGTGACATGCAAAATGGAGTTTCAAATAATAATAATAATAATTAAAAAATATCAATTGCATATCAAATATAATTTAAATACAAATTGAATGCCTCTTTTCTATTTGCAGCCTTCTGAGGTAAATATCAACATTAACTTTATCCACAGGCTAATAAATTTGAAAATAAAATAACAATGAATAAAACAACCATTCAGGACTTTAAACTGCTCAGTTTGCAACACACTGATCTAATTTGATGTGCCCAAGCCAGATACCTGGCATCTTTTTTTAGATGCTAGTTCTTTAATGTCGGGGCTCAGGCTTTGAGCTGAGGCAACTTTCATTATCGAACAAGATGTTCAACAGTCATATCTCGTACACCCAATTCTAACATCATTCAGACCCAGTCACAAGATATGTGCAGCTACAGCACGCATACACAAATGAATGCAACGCATACTTCATCAACAGCGATACAGGTTACACTGAGGGTGCCAGTATAAAAAACTTTAACACTGTTAGAAATATACGCCACACTGTGAACCCACACCAAACAAAAATAAAAAACACTTTTCGGGAGAACATCCGCACCGTAACACAACATAAACACAAAAGAACAAATACCCAGAATCTTTTGCAGCACTATCTTTCGGGACGCTACAAAATACACCCCCGCTACCACCAAACCTCCCCCCCACACACACACACACCTTGTAGCGTCTCGGAAGATTTAGTGCTACAAAGGGTTCTGGGTATTTGTTGTGTTGTGTTTATGTTGTGTTACGGTGCGGATGTTCTCCCGAAATGTGTTTGTCATTCTTGTTTGGTGTGGATTCACAGTGTGGCGTATATTTCTAAAAGTGTTAAAGTTTTTTATTTGGCTACCGTCAGTGTAACCTGTATCGCTGTTGATGAAGTATGCGTTGCATTCAATTGTGTGTGGGTGCAGAAGCTGCACTGACATGAAACTGGGCTGGCACTCGTTTGACTAGCTGGAAAAAAAAAAAAAAATTCGGGAGGAGTGCTGGAGTCACTCCCGGGAGGGTTGGCAAGTATTAGAAGTAGCGGCACTGCCGCAATGTATAATCGAAGGTCCAGCTTTAGTGTTAATTTGATATTGCCTCAAGGGCCAAGTCAAATTACACGTTGGGCCAAATTTGGCCCACGGGCCAGAGTTTGACACCCATGACCTTCACTGTAAAAAATTACTGTAAAAATAAAAAATAAAATTACAGTTATATACTCCATCCATCCATCCATTTTCTACCGCTTATTCCCTTCGGGGTCGCGGGGGGCGCTGGAGCCTATCTCAGCTACAATCAGGCGGAAGGCGGGGTACACCCTGGACAAGTCGCCACCTCATCGCAGGGCCAACACAGATAGACAGACAACATTCACACTCACATTCACACACTAGGGCCAATTTAGTGTTGCCAATCAACCTATCATGTTCTTCTTAAATGCAGTTAAGTACTGTAAATTTTGTTGCATTTTTCAAAAAATATCGACCAGCAGTAAGTTACTGTAAAACCTACAGTGTAATTCAGTATTTTTCAGACTTGTTTCTTGGGTCCGCCCACAATTCGTCCAACCGAGCTTCATTTCACCTGGCCGACCCTGCTAAATCCATCCTACTGCATCGTGTGTTTTTGATAACAAGGTAAGAGTCACTTGTACCTTGATGTGTCATTTTCTGTTTGAATTACTTTATATATATATTTATAAAGTCCGAAATGACATAGCGTCACAGTCAGCATCACAGACACTATCGTTGACCACGCGCATGTACCGCCGCATGCTAGCTAGCTAAGTTTTCTTCTTTTTTGTCATAGTCATCATAAAAGATGATAACTTGCAACATATGTGCTACGACTTGCAGCAATGTATTTGCGTATGTTAGACACATGCGAAGTCATAGTTGTATGCCTAATGCATCGTTTAAGTGTGCTTTCCCTAAATGCACAAGAGTTTTTTCCAACTTCTCAGCCTTCAAAACTCACAGCCGTCGTCATAAATATGGCAAGAGTAGGACTGATATGTATAGCGCAGAAGGTTTACCTTGTAATATTGTCTCATGTAGCGCGAAGTGCGATGATATACAGGCCCTTCTCCTGCATTTGAAAAGTCATATTACCGAAGGTAGGACAGTTACGTGCCCCTTCAGTCAATGTGAAAAAAGATTTACAGTTAAGTCTACTTTCACATCGCACGCGTCAAGGAAGCACTACGGCTACACTGAACGAAGTTTGACTTGATCAACAGCAAATCCAAGCAGCTCTTGTGTTATTAACACTGATGATGACTATTGTGATATGCAACTTGAGAATTCAGGATATTCCTGTTATGAAGACATGGAGGTCTACTTGCATTAAAAAAAATGTTCACAGCACTGAAAAAAGGTTGAGAACCACTGCCTTAGGACAGTGGTTGTCAACCTTTTTTCAGTGATGTACCCCTGTGAACATTTTTTAAATTCAAGTACCCCCTAATCAGAGCAAAGCATTTTTGGTTGAAAAAAAGAGATAAAGAAGTAAAATACAACACTATGTCATCAGTTTCTGATTCATTAAATTGTATAACAGTGCAAAATATTGCTCATTTGTTGTGGTCTTTCTTGAACTATTTGGAAAAAAAGATATAAAAATAAGTAAAAACTTGTTGAAAAATAAACAAGTGATTCAATTATAAATAACGATTTTTACACATAGAAATAATCAACTTAAAGTGCCCTCTTTGGGGATTGCAATAGAGATCCATCTGGATTCATGAACTTCATTCTCAACATTTCTTCACAAAAAAAGAAATCTTTAACATCAATATTTATGGAACATGTCCACTACGCTTTAACCAAGCCTCCATTGTTTTCTACATGGATAGTTGATTGACAGTTGGTGCCGTGTGGCACCGCCAGGTAGAGTCAAACCATCATGGCATGGGGGAAACTCTGGCTTTATGGTAATGAATGGAATAGCCTACTTGATTAGTTGTTCAGTTTATGAACTTACATTCATATTTTGTCGAAGTATTATTCAATAACTATATTTATAAAGGATTTTTGAATTGTTGCTATTTTTAGAATATTTAAAAAAAATCTCACGTACCCCTTGGCATACCTTCAAGTACCCCCAGGAGTACGCGTACCCCCATTTGAGAACCACTGCCTTAGGAGACTAGATGTAAACAGAGGAAAGAGAGAGCGAGTGAGGTGGCCATTCCAAATACTTTTAAAATGCTACCCATATTGGATACTGTTTAGGGACGGCGTGGCGAAGTTGGTAGAGTGGCTGTGCCAGCAATCGGAGTGTTGCTGGTTACTGGGGTTCAATTCCCACCTTCTACCTTCCTAGTCACGTCCGTTGTGTCCTTGGGCAAGACACTTCACCCTTTGCCTCTGATGGCTGCTGGTAGCGCCTTGCATGGCAGCTCCCGCCATCAGTGTGTGAATGTGTGTGTGAATGGGTAAATGTGGAAATACTGTCAAAGCGCTTTGAGTACCTTGAAGGTAGAAAAGCGCTATACAAGTACAACCCATTTATCATTTATCATTTAACATAAACTGCATTTCTTGACTGTACCAGTTGCTGGTGACAAAGTCACAATAAAACGTTGGATGATCAGCATGGAAGGTGATGTCATCTGCAAGGGCGTCCAACCTAGCTTAATCTCAGGGCTTGCTGCCCTTCTTGCCACATACTATGTGTTCAACTTGGAATACCAAGAGGAAGGTCCTCGGACATTGGAATTTGTTCAAAGGTAAATCCTCTTGATACTGTTAAAATACTGTTAGGATATTTTATTTTATATTTCTCACCTCTGTTCAGGAATTTGACTTGTCATTTCCCCAATTGTGTGCCTTAAATCAATGACTCTTCTGTTCCTTTGTGGACCTTCTTATTAGGGACCGAAGCACCAGTTTGACTCTAGGATACAGAGAAGGTAGGTAATGTGCAGGTAAAGATATGTTGACTGGGTCAAAGAAGGAAGCACCTGTTTGACCCCAGGATGCAGAAAAAGTAGATAATTTGCAGGTAAAGACATGTTGACTGGATGATGGCAGGAAGCACCAGCTTGACCCGAGAATGCAGAGCAAGTAGGTAATGTGCGGGTGAAGATATGTTGAATGGGTAAAGGCAGGAAGCACCAGTGTGACCCCACCATGCAGGGAAGGTAGGTAATGTGCGGGTGAAGGTATGTTGAATGGGTGAAAGAAGGAAGCGCAGGTGTGGTCGAGGCCATGCAGACAAGGTAGGTATGTGCAGGTGAAGATATGTTGTATGGTGAAAGAAAGAAGCACCAGTGGGACCCAAGGATGCAGGGAAGGTAGGTAATGTGCAGGTACAGATATGTTGAATGGGTGAAGGCAGGAAACACCAGCTAGACGCCAGGATACAGAGAAGGTAGGTAATGTGCAGGTAAAGATATGTTGAATGAGTAAAGGCAGGAAACACCAGCTTGACTCCAGGTTATAGAGAAGGTAGGTAATGTGCAGGTAAAGATATGTTGAATGGGTAAAGGTAGAAAGCACCAGCGTGACCACACTATGCAGAGAAGGTAGGTAATGTGCAGGTAAAGATATGTTGAATGGGTAAAGGCAAGAAGCACCAGTGTGACCCCAGGATGCAGAGAAGATAGGTAATGAGCAGGTAACGATATGTTAAATGGGTGAAAGCAGGAAACATCAGCGTAAATACACGGTCCCGTAGATGGAGAGAAAACATGAATAGAGAGAGGGGTTGGGGAGGCTTTAGCATTGTCTTCCTCTCTGAATTTGTCTTAATGGGTTTTAGAGCATTCACTCATCTACAGCTGTGGTTATGGTATAGGCTCACATATATCCTAAAATTGATATTAATATTTGTGCAGTGCATATTCCTAAATAACAATGTGAGGGGGGTTCTGTATCGACTACAAGTAATCTTCAATCACAACAGAATATCTAATATGCTTTCTCTCTTTTTTAGGCGATTCATTGGCGTTAACCCTGAGAGGGGAACAAGGGCTAGCCAGGGAAAGGTGGTGTCCAAGAAGACCGGGAAGCTGGTCCAGAAAAAGGCAGCAACTGTAAATCCTCACGTAGCCACCCTTATAAAACATCTCACAGACTTTGAGTGGGGCTTTATGTAGCCGACAACTAAACACTGGACTCGTGTTCAGTGTTTTGTCTCCAGTTAGAAATTAAGTGGACATGTTATACATGTTAAAATGCTTTACTGAAAATAAGAAGAATGCACTAAATGTACATTGAATGTATTTGATGCACTTTAAAATAATTGGTTAATAAAAACATAATCTTGCAAGGCCATTTCTCCAGTCATTTTTATGCCAGCAGATTGCAGGGGTTTTGATTTTGAAAAATTAAAAGTTCAACTCATTAACTTCTAGTGGCATTATACTGTAAAGCTCAGTCTATAGTGCTTACAATTATTTTACTGTAATTAACTGTTAATGGATATTACAGTAGATACACTAAAATAACAGTGTAATGCCGCTAAACAGATGACAGTATTATGCTGTGAAGCGTATATTTGATACAGCACAGTACTGTGATACTTTTTACAGTAATTAAACTGTAGTGATAAATCACAGTATGTGTGCTGTATAAAAACAGTTTTATACTGGAACCATTAGCTGCCAGTAGGTTACTGTAATTAAACGGTGAAAATTCTTACAGTAAGGGAGAGACCCGCCACCCAGCGGAGAAAACTCATTTCGGCCGCCAGCCTGTGCATCTCACGATCCACTCTTCCCTCACTCATGAACAAGACTCCAGGTACTTGAACTCATCCACTTGGGGCAAGATCTCCTGCCCAACCTCGAAATGGCACTCCACCCTTTCCCGGGCGAGAACCTCGGACTTGGAGGTGCTGATTCTCATCCCAGTCGCTTCACACTCGGCTGCGAACCAATCCAATGAGAGCTGAAGATCCTGGCCAGTTAAAGCCATAAGGACCACATCATCTGCAAAAAGGAGAGACCTAATCCTGCAGCCACCAAACCGGATCCCCTCAACGCCATGACTGCGCCTAGAAATTCTGTCCATAAAATTTATGAACACATTTGGTGACTAAGGGCAGCCAACACGAGGGTTGGACTCCGGTCCAACCCTCACTGGAAAGGGGTCCGACATACTGCTGGCAATGCGGACCAAGCTCTGACACTGATCATACAGGGAGCGACCCGCCACAATCAGACATGCCGATACCCCATACTCTCTGAGCACTCCCCACAGGACTTCCCGGGGTGGCCACGGTCGAATGTCTTCTCCAAGTCCACAAAGCACATGTAGACTGGTTGGACAAACTCCCATGCACACTCAAGGACCCTGCCGAGAGTATAGAGCTGGTCTACCGTTCCACGACCAGGACGAAAACCACACTGTTCGTCCTGGATCCGAGGTTCCTCCTCTCCAGTACACATGAATAGACCTTACCGGGAAGGCTGAGGAGTGTGATCTACGATAGTTGGAACACACCCTCCGGTTCCCCTTCTTAAAGAGAGGAACCACCACCCCGGTCTGCCAATCCAGAGGTACCGCCCCTGATGTCCATGCGATGTTGCAGAGTCTTGTCAACTAAAACAGCCCCACAGCATCCAGAGCCTTAAGGAACTCCGGACGGAGCTCATCCACCCCCGCGGCCTTGCCACCGAGGAGCTTTTTAACTACCTTGGCAACCTCAGCACCAGAAATAGGAGAGCCCACCACAGATTCCCCAGGCACTGCTTGGCCTGTCGGTATGCCCGCTGCCTCTGGAGTCCCATGAGCCAAAAGGACCAGATAAGCTCTTTCTTCAGCTTGACGGCATCCCGCACTGCTGGTGGCCACCAGCGGGTTCTAGGATTACCGCCACGACAGGCACCAAACACCTTGCGGCCACAGCTCCAATCAGCTGGCTTGACAAGAGAGGCACGGAACATGATCCATTCAGACTCAATGTCCAGCACCTCCTTTGTGACATGTTCAAAGTTCCTCCGGAGGTAGCAAAAGAAACTCTCTCTGACAGGAGACTGCTAGGCATTCCCAAAAGACTCTCACAATGCGTTTGGGCCTGCCAGGTCTGTCCGGGATCCTACCCCACCATCGGAGCCAGCTCACCAGGTGGTGATCGGTAGAAAGCTCGCCCCTCTCTTCCCCCGAGTGTCCAAAACATGAGGCCGCAAATCCCATGACACAACTACAAAGTCAATCATGGAACTGCGGCCGAGGGTGTCCTGGTGCCAAGTGCACATATGGACACCCTTATGTTTGAACATTGTGTTTGTTATGGACAATCCGTGACGAGCACAACAGTCCAATAATAAAGCACCACTTGGGTTCAGATCCGGGTGGCCATTTTTCCCAATCACGACTCTCCAGGTTTCAAAGTCGTTGCCAACATGAGCGTTGAAGACCCCCAGCAGAACAAAGGAATCACCCGAGGGAGCACTCTCAAGGGAATCCAAAAAGAGTGGGTACTCTGAGCTGCTGTTTGGTGCGTAAACACCAACAACAGTAAGGACCCGTCACCCAACTTGAAAGTGGAGGGAAGTTACCATCTCGTCTTCTGGGTTAAGTCCAACGTGCAGGCTTTGAGCCGGGGGGCAACAAGAATTGCCAACCCAGCCTCTCATTACTTGCAACGCCAGAGTGGAAGAGAGTCCAACCCCTCTTGAGAGAACAGGTTCCAGAGCCCTTGCTGTGCGTCGAAGTGAGTCCAGCTTTATCTAGCCGGGAACTTCTCCACCTCGCGAGGTGACGTTCCACGTCCCAAGAGCGAGCTTATGTAGCCGATAATCGGACCGCCAAGTGCCCTGCCTTCGGCTTCCACCCAGCTAACACTGCACCCGACCTCTATGACCCAGCCCATGAGTGGTGAGCCTATTGCAGGGGGGACCCACGTTGCCTCTTCGAGCTGGGCCCCATGGGCACCAGTCGCTCGCCATCGTGCCCCACCTCTGGGCCTGGCTCCACAGGGGAGCCACGGTGACCCGCGTCCGGGCGAGAAAATATCTAGGTCCTCGATTTGTACTTTTCATAAAGGTCTTTGAGCTGCTCTTTGTCATATTCCTCACCTAGGACCTGTTTGTCTTGGGGGACCCTACCAGGGGGCATAGAAGCCCCCGGACAACATAGCTCCTAGGATCAGTGGGACACGCAAACCACAAAGGTGGCGGCTCAGAAAGCAGGTTATATAAACATAACTCCAAAACCAAACATGCAAGATGTCTAAACATGCCTGTAATATTGTATCAATGTGAGTTTTACTAGAATCGGTTGTTTTTTAAAGGCTTGCAAACACAAAAAGTTTTTTTTACTCAATATGACAGTAAGTTCTTAAAATGCTGAGATAATGTGAAAAAAAGCAATACAAATGTATTCCAACATAATTCCTAAACCAAACATGCAAAATGTCTAAAAATGCCTGTAATATTGAATCCATGTGAGTTTTACTAGAATCATTTGTTTTTGTAAGGTTTGCAAATACAAAATTGAGTTTTATGACAGACACAAGTTAGTTTTTTTACTCATTATAACAGTATAGATGTCATACTATATATTAAAGTTATATAAACATAACTCCAAAACCAAACGTGCATTATGTCCAAAATTGCCTGTAATATTGTATAGATGTGAGTTTTACTAGAATCAGGTTTGCAAATACAAAAATTGGGTTTTATGACAGTATACTGTCACACTCAATATGACAGTATAACTGTCATACTAAATCCATCCATTTTCTTCCGCTTATCCGAGGTCGGGTTGCGGGGGCAGCAGCCTAAGCAGAAAGCCCAGACTTCCCTCTCCCCAGCCACTTCGTCCAGCTCTTCTCGGGGGATCCCGAGGCGTTCCCAGGCCATAGTCTTTCCAATGTATCCTAGGTCTTCCCCATGGCCTCCTGCCGTTCGGACCTAGGGAGGCGTTCGGGTGGCATCCTGAGCAGATGCCCGAACCACCTCATCTGGCTCCTCTCAATGTGGAGGAGCAGCGGCTTTACACTGAGTTCCTCCCGGATGACAGAGCTTCTCACCCTATCTCTAAGGAAAAGACCCACCACCCGGCGGAGGAAACTCATTTCGGCCGCTTGTACCCGTGACCTTGTCCTTTCGGTCATAACCCAAAGCTCATGACCATAGGTGAGGATGGGAACGTTGATCGACCGGTAAATTGAAAGCTTTTCCTTCTGGCTCAGCTCCTTCTTCACCACAACGGATCGATATAGCGTCCTCATTACTGAAGACGCCGCACCGATCCGCCTGTAGATCTTAAAATCCACTCTATCCTCACTCGTGAACAAGACTCCTAGGTACTTGAACACCTTCACTTGGGGCAAGATCTCTTTCCCAACCTCGAGATGGCACTCCACCCTTTCCCGGGCGAGAACCATGGACTCGGACTTGGAGGTGCTGATTCTCATCCCAGTCGCTTCACTGCGAACCGATCCAATGAAAGCTGAAGATCTTGGCCAGTTGAAGCCATCAGGACCACATCATCTGCAAAAAGCAGAGACCTAATCCTGCAGCCACCAAACCAGGCGCAGTCATGGCGTTGAGGAGATCCTCAAAGCCATGACTGCGCCTAGATATTCTGTCCATTAAAGTTATGAACAGAATCGGTGACAAAGGGCAGCCTTGGCGGAGTCCAACCCTCACTGGAAAGGGGTCCGACATACTGCCGGCAATGCGGACCAAGCTCTGACACTGATCATACAGGGAGACACCCGCCACAATCAGACAAGCCGATACTCCATACTCTCTGAGCACTCCCCACAGGATTTACCGGGGACCAAGGTCGAATGTCTTCTCCAAGTCCACAAAACTTATGTAGACTGGTTGGGCAAACTCCCATGCACACTCAAGGACCCTGCCGAGAGTATAGAGCTGGTCTACCGTTCCACGACCAGGACGAAAACCACACTGTTCGTCCTGGATCCGAGGTTCCTCCTCTCCATTACACATGAATAGACCTTACCGGGAAGGCTGAGGAGTGTGATCTACGATAGTTGGAACACACCCTCCGGTTCCCCTTCTTAAAGAGAGGTACCACCACCCCGGTCTGCCAATCCAGAGGTACCGCCCCCGATGTAGACGCAATGTTGCAGAGTCTTGTCAACCAAGACTGCCCCACAGCATCCAGAGCCTTAAGGAACTCCGGACGGAGCTCATACCCCCGGGGCCTTGCCACCGAGGAGCTTTTTAACTACCTTGGCAACCTCAGCCCCAGAAATAGGAGAGCCCACCACAGACTTCCCAGGCACTGTTTCCTCATAGGAAGACGTGTTGGTGGGACTGAGGAGGTCTCGCTTGGCCTGTCGGTATGCCCACTGCCTCTGGAGTCCCATGAGCCAAAAGGACCCGGTGGCTCTTTCTTCAGCTTGACAGCATCCCTCACTGCTGGTGGATTACCGCCACGACAGGCACCAAACACCTTGCGGCCACAGCTTCAATCAGCTGGCTCAACAAGAGAGGAACGGTCCAGAACATGGTCCACTCAGACTCAATGTCCAGCACCTCCCTCGTGACATGTTCAAAGTTCTTCCGGACATGTTCAAAGTTCTTCAGGAGACTCTGCTAGGTGTTCCCAGCAGACCCTTACAATACGTTTGGGCCTGCCAGGTCTGACCGGCATCCTCCCCTACCATTGGAGCCAGCTCACCACCAGGTGGTGGTTGGTGGAAAGCTCTGCCCCTCTCTTCACCGAGTGTCCAAAACATGAGGCCGCAAATCCCATGACACAACTACAAAGTCAATCATGCGGCCGAGGGTGTCCTTGTGCCAAGTGCACATATGGACACCCTTATGTTTGAACATTGTGTTTGTTATGGACAATCCGTGACAAGCACAAAAGTCCAATAACAAAGCACCACTTGGGTTCAGATCCGGGTGGCCATTTTTCCCAATCACGACTCTCCAGGTTTCACTGTCGTTGCCAACATAGCGTTGAAGTCCACCAGCAGAACAAGGGAATCACCCGCGGGAGCACTCTCCAGTACTCCCTCAAGGGAATCCAAAAAGAGTTGGTACTCTGAGCTGCTGTTTGGTGTGTAAACACAAACAACAGTCAGGACCCGTCACCCAACCCGAAGGCTGAAGGAAGCTACCATCTCGTCTATTGGGTTTAAAGTCCAACGTGCAGGCTTTGAGCCGGCGGGCAACAAGAATTGCCACCCCAGCCTCTCATTAGTTGCAACGTCAGTGTGGAATCTCTTCCAGTCTGGCGTTGCAAGTAATGAAAGTTCAGCTCAGTCCAGCCCCTCTGAGAGAACAGGTTCCAGAGCCCTTGCTGTGAGTCCAACTATATCTAGCCGGGAACGTCTCCACCTCAAGCACCAGCTCAGACTCCTTCCCTCCCAGCGAGGTGACGTTCCATGTCCCAAGAGCGAGCTTATGTAGCCGATAATCGGACCACCAAGTGCCCTGCCTTCGGCTGCCGCCCAGCTCACACTGCACCCTCAATGACCCAGCCCATGAGTGGTGAGCCCTGGAGGGGGGATCCACGTTGCCTCTTCGAGCTGAGCACGGCTGGGCACCATGGGGACTGGCCCGTCAATCGCCATCGTGCCACACCTCTGGGCCTGGCTCCACAGGGGAGCCACGGTGACCTGTGTCCGGGCGAGAAAAAATCTAGGTCCTCAATTGTACTTTTAATAAAGGTCTTTGAGCTGCTCTTTGTCTGATCCCTCACCTAGGACCTGTTTGTCTTGGGAGACCATAGAAGCCCCCGGACAACATAGTTCCTGGATCAGTGGGACACGCAAACCACAAGGGTGGCGGCTCAGAAAGCAGGTTATATAAATATAACTCCAAAACCAAACATGCAATATGCCTAAACATGCCTGTAATATTGTATCAATGTGAGTTTTCCTAGAATCGGTTGTTTTTGTAACGTTTGCAAATACAAAAATTAGGTTTTACTCAAAATGACAAAATCACACTCAATATGACAGTTATTTAAACATAACTCATAAACCACACAAAAAAATGGCTAATAATGCCTGAAATAATGAATCATTGGGAGTTTTACTGAGTTTTACATTTTGCAAACACAAAAAGTATTTTTTTACTTGACTGTAATGTTCTTAGAACCCTGAGATAAAGGGAAAAAAGCAATAAAAATGTATTTAAACCTAACTCCTAAACAACACATGCAAAATGGCTAATAATGCCTAGGGAGACATGTAACGTTGTTAGTTTAAAAAAATGATCTTTTGTAAAGATATCAAAGACACAAGCTAGTTTTTTTTATTCAATATGACAGTATAACAGTCATACTAAATATGAAAGTTATATAAACATAACTCCAAAACCAAACATGTGTCATGTCTAAAAATGCCTGTAATAATGTATTTATGTGAGTTTGTAAGGTTTGCAAAAACAAAAAGGAGTTTTTTACTCAATATGAAAGTAATGTTCTTAGAATCCTGAGATAATTCGAAAAAAGCAATACAAATGTATTCAAACACAAATTTTAAACCAAACATGTAAAATGTCTAAAAATGCCTGTAATATTGAATCTATATAAGTTTTACTAGAATCAATTGTTTTTGTAAGGTTTGCAAATACAAAAATTAGGTTTTAGACATAATGACATTAAAACTGTAACACTCAATATGACAATTATTTATTTATAACTCCTAACCACACATGAAACATGTCTAATAATGCGTGAAAAAAATTATCTTTGTGAGTGTTACTAGAAACATTTTCTTTTGTAAGGTTTGCAAAACAGGTTAGTTTTTTTTACTCAATATGACAGTATAACTGCCACACTCAATATGACAGTTATTTAAACATAACTCTTAAACTACACATGAAAAATGATTAACAATGCCTGAAATAATGCATTCTTGTAAGTTTTACTCGAAACATATGCTTTTTTAAGGCTTGCAAACACAACAATTATTTTTTTACTCAATATGACAGTAATGTTCTAAAATTCTGAGAAAATACGAAGAAATTAATAAAAATGATTCCAACATAATTCCTAAACCAAACATGCAAAATGTCTAAAAATGTCTGTAATATTGAATCCATGTGAGTTTTACTAGATTTAAATGATTTTGTAAGGTTTGCAAATACATAAATTAGGTTTTACTTACTATGTCATAACTGACAGTATATGACAGTTATTTAACCATAACTCAAACCACACATGAAAAATGGCTAATAATGCCTGAAATAATGCATCCTTGGCCGTTTTACTCGAAACACATGCTTTTTTAAATCTTGCAAACACAAAAAGTAGTTTTTTTCCTCAATATGACTGTAATGTTCTTAAAATCCTGAGATAATGCGAAAAAAGCAATAAAAATGTATTTAAACATTACTCCTAAACAACATATGCAAAATGGCTAATAATGCCTGGAAACATGTATATTTGTTAGTTTTACTGGAAAAAATGATCTTTTGTAAAGTTTGCAAAGACACAAGCCAGTTTTTTTTTATTCAATATGACAGTATAACAGTCATATTAAATATGAAAGTTATATAAACATAACTCCAAAACCAAACATGTGTTATGTCTAAAAATGCCTGTAATAATGTATTTATGTGAGTTTGTAAGGTTTGCAAAAACAAAAAGTAGTTTTTTACTCAATATGAAAGTAATGATCTTAGAATCCTGAGATAATGCGAAAAAAGCAATAAAAATGTATTTAAACATAACTCCTAAACAACCCAGGCAAAATGGGTAATAATGCCTGGAGACATGTATTTTTGTTAGTTTTACTAGAAAATGTATCTTTTGTCAAGTTTGCAAAGACACAAGCTAGTTGTTTTTATTCAATAAGACAGTATAACAGTCATACTAAATATGAAAGTTATATAAACATAACTCCAGAACCAAACGTGTGTCATGTCTAAAATTGCCTATAATAATGTATTTATGTGAGTTTGTAAGGTTTTCAAAAACAAAAAGTAGTTTTTTCCTCAATATGAAAGTAAGGATTTTAGAATCCTCAGATAATGCGAAAAAAGCAATAAAAATGTATTTAAACATAATTCCTAAACAACCCATGCAAAATGGCTAATAATGCCTGGAGACATGTATCTTTGTTAGTTTTACTAGAAAAATGATCTTTTGTAAGGATATCAAAGACACAAGCTAGTTTTTTTTATTCAATATGACAGTATAACAGTCCTACTAAATATGAAAGTTATCAAAACATAACTCCAAAACCAAACATGTGTTATGTCTAAAAATGCCTGTAATAATGTATTTATGTGAGTTTGTAAGGTTTGCAAAAACAAAAAGTAGTTTTTTACTCAATATGAAAGTAATGATCTAAGAATCCTGAGATAATGCGAAAAAAGCAATAAAAATTTATTTAAACATAATTCCTAAACAACCCATGCAAAATGGGTAATAATGCCTGGAGACATGTATTTTTGTTAGTTTTACTAGAAAATGTATCTTTTGTAAAGTTTGCAAAGACACAAGCTAGTTGTTTTTATTCAATAAGACAGTATAACAGTCATACTAAATATGAAAGTTATATAAACATAACTCCAGAACCAAACGTGTGTCATGTCTAAAATTGCCTATAATAATGTATTTATGTGAGTTTGTAAGGTTTGCAAAAACAAAAAGTAGTTTTTTCCTCAATATGAAAGTAAGGATTTTAGAATCCTGAGATCATGCGAAAAAAGCAATAAAAATGTATTTAAACATAATTCCTAAACAACCCATGCAAAATGGGTAATAATGCCTGGAGACATGTATCTTTGTTTGTTTTACTAGAAAAATGATCTTTTGTAAAGTTTGCAAAGACACAAGCTAGTTTTTTTTATTTAATATGACAGTATAACAGTCATACTAAATATAAAAGTTATATAAACATAACTCCAAAACCAAACATGTGTCATGTCTAAAAATGTCTGTAATAATGTATTTATGTGAGTTTGTAAGGTTTGCAAAAACAAAAAGTAGTGTTTTACTCAATATGAAAGTAATGATCTTAGAATCCTGAGATAATGCGAAAAAAGCAATAAAAATGTATTCAAACACAACTTTTAAACCAAACATGTAAATTGTCTAAAAATGCCTGTAATATTGAATCTATGTAAGTTTTACTAGAATCAATTGTTTTTGTAAGGTTTGCAAATACAAAAATTAGGTTTTACACATAATGACATTATAACTTTAACACTCAATATGAAAGTTATTTAATTATAACTCCTAAATACACATGAAACATGTCTAATAGCGTGAAAAAAATTATCTTTGTGAGTGTTGCTAGAAACATTTTCTTTTGTAAGGTTTGCAAAGACACAAGTTAGTTTTTTTTAACTCAATATGACAGTATAACGCCACACTCAATATGACAGTTATTCAAACATAACTCCTAAACCACACCTGAAAAATGGCTAATAATGCCTGAAATAATGCATCTTTGGGAGTTTTACTGGAAACATATGCTTTTTTTAAGGGTTGCAAACACGAAAATTATTTTATTACTCAATATGACAGTAATGTTCTAAAAATCCTGAGATAATGTGAAAAAAGCAATACAAATGTATTACAACATAATTCCTAAACCAAACATGCAAAATGTCTGAAAATGCCTGTAATATTGAATCCATGTGAGTTTTATTTGAATCAGTTGTATGGTTTGCTAATACAAAAATTGGGTTTTATGACAAACACAAGTTAGTTATTTTACTCAATATAACAGTTTAGCTGTCATACTATGTATGAAAGTTATATAAACATAACTCCAAAACCAAACTTGCATTATGTCCAAAACTGCCTGTAATATTGTATATATGTGAGTTTTACTAGAATCAGGGTTGCAAATCCAAAAATTGGGTTTTATGACAGTATACTGTCACACTCAAAATGACAGTTATTTAAACATAACTCAAACAACACATGCAAAATGGCTAATAATGCCTGGAGCATGTATCTTAGTTAGTTTTACTAGAAAAATGGTATTTTGTAAGGTTTGCAAAGACACAAGTTAGTTGTTTTTTTTATTCAATATGACAGTATAACTTTCTAAATATGAAAGTTATATAAACATAACTCTAAAACCAAACATGCATTATGTCTAAAAATGCCTGTAATGTTGTATCTGTGTGAGATTAACTAGATTTAGTTGTTTTTGTAAGGTTTGCAAATACAAAATAAGGGTTTTACTCACTATGACAGTTTACTGTCACACTCAATCTGACAGTTATTTATTTAAATATAACTCCTAAACCACACATGCAAAATGGCTAATAATGCCTGGAGATATGTATCTTTGTGAGTTTTACTAGAAACATTATATTGTGTAAGGTTTAGTTAGTTTTTGTACTCAATCTGACAGTATAACTGTCATTCTAAATCCATCCATTTTCTTCCGCTTATCCGAGGTCGGGTTGCGGGGGCAGCAGCCTGAGCAGAAAATCCCAGACTTCCCTCTCCCCAGCCACTTCTCCAGCTCTTCTCGGGGTATTCCGAGGCGTTCCCAGGCCAGCCGGGGACATAGTCTTTCCAATGTGTCCTAGGTCTTCCCCGTGGCCTCCTGCCACACCTCCCTAGAGGCGTTCGGGTGGCATCCTGAGCAGATGCCCGAACCACCTCTCAATGTGTAGGAGCAGCGGGTTTACTTTGAGTACCTCCCGGATGACAGAGCTTCTCACCCTGTCTCTAAGGGAGAGACTCACCACCCGGCAGAGGAAACGCATTTCGGCCGCTTGTCCTTTCGGTCATAACCCAAAGCTGGGAACGTAGATCGACGGTAAATTGAGAGCTTTTCCTTCTGGCTCAGCTCCTTCTTCACCACAACGGATCGATATAGCGTCCTCAATACTGAAGACGCCGCACCAATCCGCCTGTGGATCTCTCGATCCACTCTATCCTCACTCGTGAACAAGACTCCTAGGTACTTGAACTCCTCCACTTGGGGCAAGATCTCCTCCCCAACCTGGAGATGGCACTCGACCCTTTCCTGCGTGGACTTGGAGGTGCTGATTCTCATCCCAGTCGCTTCACACTCAAGGACCCTGCCGAGAGTATAGACCTGGTCTACCGTTCCACGACCAGGACGAAAACCACACTGTTCGTCCTGGATCCGAGTTTCCTCCTCTCCAGTACACATGAATAGACCTTACCGGGGAGGCTGAGGAGTGTGTTTCACGATAGTTGGAACACACCCTCCGGTTCCCCTTCTTAAAGAGAGGAACCACCACCCCGGTCTGCCAATCCAGAGGTACCGCCCCCAATGTTCACGCGATGTTGCAGAGTCTTGTCAACCAAGACAGCCCCACAGTATCCAGAGCCTTAAGGAACTCATCCACCACCGGGGCCTTGCCACAGAGGAGCTTTTTATCTACCTAGGCAACCTAAGCCCCAGAAATAGGAGAGTCCACCACAGACTCCCCAGGCACTGCTTGGCCTGTCGGTATGCCCGCTGCCTCTGGAGTCCCATGAGCCAAAAGGACCCGATAGGCTCTTTCTTCAGCTTGACGGCATCCCTCACTGCTGGTGGCCACCAGCGAGTTCTAGGATTACCGCCACGACAGGCACCAAACACCTTGCGGCCACAGCTCCAATCAGCAAGCTCGACAAGAGAGGCACGGAACATGGTCCACTCAGACTCAATGTCCAGCACCTCCCTCGTGACATGTTCAAAGTTTTCCTTATGTTTGAACATTGTGTTTGTTATGGACAATCCGTGACGAGCACAAAAGTCCAATAACAAAGCACCACTTGGGTTCAGATCCGGGTGGCCATTTTTCCCAATCACGACTCTCCAGGTTTCACTGTCCTTGCCAACATGAGCATTGAAGTCCCCCAACAGAACAAGGGAATCACCCGAGGGAGCACTCTCCAGTACTCCCTCAAGGGAATCCAAAAAGAGTGGGTACTCTGAGCTGCTGTTTGGTGCGTAAACAAAAACAACAGTCAGGACCCGTCACCCAACCCGAAGGCGGAGGGAAGCTACCATCTCGTCTAATGGGTTAAAGTCCAACGTGCAGGCTTTGAGCAACAACAATTGCCACCCCAGCCTCTCATTGCTTGCAACGCCAGAGTGGAAGAGAGTCCAGCCTCTCTTGAGAGAACAGGTTCCAGAGCCCTTGCTGTGCGTCGAAGTGAGTCCAACTATATCTAGCCGGAACTTCTTCACCTCGCGCACCAGCTCAGGCTCTTTCCCTCCCAGCGAGGTGACGTTCCACGTCCCAAGAGCGAGCTTATGTAGCCGATAATCGGACCGCCAAGTGCCCTGCCTTCGGCTGCCACCCAGTTCACACTGCATCCGACCTCTATGACCTCAATGGGCCCATGAGTGGTGAGCCCATTGGAGGGTTGACCCACGTTGCCTCTTCGAGGCAGGGCCCCATGGAGACAGGCCCGGCCACCAGTCGCTCGCCATCGTGCCCCACCTCTGCGCCTGGCTCCACAGGGGAGCCACGGTGACCTGCGCCTGGGCGAGAAAAAATCTAGGTCCTCGATTTGTACTTTTCATAAAGGTCTTTGAGCTGCTCTTTGTCTGATCCCTCACCTAGGACCTTTTCTCAGGGGATCCCGAGGCGTTCCCAGGCCAGCCGGGAGACATAGTGTTCCCAATGTGTCCTGGGTCTTCCCCGTGGCCTCCAGGATGACAGAGCTTCACCTTCACCAGGGGTGTCAAACTCAAATACAGAGTGGGCCAAAGTTTAAAACTGAACAAAGCCGCGGGCCAAGGTTGAACAAATTAACCTTTTAATAGGGACCCAAACAAGTTTTGCATTGAATATTGAACAAGCAAGGCTTATATAACTTTATAGTGACATGCAAAATGGAGTTTCAAATAATAATAATAATAATTAAAAAATATCAATTGCATATCAAATACAATTTAAATAAAAATGGAATGCCTCTTTTCTATTTGCAGCCTTCTGAGGTAAATATCAACATTAACTTTTTCCACAGGCTAATACATTTGAAAATAAAATAACAATGAATAAAACAACCATTCAGGACTTTAAACTGCTCAGTTTGCAACACACTGATCTAATTTGATGTGCCCAAGCCAGATACCTAGCATCTTTTTTTAGATGCTAGTTCTTTAATGTCGGGGCTCAGGCTTTGAGCTGAGGCAACTTTCATTATCGAACGAAGGTGTTCAACAGTCATATATCGTACACCCGATTCTAACATCATTCACACCCAGTCACAAGATATGTGCAGCTTCAGCATGCATACACAAACGAATGCAACGCATACTTCATCAACAGCGATACAGGTTACACTGAGGGTGCCAGTATAAAAAACTTTAACACTGTTAGAAATATACGCCACACTGTGAACCCACACCAAACAAAAATAAAAATCACTTTTCGGGAGAACATCCGCACCGTAACATAACATAAACACAAAAGAACAAATACCCAGCATCTTTTGCAGCACTAACTCTTTCGGGACGCTACAAAATACACCCCCGCTACCACCAACCCCCCCCCCCCCCCCCCACACACACACACACACACACACCTTGTAGCGTCCCGGAAGATTTAGTGCTACAAAGGGTTCTGGGTATTTGTTGTGTTGTGTTTATGTTGTGTTACGGTGCGGATGTTCTCCCGAAATGTGTTTGTCATTCTTGTTTGGTGTAGATTCACAGTGTGGCGTATATTTCTAAAAGTGTTAAAGTTTTTTATTTGGCTACCGTCAGTGTAACCTGTATCGCTGTTGATGAAGTATGAGTTGCATTCAATTGTGTGTGTGTGTTGGTGCTTTTGAGTAACCCCTGGCTGCAGCCCGCAGATCGAGGAGGGGCTTATTTTCCCTCAATGTGGGCGGGCTCAACGTTGAGCCCGCGGGCTCCATCTGGTGGCGGAGATCCGAATATGGAAAAAGGTTCATGTATTTGATAGACTTAGACATTCCTACTTTTAACTTGTCAAATGTGTTTTTTTACCATGAAAAAAATAAAAATAAATATATATATATATATATATATATATATATATATATATATATATATATATATATATATATATATATATATATATATATATATATATATATATATATATAAACCATAGCATTTACCATGAAAAAAAAAGAATAATAATTATATATAAACCATAGCATTTCCAAAAGAGTATAGACACATATTATTTTGCACACTCAATTATATTAGCTAAGTCAAATAAACCAAAGACAGAATACTTTGCATCATTGATTTTATTTTTCACCCCAGGTTAAAAATGTTTGATCTGTAAAGAAAAAAAAAATGTTGTAGCCTAGCCAAATACATTCCTTAAGCTTCCATAAATGTTTAACAATGGCAAGTATCAAGGTATTTTTCTGGCCCATAACAAGCAACCCTGTTCCCTGTTTCCAGTTCTGTTCATTTTCCACTGTCTAGAAAGGAAACCGATTGCGGTTCTTATAGGCACAATAACAATGCAAGATGTAAAACTAAGGTAATTGAAATAAGTGGAGGAATTACGCTTTAGTCTAGCAATAGTTGACTACAAGACTAATTAATCACATGACCTCTCACCTGTAGCCCTCCTTGCACTCGTCGCCGTTTTCTGTCCTGCAATCGGTCTTCTTCAGACCTTAGTGATTTAATGACAACATACATTCACTATGAAAACATTCATGTTGGTCTGTTGACCGTGAGTAAAACATTTTTTTTGTGATTTGTGATATTCAAAGCACGTACGGCTTGGGGAAGTTCTGCAGGAGAGCGAGACACCACCATCTCCTAATTTGCAGCATGTTTTCCTTTGAAGAAGGAAATGCAGGAAGATGTTAATATCCATCCATCCATCCATTTTCTACCGCTTATTCCCTTCGGGGTCGCGAGGGGCGCTGGAGCCTATCTCAGCTACAATTGGGCGGAAGGTGGGGTACACCCTGGACAAGTCGCCACCTCATCGCAGAGATGTTAATATGTTGTAAAAAAAATAACACCTTGTACACTAAGCATAATGTGTCACGATTTACACATACCTCTCTGAAATCACAATTGGCCCCCATTACAATGTACAGAGTACTGTAAGCCAAGAGGTACTGCTTAATATAATGTCAGGCGTATTCCCAAGGATACATTTTTTTCAATACAAATTAATGTGGTTTTAATGTAGCAAGCAAACATTTTGACAGACAACAGCAATGCTATAACATGCTGATTTGGTCTTACCATCAAAACAAACACGCCACAGTTGTTGGAGCACCCTTGCTTTGTTAGGCCCTGAGGTGTGAACAATGTATTTTAATAAAAGTATGGCAAGAAAATAGTAAAAAGTTAGCAAGTGCTATTATGTAATGTCTCACCTGGACATCATTCACACCAAGCTTTCTCCAGGGGCCAGAAGAGAGGCTGTGAGCAACGTGTCTGTACAAATAATAAGCGAAATAAAAGTCACTCAACTTCAATCAACTTTTGATTGAAAAGCACGCATAAACGCTTGGAACAAAGCCTGAACTGAATAAGGAAAAGGTTGGAACTTTACAGTATAAACAGTATTAGAAAAGATACCCAGATATTGTATATATATATATATATCCATCCATCCCGCTCTGGCTCAGGATCAGCTACAGGCTATCCAGACCATAGTGGATGAACATTCCTCGGCATCAAGGATCCTCAGGAAGTGATCCCAAGATCACATCTCGAGGACCTCTCCACCGTTCACACTTAAAAAAGAAAAGGAAAGTCACAGAAGTTGATCAGATGTAAAACAATACAAAATAAAAAGACACAAAAAATAAATAAATAAATAAGCAAATAAACCGTGGCAAGGCCATATCAGAAGTAACAAAAAAAACACAATAATAGTGTAGGATCAATACAGAAAATAATGAAGATAATAAAAAAGGAATAAAACTACAAAAAAGATGGCAGATACATTTGATAAGTTAAAAGTAGGAATGTCTAAGTCTATCAAATACATGAACCTTTTTTCATACTATGGTTTATATATATATATTTTTTTTATTGTTTTTTCATGGTAAAAAAAATACATTTGACAAGTTAAAAGTAGCTTTATTGACGTTTGAGAATGTGTGCTGCCGGATCTCCGCCACCAGATGGAGCCCGCGGGCTCAACGTTGAGACCCGCCCACATTGAGGGAAAATAAGCCCCTCCTCGATCTGCGGGCTGCAGCCAGGGGCACTTGGCAGAAGCTGCACTGACATGAAACTGGGCCGGCATTCGTTTGACTAGCTGAAAAAAAAAAAAAAAAAAAATTCGGGAGGAGTGCTGGAGTCACTCCCGGGAGGGTTGGCAAGTATTAGAAGTAGCGGTGAATGCGGTGTTACCGCGGCACTGCCGCAATGTATAATCGCCGGTCCAGCTTTAGTGTTAATTTGATATTGCCTCAAGGGCCAAGTCAAATTACACGTTGGGCCAAATTTGGCCCACGGGCCAGAGTTTGACACCCATGACCTTCACTGTAAAAAATTACTGTAAAAATAAAAAATAAAATTACAGTTATATACTCCATCCATCCATCCATGTTCTACCGCTTATTCCCTTCGGGGTCGTTGGAACCTATCTCAGCTACAATCGGGCGGAAGGCGGGGTACACCCCGGACAAGTCGCCACCTCATCGCAGGGCCAACACAGATAGACAGACAACATTCACACTCACATTCACACACTAGGGCCAATTTAGTGTTGCCAATCAACCTATCATGTTCTTCATAAATGCAGTTAAGTACTGTAAATGTTGTTGCATTTTTCAAAAAATATCGACCAGCAGTAAGTTACTGTAAAACCTACAGTGTAATTCAGTATTTTTCAGACTTGTTTCTTGGGTCCGCCCACAATTCGTCCAACCGAGCTTCATTTCACCTGGCTAAATCCATCCTACTGCATCGTGTGTTTTTGATAACAAGGTAAGAGTCACTTGTACCTTGATGTGTCATTTTCTGTTTGAATTACTTTATATATATATTTATAAAGTCCGAAATGTCAGCATCACAGACACTATCGTTGACCATGCGCATGTACCGCCGCATGCTAGCTAGCTAAGTTTTCTTCTTTTTTGTCATAGTCATCATAAAAGATGATAACTTGCAACATATGTGCTACGACTTGCAGCAATGTATTTGCGTATGTTAGACACATGCGAAGTCATAGTTGTATGCCTAATGCATCGTTTAAGTGTGCTTTCCCTAAATGCACAAGAGTTTTTTCCAACTTCTCAGCCTTCAAAACTCACAGCCGTCGTCATAAATATGGCAAGAGTAGGACTGATATGTATAGCGCAGAAGGTTTACCTTGTAATATTGTCTCATGTAGCGTGAAGTGCGATGATATACGGGCCCTTCTCCTGCATTTGAAAAGTCATATTACCGCAGGTAGGACAGTTACGTGCCCCTTCAGTCAATGTGAAAAAAGATTTACAGTTAAGTCTACTTTCACATCGCACGCGTCAAGGAAGCACTACGGCTACACTGAACGAAGTTTGACTTGATCAACAGCAAATCCAAGCAGCTCTTGTGTTATTAACACTGATGATGACTATTGTGATATGCAACTTGAGAATTCAGGATATTCCTGTTATGAAGACATGGAGGTCTACTTGCATTAAAAAAATGTTCACAGCACTGAAAAAAGGTTGAGAACCACTGCCTTAGGACAGTGGTTCTCAACCTTTTTTCAGTGATGTACCCCTGTGAACATTTTTTAAATTCAAGTACCCCCTAATCAGAGCAAAGCATTTTTGGTTGAAAAAAAGAGATAAAGAAGTAAAATACAACACTATGTCATCAGTTTCTGATTCATTAAATTGTATAACAGTGCAAAATATTGCTCATTTGTTGTGGTCTTTCTTGAACTATTTGGAAAAAAAGATATAAAAATAACTAAAAACTTGTTGAAAAATAAACAAGTGATTCAATTATAAATAAAGATTTTTACACATAGAAGTAATCAACTTAAAGTGCCCTCTTTGGGGATTGCAATAGAGATCCATCTGGATTCATGAACTTCATTCTCAACATTTCTTCACAAAAAAATAAATCTTTAACATCAATATTTATGGAACATGTCCACTACGCTTTAACCAAGCCTCCATTGTTTTCTACATGGATAGTTGATTGACAGTTGGTGCCGTGTGGCACCGCCAGGTAGAGTCAAACCATCATGGCATGGGGGAAACTCTGGCTTTATGGTAATGAATGGAATAGCCTACTTGATTAGTTGTTCAGTTTATGAACTTACATTCATATTTTGTCGAAGTATTATTCAATAAATATATTTATAAAGGATTTTTGAATTGTTGCTATTTTTAGAATATTTAAAAAAAATCTCACGTACCCCTTGGCATACCTTCAAGTACCCCCAGGAGTACGCGTACCCCCATTTGAGAACCACTGCCTTAGGAGACTAGATGTAAACAGAGGAAAGAGAGAGCGAGTGAGGTGGCCATTCCAAATACTTTTAAAATGCTACCCATATTGGATACTGTTTAGGAACATAAACTGCATTTCTTGACTGTACCAGTTGCTGGTGACAAAGTCACAATAAAACGTTGGATGATCAGCATGGAAGGTGATGTCATCTGCAAAGGCGTCCAACCTAGCTTAATCTCAGGGCTTGCTGCCCTTCTTGCCACCTACTATGTGTTCAACTTGGAATACCAAGAGGAAGGTCCTCGGACATTGGAATTTGTTCAAAGGTAAATCCTCTTGATACTGTTAAAATACTGTTAGGATATTTTATTTTATATTTCTCACCTCTGTTCAGGAATTTGACTTGTCATTTCCCCAATTGTGTGCCTTAAATCAATGACTCTTCTGTTCCTTTGTGTACCTTCTTATTAGGGACCGAAGCACCAGTTTGACTCTAGGATACAGAGAAGGTAGGTATTGTGCAGGTAAATATATGTTGACTGGGTCAAAGAAGGAAGCACCTGTTTGACCCCAGGATGCAGAAAAAGTAGGTAATTTGCAGGTAAAGATATGTTGACTGGATGATGGCAGGAAGCACCAGCTTGACCCGAGAATGCAGAGCAAGTAGGTAATGTGCGGGTGAAGATATGTTGAATGGGTAAAGGCAGGAAGCACCAGTCTGACCCCACCATGCAGGGAAGGTAGGTAATGTGCGGGTGAAGGTATGTTGAATGGGTGAAAGAAGGAAGCGCAGGTGTGGTCGAGGCCATGCAGACAAGGTAGGTATGTGCAGGTGAAGATATGTTGTATGGTGAAAGAAAGAAGCACTAGTGTGACCCAAGGATGCAGGGAAGGTAGGTAATGTGCAGGTAAAGATATGTTGAATGGGTGAAGGCAGGAAACACCAGCTAGACGCCAGGATACAGAGAAGGTAGGTAATGTGCAGGTAAAGATATGTTGAATGAGTAAAGGCAGGAAACACCAGCTTGACTCCAGGATACAGAGAAGGTAGGTAATGTGCAGGTAACGATATGTTGAATGGGTAAAGGTAGAAAGCACCAGCGTGACCACACTATGCAGAGAAGGTAGGTAATGTGCAGGTAAAGATATGTTGAATGGGTAAAGGCAAGAAGCACCAGTGTGACCCCAGGATGCAGAGAAGATAGGCTGATGTTTCCTGCTTTCACCCATTTAACATATCGTTAAATGGGTGAAAGCAGGAAACATCAGCGTAAATACACGGTCCCGTAGATGGAGAGAAAACATAAATAGAGAGAGGGATTGGGGAGGCTTTAGCATTGTCTTCCTCTCTGAATTTGTCTTAATGGGTTTTAGAGCATTCACTCATCTACAGCTGTGGTTATGGTATAGGCTCACATATATCCTAAAATTGATATTAATATTTGTGCAGTGCATATTCCTAAATAACAATGTGAGGGGGGTTCTGTATCGACTGCAAGTAATCTTCAATCACAACAGAATATCTAATATGCTTTCTCTCTTTTTTAGGCGATTCATTGGCGTTAACCCTGAGAGGGGAACAAAGGCTAGCCAGGGAAAGGTGGTGTCCAAGAAGACCGGGAAGCTGGTCCAGAAAAAGGCAGCAACTGTAAATCCTCACGTAGCCACCCTTATAAAACATCTCACAGACTTTGAGTGGGGCTTTATGTAGCCGACAACTAAACACTGGACTCGTGTTCAGTGTTTTGTCTCCAGTTAGAAATTAAGTGGACATGTTATAAATGTTAAAATGCTTTACTGAAAATAATAAGAATGCACTAAATGTACTTTGAATGTATTTGATGCACTTTAAAATAATTGGTTAATAAAAACATAATCTTGCAAGGCCATTTCTCCAGTCATTTTTATGCCAGCAGATTGCAGGGATTTTGATTTTGAAAAATTAAAAGTTCAACTCATTAACTTCTAGTGGCATTATACTGTAAAGCTCAGTCTATAGTGCTTACAATTATTTTACTGTAATTAACTGTTAATGGATATTACAGTAGATACACTAAAATAACAGTGTAATGCCGCTAAACAGATGACAGTATTATGCTGTGAAGCGTATATTTGATACAGCACAGTACTGTGATACTTTTTACAGTAATAAACTGTAGTGATAAATCACAGTATGTGTGCTGTAGAAAAACAGTTTTATACTGGAACCATTAGCTGCCAGTAGGTTACTGTAATTAAACGGTGAAAATTCTTACAGTAAGGGAGAGACCCGCCACCAAGCGGAGAAAACTCATTTCGGCCGCTTGTACCCGTGATGTTGTCCTTTCGGTCATAACCCAAAGCTCATGACCATAGGTGAGGATGGGAACGTAGATTGACCGGTAAATTGAGAGCTTTTCCTTCTGGCGCAGCTCCTTCTTACCACAACGAATCGATATAGCGTCCTCATTACTGAAGACGCCGCACCGACCAGCCTGTGCATCTCACGATCCACTCTTCCCTCACTCATGAACAAGACTCCAGGTACTTGAACTAATCCACTTGGGGCAAGATCTCCTGCCCAACCTCGAGATGGCACTCCACCCTTTCCCAGGCGAGAACCTCGGACTTGGAGGTGCTGATTCTCATCCCAGTCGCTTCACACTCGGCTGCGAACCAATCCAATGAGAGCTGAAGATCCTGGCCAGTTAAAGCCATAAGGACCACATCATCTGCAAAAAGGAGAGACCTAATCCTGCAGCCACCAAACCGGATCCCCTCAACGCCATGACTGCGCCTAGAAATTCTGTCCATAAAATTTATGAACACATTTGGTGACAAAGGGCAGCCAACTTACTGCTGGCAATGCGGACCAAGCTCTGACACTGATCATACAGGGAGCGACCCGCCACAATCAGACATGCCGATACCCCATACTCTCTAAACACTCCCCACTGGACTTCCCGGGGTGGCCACGGTCGAATGTCTTCTCCAAGTCCACAAAGCACATGTAGACTGGTTGGACAAACTCCCATGCACACTCAAGGACCCTGCCGAGAGTATAGAGCTGGTCTACCGTTCCACGACCAGGACGAAAACCACACTGTTCGTCCTGGATCCGAGGTTCCTCCTCTCCAGTACACATGAATAGACCTTACCGGGAAGGCTGAGGAGTGTGATCTACGATAGTTGGAACACACCCTCCGGTTCCCCTTCTTAAAGAGAGGAACCACCACCCCGGTCTGCCAATCCAGAGGTACCGCCCCTGATGTCCACGCGATGTTGATGAGTCTTGTCAACTAATACAGCCCCACAGCATCCAGAGCCTTAAGGAACTCCGGATGGAACTCATCCACCCCCGGGGCCTTGCCACCGAGGAGCTTTTAAAACTACCTTGGCAACCTCAGCCCCAGAAATAGGAGAGCCCACCACAGATTCCCCAGGTACTGCTTGGCCTGTCGGTATGCCCGCTGCCTCTGGAGTCCCATGAGCCAAAAGGACCAGATAAGCTCTTTCTTCAGCTTGACGGCATCCCGCACTCCTGGTGGCCACCAGCGGGTTCTAGGATTACCGCCACGACAGGCACCAAACACCTTGCGGCCACAGCTCCAATCAGCTGGCTTGACAAGAGAGGCACGGAACATGATCCATTCAGACTCAATGTCCAGCACCTCCTTTGTGACATGTTCAAAGTTCCTCCGGAGGTGGAAAAAGAAACTCTCTCTGACAGGAGACTCTGCTAGGCATTCCCAAAAGACTCTCACAATGCGTTTGGGCCTGCCAGGTCTGTCCGGGATCCTACCCCACCATCGGAGCCAGCTCACCAGGTGGTGATCGGTAGAAAGCTCGCCCCTCTCTTCACCCGAGTGTCCAAAACATGAGGCCGCAAATCCCATGACACAACTACAAAGTCAATAATGGAACTGCGGCCGAGGGTGTCCTGGTGCCAAGTGCACATATGGACACCCTTATGTTTGAACATTGTGTTTGTTATGGACAATCCGTGACGAGCACAAAAGTCCAATAACAAAGCACCACTTGGGTTCAGATCCGGGTGGCCATTTTTCCCAATCACGACTCTCCAGGTTTCAAAGTCGTTGCCAACATGAGCGTTGAAGACCCCCAGCAGAACAAGGGAATCACCCGAGGGAGCACTCTCAAGGGAATCCAAAAAGAGTGGGTACTCTGAGCTGCTGTTTGGTGCGTAAACACCAACAACAGTCAGGACCCGTCACCCAACCCGAAAGCGGAGGGAAGCTACCATCTCGTCTTCTGGGTTAAGTCCAACGTGCAGGCTTTGAGCCGGGGGAGCAACAAGAATTGCCAACCCAGCCTCTCATTACTTGCAACGCCAGAGTGGAAGAGAGTCCAACCCCTCTTGAGAGAACAGGTTCCAGAGCCCTTGCTGTGCGACGAAGTGAGTCCAGCTTTATCTAGCCGGGAACTTCTCCACCTCGCGAGGTGACGTTCCACGTCCCAAGAGCGAGCTTATGTAGCCGATAATCGGACCGCCAAGTGCCCTGCCTTCGGCTTCCGCCCAGCTAACACTGCACCCGACCTCTATGACCCAGCCCATGAGTGGTGAGCCTATTGCAGGGGGGACCCACGTTACCTCTTCGAGCTGGGCCCCATGGGCACCAGTCGCTCGCCATCGTGCCCCACCTCTGGGCCTGGCTCCACAGGGGAGTCACGGTGACCCGCGTCCGGGCGAGAAAATATCTACGTCCTCGATTTGTACTTTTCATAAAGGTCTTTGAGCTGCTCTTTGTCTGATTCCTCACCTAGGACCTGTTTGTCTTGGGGGACCCTACCAGAGGGCATAGAAGCCCCCGGACAACATAGCTCCTAGGATCAGTGGGACACGCAAACCACAAAGGTGGCGGCTCAGAAAGCAGGTTATATAAACATAACTCCAAAACCAAACATGCAAGATGTCTAAACATGCCTGTAATATTGTATCAAAGTGAGTTTTACTAGAATCGGTTGTTTTTTTAAGGCTTGCAAACACAAAAAGTTTTTTTTACTCAATATGACAGTAAGTTCTTAAAATGCTGAGATAATGTGAAAAAAACAATACAAATGTATTCCAACATGATTCCTAAACCAAACATGCAAAATGTCTAAAAATGCCTGTAATATTGAATCCATGTGAGTTTTACTAGAATCATTTGTTTTTGTAAGGTTTGCAAATACAAAACTTGAGTTTTATGACAGACACAAGTTAGTTTTTTTACTCAATATAACAGTATAGATGTCATACTATATATTAAAGTTATATGAAAATAACTCCAAAACCAAACGTGCATTATGTCCAACATTGCCTGTAATATTGTATAGATGTGAGTTTTACTAGAATCAGGTTTGCAAATATAAAAATTGGGTTTTATGACAGTATACTGTCACACTCAATATGACAGTATAACTGTCATACTAAATCCATCCATTTTCTTCCGCTTATCCGAGGTCGGGTTGCGGGGGCAGCAGCCTAAGCAGAGAGCCCAGACTTCCCTCTCCCCAGCCACTTCGTCCAGCTCTTCTCGGGGGATCCCGAGGCCTCCCCAGGCCATAGTCTTTCCAATGTATCCTAAGTCTTCCCCATGGCCTCCTGCCGTTCGGACCTAGGGAGGCGTTCGGGTGGCATCCTGAGCAGATGCCCGAACCACCTCATCTGGCTCCTCTCAATGTGGAGGAGCAGCGGCTTTACACTGAGTTCCTCCCAGATGACAGAGCTTCTCACCCTATCTCTAAGGGAGAGACCCACCACCCGGCGGAGGAAACTCATTTCGGCCGCTTGTACCCGTGACCTTGTCCTTTCGGTCATAACCCAAAGCTCATGACCATAGGTGAGGATGGGAACGTTGATCGACCGGTAAATTGAAAGCTTTTCCTTCTGGCTCAGCTCCTTCTTCACCACAACGGATCGATATAGCGTCCTCATTACTGAAGACGCCGCAGCGATCCGCCTGTAGATCTCACAATCCACTCTATCCTCACTCGTGAACAAGACTCCTAGGTACTTCAACTCCTTCACTTCGGGCAAGATCTCTTTCCCAACCTCGAGATGGCACTCCACCCTTTCCCGGGCGAGAACCATGGACTCGGACTTGGAGGTGCTGATTCTCATCCCAGTCGCTTCACTGCGAACCGATCCAATGAAAGCTGAAGATCTTGGCCAGTTGAAGCCATCAGGACCACATCATCTGCAAAAAGCAGAGACCTAATCCTGCAGCCACCAAACCAGGCGCAGTCATGGCGTTGAGGGGATCCTCAAAGCCATGACTGCGCCTAGATATTCTGTCCATTAAAGTTATGAACAGAATCGGTGACAAAGTGCAGCCTTGGCGGAGTCCAACCCTCACTGGAAAGGGGTCCGACATACTGCCGGCAATGCGGACCAAGCTCTGACACTGATCATACAGGGAGACACCCGCCACAATCAGACATGCCGATACTCCATACTCTCTGAGCACTCCCCACAGGATTTACCGGCCAAGGTCGAATGTCTTCTCCAAGTCCACAAAACTTATGTAGACTGGTTGGGCAAACTCCCATGCACACTCAAGGACCCTGCCGAGAGTATAGAGCTGGTCTACCGTTCCACGACCAGGACGAAAACCACACTGTTCGTCCTGGATCCGAGGTTCCTCCTCTCCATTACACATGAATAGACCTTACCGGGAAGGCTGAGGAGTGTGATCTACGATATTTGGAACACGCCCTCCGGTTCCCCTTCTTAAAGAGAGGAACCACCATCCCGGTCTGCCAATCCAGAGGTACCGCCCCCGATGTAGACGCAATGTTGCAGAGTCTTGTCAACCAAGACTGCCCCACAGCATCCAGAGCCTTAAGGAACTCCGGACGGAGCTCATATCCCCGGGGCCTTGCCACCGAGGAGCTTTTTAACTACCTTGGCAACCTCAGCCCCAGAAATAGGAGAGCCCACCACAGACTTCCCAGGCACTGTTTCCTCATAGGAAGACGTGTTGGTGGGACTGAGGAGGTCTCGCTTGGCCTGTCGGTATGCCCACTGCCTCTGGAGTCCCATGAGCCAAAAGGACCCGGTGGCTCTTTCTTCAGCTTGACAGCATCCCTCACTGCTGGTGGATTACCGCCACGACAGGCACCAAACACCTTGCGGCCACAGCTTCAATCAGCTGGCTCAACAAGAGAGGAACGGAACATGGTCCACTCAGACTCAATGTCCAGCACCTCCCTCGTGACATGTTCAAAGTTCTTCCGGACATGTTCAAAGTTCTTCAGGAGACTCTGCTAGGTGTTCCCAGCAGACCCTTACAATGCGTTTGGGCCTGCCAGGTCTGACCGGCATCCTCCCGTACCATCTGAGCCAGCTCACCACCAGGTGGTGGTTGGTAGAAAGCTCTGCCCCTCTCTTCACCGAGTGTCCAAAACATGAGGCCGCAAATCCCATGACACAACTACAAAGTCAATCATGCGGCCGAGGGTGTCCTTGTGCCAAGTGCACATATGGACACCCTTATGTTTGAACATTGTGTTTGTTATGGACAATCCGTGACAAGCACAAAAGTCCAATAACAAAGCACCACTTGGGTTCAGATCCGGGTGGCCATTTTTCCCAATCACGACTCTCCAGGTTTCACTGTCGTTGCCAACATAGCGTTGAAGTCCACCAGCAGAACAAGGGAATCACCCGAGGGAGCACTCTCCAGTACTCCCTCAAGGGAATCCAAAAAGAGTTGGTACTCTGAGCTGCTGTTTGGTGTGTAAACACAAACAACAGTCAGGACCCGTCACCCAACCCGAAGGCTGAAGGAAGCTACCATCTCGTCTATTGGGTTTAAAGTCCAACGTGCAGGCTTTGAGCCGGGGGGCAACAAGAATTGCCACCCCAGCCTCTCATTAGTTGCAACGCCAGTGTGGAATCTCTTCCACTCTGGCGTTGCAAGTAATGAAAGTTCAGCTCAGTCCAGCCCCTCTGAGAGAACAGGTTCCAGAGCCCTTGCTGTGAGTCCAACTATATCTAGCCGGGAACGTCTCCACCTCAAGCACCAGCTCAGGCTCCTTCCCTCCCAGCGAGGTGACGTTCCATGTCCCAAGAGCGAGCTTATGTAGCCGATAATCGGACCACCAAGTGCCCTGCCTTCGGCTGCCGCCCAGCTCACACTGCACCCTCTATGACCCAGCCCATGAGTGGTGAGCCCTGGAGGGGGGATCCACGTTGCCTCTTCGAGC